>NC_139840.1:2964965-3312465 GCF_963691815.1 Echiichthys vipera | reverse complement strand
GGCCCTTTTGCTGCTTGTCGCCCCTCTCTTTTTCCGATTTCCTGTCCTCCCCCAGCTGTCTATCTAAATAAATGCATGAAAGGCCAAATAATAATAATCCAAAAGCAGCACAAACCAGATGAAAACATGCATAATTGTTGCTTCATTCTACTTTTTGTTTAGGCCATGGTCAGACCAGAAATGAGCCCCTCACCTATCCGACAAACAGGATGTGATATGATGCATGCCACTTCCCCAGTTGGCTGTTTTGAGGCGGCAGCTGCTGGTGATGATAGATTTACACTGTAGCCACACCTGTGAACCAAAGAGCTGGTCTGCCCCATGTGTGACATCACTGCCTCTTCATTTCCTGTTCTGGCTGTCCCAGTGTCGGCTTCAAGGACGGTTTGGACACTGAGGCTCCCAGGAAGCTGTCTGTTTCCTGACCTGAGTCAGCGAAAAGGTCCGGAGGGTTGGAATGAAACAGGAAGCAGGACACAATAGATACAAACATGACATTATTTTGATCATTGGAAACACATTTGTAGTTAGTAATGTTTATTTTTTATGTGTAAGCATCTTATACTTCTTGTTACCACTAACGTAGCTCAGTCCATAGGTGACTTGGCTGGGAACCGGAGGTTTGCTGGTTTGAGTCCCTGTGTGGACCATGAATGGAGCGTGGACTGGTGGCTTGAGAGGTGTCAGTTCATCTCCTGGGCACTGCAGAGGTGCGGTTGAGCAAGGCACCAAACCCCCAACTGCTCGGGGCGCCGGTCACTGGCAGCCCCCTCGCTCTAACATCTCGCCATTAGTTGGTGCTGACTGGTCACCAACCGAAGAGTCACCCTCAACTGATAGTATTAATGGATCAAAATTAATTTTGTTGGCTTAGTTTAACAGATGAGCTTCTTTTTATCAAACAGCCCACACCAAGTGAAAATGAACTTAGCACACTGCAAAGCCCTAAGCAACACAGGATGTGTTAGTTGACCTTTCTGTCTTCTCTCAGATGACACTGCTATCCTCAGTTCACACACTGGCAAGTCCAACAGTAACAGCTCTAAGGCTGAAGGGGACAGCTTAATGGACTGGTGAGACCAGACACATTTGCACATCAATAAACGCAGAAGTCAAGAAGTTGTGTTGGATCCCAGATCAATGGGACACCGTAGTGATGTTGCCAAGACATCAGGCAGCTCAATTCTTACAGAATCGTAGGGGTCAACATCGATAGTTAGCTCAGCCACACTCATGTTCAAGTGTCTGTATAAGAAACCCATCAGTACCTTCAGTTCCACTTAAAGACTCAGAAATATTGGTGCAATGTTCTACAGAGATAACAGAGTCAGTCTTATGTTATGGCATTACCAGCTAGTTTGGAAAGCTAACAGTTAAGTTAGCTAATTGTAAAAATAATGATTTCTTTGCAAAACATTTGAGGTCATCCACACACATCAGATATAATAGAAACACGTTTTACGATATTATATCCATTTAATACTTGAACTACATTAACATGATTAAACCGTTGATGACATATTGTTACTGAAATAATGTGCTGATAGGTAGTATTTTCACAGCTTCATATACTGGAGATCAAAATTAGAGATCACATTATTAATACTTATTACTTACTTATTCTGAAATGTTGTTCATTATTGTTCAGAATTTGATAGAATATCAGCTGTGGCTGATAAACCACTGCTGTACTAGCATGTTTTTTTAAATAACCAAGGCACTTCAACAAAAACCTTTATTTTGTGAAAAACAGTGATAAGATAACGCTCAAAAATAAGTAATGCAATGAACGCCAGTCTTACAGTTAACCTCTCACAAAGCTAACATTAGTAGAAAGCTAACGTTGATAATTTACGCAGCTGAGTTTAACACAGACGTCGCATTCGGCGATTCTTTTGTTTCGGCTTTGCTTTAAGTTAATAAAGCCAAACAATATGACAAACAGTCATGAAACTGCAGCAGCAGACCAAAGTGAAGGTGATTTTTTTGTCAGTCTTTCAAGCCTTTTATTGGAAAGGACAGACAGGAAATGGGGTGAGAGAAAGAGAGGGGGAGACATGCAGCAAAGGCCACTGCCTCGAGGACCTTCAGCCTCTTTACACGGGGCGACTGCTCTAACCAATCAGCCACCGGCCGCCCCCGGGGTGAAGCTAGTTTACATTGGATATTTGGATAGGCTGGGGCCGGAGTGAGGGTGCGTCCCAATTCGACCCCTTACTCTACCCCTTAACCCTTGCCACTTAAAACAGAGACACCCAGTGAGCAGCAGCAGGTCATGTGTTCCTCAATGCTGCCATCTGTGGAGCGTGGACTCAAAAATAAGTAATGCAATGAACGCCAGTCTAACAGTTAACCTCTCACACAGCTAACATTAGTAGAAAGCTAACGTTGATAATTTACGCAGCTGAGTTTAACACAGACGTTGCATTCGGCGATTCTTTTGTTTCGGCTTTGCTTTAAGTTAATAAAGCCAAACAATATGACAAACAGTCATGAGACTGCAGCAGCTGAACAAGGGGAAGTAAGTTTTCCTTAATTATTTGTGTGTCAGTCTTTCAAGCCTTTTATTGGATAGGACAGACAGGAAATGGGGTGAGAGAAAGAGAGGGGGAGACATGCAGCAAAGGCCACTGCCTCGAGGACCTTCAGCCTCTTTACACGGGGCAACTGCTCTAACCAATCAGCCACCGGTCGCCCCCGGGGTGAAGCTAGTTTACATTGGATATTTGGATAGGCTGGGGCCGGAGTGAGGGTGCATCCCAATTTGACCCCTTACTCTACCCCTTAACCCTTGCCACTTAAAACAGAGACACCCAGTGAGCAGCCGCAGGTCATGTGTTCTCAATGGTGACATCTGTGGAGCGTGGACGGTTACGCATCACTGTGGGAGAGAATGACATTCTGCTTCGGGTTTTAATGCTCCAAAAAGTACATAAATAAAAAGATTGTGCACAAGTCTCAAATATCGAGTCCAAGTCAGGTCTCAAGTTGCAGTTCTGTGCGACTGAAGTGTGACCTGAGAGGTGAATGTGTTTGAATAAAGTTTACAAAGAAGCAAAACGAGAAAAAAAAAACACATAGTCAACACAGTGACCATGAACCGACAAGATGGAGGGCTCTGAAAGAACGGTCTAGCCAGCAATAACATCTAAGGGCGCACTCACACTGTCCTTCCGCACCGCGACCCAGGCTTTAGGGTACTTGTCCCCCCTCCCTCTCCCCCCGCGCCCCAGGCCCATTTGTACTCACACTACCTGGGCCTCGGCCAATGCTTCTTGCTGTCCATACGTCATCACGCCGTAACACGCCACACGCATTGATGACGTCATGGCGATGTGTGGCTTTGTTTACAAATCTTTCCATAGACCTCAGAGTTTTTGTGCGTCTTGTCGACTGTTTTTGAATCTTTTCATCGACCAAATCTGCAGTAAACACTCCACCTCCGCATCACACCAACGTGAACCTTTCACCGCCCTTGTTGTTGTTTTTAAATGTCCGCGCATGGTCGGTCCTTCTATTTCCTATGTCCGAACAAGCGCACATACCGCTACCGCCGTAGGGCTCGTGCTTGTACACGTGCACACGCTCGTGCTCGTACATGTGCAAACGGCTCTGCTAAAGCCCACCTCTTTCAAGCAGGCCGTGGACGGCCCGCTGTCGGCTGTTATGCGCGGAACGGGTGCACTCACACTGCTTAAACGTACTAGGCTTTAGCTGAAAAACCGGTTTTGGCCCGGTACAGAACGACAGTGTGAGTGCGCCCTAAGTGCCAAAGAGGCAGCTAGAAACATATTTATTTAATGTTATAAAATGGTGATGGTGGTGGTTTATATTGTAATTTCCAGTACATCCCTGCCATCTCATTTGTTCTAATGTGCAGATGGCTCCATGAGTGTGCCGAGGTGCTGAATCTGTGGATGTGGGATGGAAAGGCCATTAGGCCATTAGACAGAAACAAGCCTGGTTTCATGGACCACAAAGAGGTTTTGTTAAAGGATAAGACCAGCCTCTTTTCCAGAGATAGACGATGGAGGGAGGGGGGAGGCCACAGATGATGATTTTTGATAACACACACACACACACACACACATACACACATACATTAACAGGCGCTTCTCTGATGACCAAAGCCTGGACACGTTGGCACCAGCAGCCTGTGTGTGGGTGTTGGGTGTGTGCAGGTCAGAGTGGAGGGAGACGGAGGTGATGAAATGAATCCACGGTGAAAGCCTTCAGCTCAACACTGCCCTCAAATGTTGGAGCAGAGAATGACACAGCGAGGCGTTGAACAGGAAATATTTGAATAAATGGTCTTCTCTTCACAGCCGACAGTCTATTCATATCATTTCACTCACTCAAAGGACCGTTCTTTTCAAACTGTGCATTGTTATCCAAGTGTTTGCTCTCATGACTGTCAATTATATTCAAAGTTTCTCTTATACTTCACCACAGAGGCTTTATCCACGAAGCTGCCCCACTTTTACCTGGAGTACATCACCATGGCAACCAATGATATATGGCTAATGTTGAATTCACTGCACTGGATCGCCCACTGACCAATCAGCACTCCAGAAAAAAAAAAAAGACAGAAAACACCGTCAAGTGACAATAAAACACAAGCCAACAGTCTTTGTTGCACACCCAGTTGGCCACCATGGCTATACAATTCCTTACACGCGATCGAATGTCTGAACATTCAGCGTTCTCATCTCCAGGGTGTTAATTACCACTGTTTTCTCACCGTACTTGGTGGTTGGCACAGACTCATAATGCACAGGGCTTTTAACTGTGGTGCAAAAGTGAGAACATGCAGAACTTGTGGACTCATTGTGGTTGATTCCATCTGTGGTTGTTATTTACACGTGTCTGTGTCAAAAACAATTGTGAAAAACGTTTTTATACAGGTGTGAAACTCTGTTGATATGCTTAACATACTGTTCACTTTTTGATTGGGCGATTGAATATGTTGAATGCAGCTCCTGTAGCTAAAAGTGTGTCTGTATGAGTTTCTTTATGTGTGATTTGAAGAATAGGATTTGTGAACCTGCAATGACGAATTTGAGAAGGGTAACTGAGTTGTTGTTGTTGTGGGAGAGACTTCAAATTTACTGTTACACATGTGACTATTCTCTACAAATGAAGCCGTAGCATACGTTCAGTGAGTAAGACTATCCTGCCATTCAATCCTCTCACCCTAACCAGTAAACTTTCACACTAATCTCCTGTGTTAAACTGTAAAAAGGGAAAGCAGCATCGCTCTTTTTTAGTCTTTGACAAAATGATTTTGTGATGATCTGGACCCAGGCAATAACAGTCCGTTACTACGTTAAATTATAAATGCATTAGCTGTGCAAACATGATCACAAACTAACGCTCTGTAAGTACACTTCAGGATAACAACATTAGCGAACAGACGTTGCAGATTAACTCTTAGGTTTGACAAAATCCGATGCTAACTGCTAATGCAGGCTAACAATAACATTAGCTTATTAGCTGCTTTGTTTCGGCTGCTTTACAGCAAGAGTACTAACCACACCTCGGTTCTCATTAATGAAACACTTGTGCTTTTTCATGTGGAAGCTGGCAAACATTAGAAAATTAAACTTACGGTGCACAGTTCATGTTTTGGTCCAGCTGAGTCTCTATATCCTGCCATTCAATCCTCTCACACATGCTGTTGGAGGGTAACAGCAGATGAAATAAAGTGATGGTTTCCTCTCAGGTGCTGTTTGGTTTCACCCAGTCTGACAGAACATCCAAATGGATGGCATATATATATACGACTGCAGAGGCCTCAGTGAATCAGGTAATAAATCACCTCCATGCTCTATGACATTAGCCAGCTTTTGAGTCTCTCTGTAATCGCAGACCAGATCTTACTGTGCATGTATCATACCCCAAAGCTAAGACGTTTATTATTATTTTGATTTTTTTTTGTTTCCAAGCCTTCTTCTATAGCGTTGACTGAAATCTAAGCTGGATGTGTCTCTGCTGTGCAGCGTGAATCTGCTGTTGGATACGTCGTGGCGTTGGCTGATGGAGTAATTTGCAAAAACAGAAAGCTAGCATTCTTGCTAATATGCTTTCTGTGCGTTTGGGGGTTTAGCCTTATATCTACTGCTTTTTCACTTGAGGCAATCCAGAGAAAATAGCACTCTCAGCTGCTATGGTAATCCTTTTAAGTTATGCCTCAGTCAAATAGTCCAAAAGAAGACCTTACTGAGTGTAGTGGGATAGACTTTAGAATTAAATAGCATTTATCTACAGTATCTAAAGACAGTGGTGAAGGGTGAGTCTGTGTAGCAGGAGAGGAGAGGGGATGATCCGCAGGGCACAGCTGTTAAGCCGCGTTGAAGCAAGGATCCAAACAGGAGATGTGTAAGGAAAGACAGAGATTTGGATTTAGACGTGTACATAGTTTTTCAGAAGCAGTTGTTCTTTCATTTGCCTCCCCTGCTCTCAGTCAGCCCCGCCTCCCACATACACGCTCTGTGGGTGATACAGCTGCCAGTACCATAGAGGAGCTCATGGAGATCAAAGAGGATGCAGTTAGGAGAAAATAATAGGAGAGGGAGTTGAGAAGAGGAGGTGAAGAGCTTGTAGAGGAGAAAAAGGAGGGATGGCTTAAGAAGAATGAAGGCTAAGTGGAGGGGATGAGAGATTAGAGATGAAAGGAGAGAACAAAATACAACAATAGCAGGTAAGGAAACTAGGGCTGCCGCAATTAGTGGTCATAATCAGTGACACTGATGCTGAAAATGCATGGATATCGATTTTCTAAGTTGTCTTTTTTACTATTTCTTCTATGTTTCAATACATTCCTGACAGTGTTTCTCTTCTATTTATCCTGCAGCAAAGGTGCTGATGAGCGCTGTTGTTGAAATTTCACACAATCATCAACATCCTCTGCTCTCGTGTTTTACGATATTTCTCAACACAGCATCCTTACCGGAGGTATCTTGAAGAGCTTAAAGATTGATGCAGCTCAACTCGCATAGCTTTTGATGCATTCTGGCAACGTGTTACGGAAAAAAAAGGAAAAGTTAGAAAATCCCAAAGGGTGTATGCACCACCCTCTGGCGGAGCTTTGCACTCAAGTAACCCTGTGTTGGTTACATAGGTCCGTCTTTATTATACAGTCTATGGGTGACACATCATCACGCTTTCCATCCAAATGTCGTGGTTTGCTTCAGAATCAGACGTTCATTTCTTGATTATAACAACCTCACATCTATAAGTACACAAACAAAGACATTCAAGCACACATTAAGGGGCCGTCGATACGAACAGGGGTCTTTCATCCACACGTCATCACGCCGTAACACGTCACGCGCATTGATTGACGTCATCGTGATGCGCCGCTTTGTTTACGAACCTTTCCATAGACCTCTGAGTTTATGTGCGTCTTGTCGACTGTTTTTGAATCTTTTCATCGACCAAATCTGCAGTAAAAACTCCACTTCCGCATCACACCAACGTGAACCTTTCACCGCCATTGTTTTAAATGTCCGCGCATGGTCCGTCCTTTTTTCTTCGCACATAAAATTACGTCAGAATCGCCGTAGGCCTCGTGCTCTTACACATGCGCACGCTCGTGCTAGTACATGTGCAAACGTGCTTTACAAAAGCCCACCTCTCCCAAACGGGCCGTGGTCGGCAACCGTACTGCACCTAGGCGCGGTACGGTTGCATTCACACTGGTCAAACGAACTAGACTTTAGCCGTGAAACGTGCTTGGGCACGGTACGGATGGACAGTGTGAGCGCGCCTACTCACTCACAGTCTATATCTGCAGTGTAGTGGAACCAGAAACAGAGCATCGAATGTTGGTGTCTTCCTCTCAAAGCAAATATGACTCTACATTCTCAGTGCTCAGTAAAAGGTTGCAGACATTACACAGTCCTTAGTTTGGAGCTCAGATAATGATGCATCCCTCTCTTCATCTATGTCTCCCTGTCGTTCTCTCTGCGTTATTACATCAGTCAGATTCTTTAAAGCCACATCTTTCACATCACAAGATAACAGGATCAACCAGCAAGGAAAAGTGAAGTGCCTTGGAAGCAGTTACAGGTTCATGGTCTCCTCTCATAAGCAGGAAACAGCGAGGCATGATGGAAGTTAATGAGCTGTCGCACACTGTTCTCTGCAGCGCTCCAGGACAGGGCTTAATAGAGAGCTGCACTCCATTCTGTCTGTCAGTCTTCAGAATGTTCTCCCACTCTCTCCCTGCACGTTTCACTTTAATACTCATTCAAAAACTCTCTCTCTCTGGTTCTCTGTCTCCTTCGGCTTTCATTTGTTGCTGCTTCCCTCTCTCTTACATGCTAAGTACTCAAACTTCCCTGCTCTTTCCCCCCTGACCTTCTCCCTCTGCCTTCAGCATCAATTAATCTTGTTTGATGAGAGATTGCAAAGTGGATCTGGATGGAAAGCAGCTGGGGATTCATGTCAAAGCTCCCCTCTCTAAGTACTATCACAGAGCACTGCCAAAGCACCTCCCAGGGATCAAGGAAAATTGGTTTCGGCAGAAGTATGCTGTAGGTGACTCCACATCCTCATTCTGATCAGCCTTCTTTATTCATATGAAAAGAAATACTTACAGTTTGAGAGTACCGCTGTGATGGCTGTGAGTTGCCTATCAAGGCAGACACAAATGCACGTGAAGTTACTAAAGCTTATTAATAAAGACTTAAAGATGCACAATCAACGCTTTAGTATAAACACCAAGTCAGTTACGAGTGGCAACATCTGAGAAATGAAGCCAATACAGAAGTGCCAAAAACTGCAGTTCATCGAGTTTCCACGTGGGGCTCCAAAACAGAGAAAATCCCCATAGACCCCCATGTTAAAATGTCCAACTATACAGCAGGAATCAACATACCGCCTGGTACACAAAGCACTTTTTGGTCCCTATAGATAATTTTATTATTCATGACGACTTTACCGTGGGTGAATAACCCTTCAAATGTTGTAATCTAAATTTAGGTTATTTGAGTTGTTGTGGTGATAACTGACCAGGCAGACAATTAACCACAAAGCAGCTCAAGGTAAGGCCCAAACCACCAGCACCAGAAGAACTAGGAGAGCAGGGTTGGAAAAGTTATGAGTCCCTTTAGAATAACCATTATAAACATTCTCAGGTTTAACCAATCACCTTCCAGATTACACACCTGTTCATTGGCCTGGTAGTGCATGGTAACACAAAGAATTGACCATGGTTGGAAAGATGCTTTCAAAAGAGCTCCAGGATAAAGTTGTGCATAGGCACAAGTTAGGAGAAAGATCTAAAAAGATTTCAGAGGCGTTAACTCTCCTTCTGAGGACCGTTCAGAGTGTTGCCCAGAAGTTGAAGGCATACGGCTCCACCCAGACCTTTCCTAGATCGGGCCGCCCCTCCAAACTGGATGACCGAGCCAGGAAAAGATTGATCAGAGAAGCTACCAAGAGGCCCATGGTGACCTTGAAGGAGTTTCAGGTCTTAAAGGCAGAGGTTGGTCGATCTGTGCATGTGACAATAATTTCACAAGTTCTACATGTTTGGCAGGGTGGAGAGAAAGAAGCCTCTTCTGAAAAAATGTCTCACTGAGTCTCATAACAAAACATACTGAATATTCTGATCCTTTTTTTGGGCTGAACTTCAAGCGCTACGTTTGGCAGAAAGCAAACACAGCACACCACCCAAAACACACCTTCCCTACAGTGAAGCATGGTGGTGGCAGCGTCATGTGGTGGGCTTGTGTCTCTTCAGCAGGGACTGGGCACTTGGTCAGGATTGAAGGGAAAATGGATGCTGCCAAGTAAACCCACATTCTTGAGGTTAACCTGCAGCCCTCTGTTAGACACTTGAAAATGGGCAGGTGGTTCCCCTTCAGCATGACAACGACCCAAAACACACCTTCATGAAAACAACACAGTGGCTAAAGGACAGGAAGGTGAAGGTCCTAGAGTGGCCCAGTCAGAGCTCTGACCTGAATCCTACAGAACATCTATGGATAGACTTGAAGAACGCAGTCCATCACCGCTCAACACAGAATCTGACTGAACTCAAACAGTTCTGCAGGAAGAACAGGGAAATATTTCCAGTCTAAGTGCACAAAGCTGGTAGAGACAGATCCAAACAGACTGGTGGCTGTAATTAAAGCAAAAGGTGCCTCCAGAAAGGATTACATCTGGGGATTCATCACTTTTACAACCCTGCTATTCTAGTTTTTCATTTTTTATTAATTTTGAGAAATTTTGATAAAAAACGCAAAACATTTCATATGAATGTTGTAAGGCAAATGTGCAAATCATCTCATCTCATCTTCAGCCTCTTATCCGGGGTCGGGTCGCGGGGGCAGCAGCTCCAGCAGGGGACCCCAAACTTCCCTTTCCCGGGCCACATTAACCAGCTCTAACTGGGGGATCCCGAGGCGTTCCCAGGCCAGTGTGGAGATATAATCTCTCCACGTAGTCCTGGGTCTTCCCCGAGGCCTCCTCCCAGCTGGACGTGCCTGGAACACCTCCCTAGGGAGGCGCCCAGGGTTCATCCTTACCAGATGATCCTGAACCACCTCAACTGGCTCCTTTCAATGCAAAGGAGCAGCGGCTCTACTCCGAGTTCCTAAAATGTGTAAATCACGCTGGAAATATACTGTTTACATATTTTATGTATTATAAGGCTTTAAAGCAAAAATGTGACTATAAATTGTATCATGACTTTCTATAAGCACTGTAGATACACCACTTGAGCCCTCTCCAGCACTCATTAGACCTGCCAATAAAAAGAACAGCAACAAGCACAAGGTGAAATTTCAGCGATTGTGTTGCATCAGTGAAGTTCTTCAACAGCAACAGAGCAGCTGTCATAATGCACAGCTGGGGCTATTTATGCAGTAGCACCCTTAACTTTAATTCGTCACCAACCATCATTGTGGTGATATATTTGACTCCTGTCAGTCAGAGACACTACGTGGGGCTGCAATTAACATGATCTTGAAGAAAAAGGTCACCAACTCAACTCAACAAAATAAATAAAACATCCCTCTATCAGACATTAATTTATGAGCAATTTTATTTTTGTCAGCTGGGATTGGCTCCAACCAACCAATAATTCAAATTCAGATATCCCACCAATAGAATATATATTGATGGGATGTCTAAAGTTGAATGATTCTGATGCAAAGCTTACTCTACCTCTACTCTGGCCATCAGATCAGCCACAACCTCTCATTGGTTGAATGCAGCAGCCTCTCTTTTTGAAAGACTCTCTTGGAAGAGTGCCCCATTTCATTGATGTCACATTTCACTGTGTGTTGAAAATGTTAAGAGCTTAAAACACATTGGATTGCAAAGTGACTTACATGGGAATGTTAATTCTGAATTTTTAGAGCAGAATTTAGACAAAGCACTAACATTTGTGCATAGACATGGTTCTTTTACAGCTCAAATTGCCAGGAGAAGAATCGAGAAATCCATGACAACGAATCAAATACCAGATGCAACCTCCATCCATCATCTTCAACCACTTGTCCCTAAAGGGTCGCGGGGGGGCTGGAGCCAATCCCAGCTGACTTTGTGCCTGAGGCGGGGTACGTCACAGGGATTGGAACCAGTAACCCTCTTGCTGTGAGGGTTATGCACCCTGCCTCAGCAAAATGGAAGTAAATGTAAAATGAAGACAGACACAGACAGAAACTGCAATACTACCACAGCTCACCACTGTTCAGAACAGAAGCTGCTCTCCTGAGGCCAAAAGGTCCTCATTATATCATGAATACTCTGATGAACTGTCAGGGAGTTCCACCAAGAGCAAGGTCCCTAAGTCGTTCAGGGAAAGATAAATCCAGAGGGCTGCTTGTTCTCAGGTTTCACTTGTTGTAAGGCATCTAAGGATAAGAAACTTTAAGAAACTGTATGCGGGTATTAAGTGTATCACTTGCAGAGAATTCTTTGTACAAAATCCACATGTCTGAATATTCATTCATTCATTCATCTCCAACCGCTTGTCCCTGTTGGGGTCGGGGGGGTGCTGGAGCCGATCCCAGCTGACATCGGGCGTGAGGCGGGGTCCACCCTGGACAGGACGCCAGTCTATCACAGGACACATAGAGACGAACAGAGACAGACAACCATTCACACCTAAGGGCAATTTCAGAGTCATCAATTAACCTAACACGTGCACGTCTTTGGATCTGTTTTATTATTTGTTTTTTGTGCATTTAATGACATTTTATACCATTTGATTATATAAATACGAGGAATTCCCACTAAAACATATGGAGCTTTATGATCCGTTAATCAGTCTAAAGCTGCAAGATAAGATAAAATAGAACTTTCTTCATTCATTATTAAGGAAATCAGAGATTGCTCAAATATGTCAACATATAAAAACAATAGAGTAAAGAATGTAAAGTGTATAAGGAGTAACGCTGACACCAGTGCATAATACTGTATGTTGTAAAACATGCTGGAGCTGCAACACTGTAGAAGGAAAAAATGGTATAATTAAAATATATACATATTCATCACCTGAACACAATGTGATTCTTTGTGAAGACCCACACCAAATTGCGCTAAAAGACAATAATAGCTTTTCAGTTGTGTATACAAGGGCTTGCTGGTGGTGGTGGTGGTGGATGATTCTGCTGAGACAGACAGAGTGATGAGGCTGATGGAGCTGCTGAATCCGTGAAGACCGGTGGTGATGTGGAGGGGTGCTGTGCCATTTGCGATGCTATCGTACTCAACGAACTAAAGACAGAGGGAATCCTATTTCCACAGAGGCAGCAGAGGCTAACACTGTAGGCGTGGTAGCCTCTGCTAGTCCTTTTAGGACATGGGTGTCAATGTGATCCAGTAAAGGGTCGTGTGGCTGCAGGTTTTCACTCCAACCAAGCAAGAACACACCTGACTCGACTTACTCAATCACCTGAACTGTCTTCACATGGTTGATTTGTTGGACCAGGTGTGTTTTTGATTGGTTGGAATGAAAACCTGCAGCCACACGGCCCTTTACTGGATCAGTTTGACACCCCTGTTTTAGGAGCTCATCTGTAATCAGAGCTATTTTACCTTGGTAGTGGATCCTTTTCCAAGTAGGCATAATTTTAATGAATTGAAATCTGATCTAAATTGTTCATATTTCACCTTAAACAGATTCAACTGTTTGGTGATGTAGTAACATAGTCTGATGTTTGAACCCTTATTTCAGTATTATATATATATATATATATATATATATATATATATATATATATATATATATACAGTATATATATATATATATATATACAGTATATATATATATATATATATATACTGTATATACAGGAATCCACAGCAACTAATGCAGTTCAACATCATCAACCTCCACACTGGTGCGTTACCTTGAATTACAAACCATGAACATGTCTTCACAGTTCCACGTGAATAACCTATACACAGAAATCTGACCCCGTTCGTGGCACGCTGTTGGTCTTTACTCGTGGTGAGCTAGGATACCGCACAGCTTACTCCAGTGATGGCGTTGGAACCACTGAACCAATTACTCACTGTAGATACATCTTTATAAAAACACAAAATTGAACTTTAAAAATATAAAAATATAATGTTATTTCAGGAAGAGGTGACCTTTCCTGTTCAAATGAATCGTGGGAAGGGTGGGGCCCATCGCCTCCAGGTTTAATTTTTCAAAGGCAGTCAAGTTGCGACTGGCTGCAGAACCCCCCTCCCCCCCATTCCTCATTACTCTCACACACTCACATTTACACCCGTTCTTATTACTTTAACACGTCAGTCTGGTGCAGTCAGAGGCAGAAAAAGTCCGGTAATGAAACCGCAATGGGACTGTGAGCGTTTTTAATGAGCTGCAGTGTCGCATAGATCTGCAGGGTCTTGCTGTCCCCTCTGGGGGAAAAAAAAAAACACCTTGTCCTTTCACTCGAAACTTTTTAATGAACAAAGAGCTGGAACTTTATTCTCAGGTAGACTACACTACTTTGTGCCCTTTTTTCAGGGAAAGTCAAGTCCCTCTGAGTCGTAAAAGCAGTTTAACCTGTGTTGGAGCACCAATTTCCCTAAGTTCTCCAACGGAAAATATATGTCAGTATATTACATTTCAAAGCAAATGAACTGGTTTTGAAAGACTCCATTTAGGGAGAAATTGTAGTGCATTCAGAGCAGAACGAATGAACATGTAACTTCCACTAATGTTCGCTTTTATTAAGCTGTAGCTCCTATTCCAACTTACCTTCAACACAATCATGACTAATCAAACCCCTAGATGGTACTAATGCATTAATGTATACATTTTAAAGACACACACACGACAAAGAACAATTTACATATTTTAAGAAGAAGCTAAAAAACGATTTCTTCTGTGCTGAAGGAAGTACAACATATTACAGTGTCACTGGCAGGCGATGAAAAGGTCCCACGCCTCGACTCCATAAACGCTAGAGGCCCGAGCTATTCTGGGACTGGAGCTGTGTGTTATTTAGCATAGCTGTAGCCTGGTGAGACATCGGCGGAAACACTTCAATCACTGCGCAGCTACTCTTTAATCCTAATCCTCGCCTGTGTTGCTGCACAGCCACATTTCCCAAAATACTCCTGATCTTATGGGGCTTTGAGCAGACGCATCAGAGACTGAATCTGGTGCAGCAGGGATCAAGGACCTCGGTCATGCATAACAACTATTCTGTGTTTAATTTGTATTTTTACATCGTAGAGATATGGAGTGCCCATAGGTTATCAAAGGCTTTTTAATTAATCAATTAATCAAAAATATATTTCCTTCTTGTTCTTCCTGTTGGTTGTGCTGAATCTCAAGTAGCCTCTGAACAGACACAGGACTTTCTTTCTTGTTGTGAATAACTGCAGATGAAGTGTAGCCTACAACATGGCCAAGGTTTTTTTATTTGTACTTAAACAACATGCTCACGAGAAGTCTGCAGTGTAGAGGGTAAAGAGGATCGGACCCAGAACTGTTCCCTGGGAGCCCCCATACTGCAGACAGCCATGTCCGACACACAGTCACGTGTCCTCACATACTGTGGAAAGTTGGTGAAGTTGTCCAAAACCCAGTATGCGTATGCGTGCTCCAGCTTATCCTTCAGAAGTTAAGGCTGTATTGTGTTGAAAGCAATGGAGAAATAATAAAAAAAACCTGATTCTCACAGTGCTCCCAGGCTTCTCCAGGTGAGATAGAGCTCGGTGTTGGAGGAAGATGACGGCGTCGTCCGCCCCGGTAGGAAAAATTAAGCTAATCCATCGCTCGGGCTCACCAGGGGGCGGAGATGGACAAGGACCAGCCGCTCCAGGGTCTTCATCAGGTGGGATGTTAGTGCCACCGGCTTGTAGCTGCTGAGGTCCTCAGGGAGCGGCGTCTTTGGGACAGGCACACCGCTAGAAACTCAATTTCCTTGCGGGAGTCATCCCAAAGGATCAGTAAAGAAAAGTCTAAGTCTTAGTCTCTAAGTCTAAGGGTGCACTCACACTGTCCTTCCGTACCATGCCCAAACAGGGCCAATCACTGCACATGTGACTGACTGCTCCTGTATGGACGAAGGTTTAACATGCAGCCTGGGTTATTTAATCCTTCCTTTGTCAGGGAAATGCATCCATCACAAAACGTATATGAACAAATTATTTAAACAGAATGATGCATTTCCTAAAACTAAAACGTCACCTTTTGTTGCCTAAACTTAACCGTCCCCTTGCCTACACCTGTCACGGTCCTGGTCATGTTACGTAGGGTTAAGTAGATTTTGAACAGATATTTCATATAATATCAAACAAACCCATTTCCGAGTTTTAAATAGAATCTCATAGTTCATAAGATTTACAAACTGTTTTGCAGATGTTTTCAAGATATCAACAAAGTCAAGTTGAAGTGTAAAGAATTTAACTTCATGACACGACTCACAGGCAACAATGTGTTTTCTTTTTTCTACTTTATAAAAAGCAGAAACCCTTGTTGAAGTAAGATTGCATGTTTGATTTTCCTAAATTGTGTCCTGTGGTACTTTTTCAACGCTGCTACGTGGTCTTAAGGGAGGGCGTATTAATAGCACGCCACTTTTAATGACTTTTCGCGTGCATGTCTACGCATATTAAGCTTTTCGCGCGTCATTTCACGCCCGTTATTTCAGCCATCCTTCACATGAAATATTGATGAAAAAAACGCTCTGACAGAAAGCTCCACCACTTCGTATTTCTCCGCAAGTTGGCGGAGAAATACGAACACGTGGGTTTTCCCTTTAGGACATTTGTGCGTCCAATGACAACGCCATCTCTGCACAATACAAGTCAATTGAGACTAAGTGGCGTGAAAAGACACGCAAAAATCATGAAATGCGTTGTAATTATACGCGAGATGGCTTGAGAAATAGCGTGTCATTCACACGCCTTTTGGTGATACCAGGCTGAACCCTGACAACCAACCAGGACTTCTATGACATGCACCATGCAGTATAGCTCTGTCTCTGATTACGATTCGAGGAGCTACTTCACTGCAGTCATAGAATAAAGGTTTTGCAGCCCAGATATATTTTGCTTATTCAACAAAAACATTTCTTCCCGCGGTGTTGAGATTAACAAGGTTTTGGCCTACCGCGGGGATTAAAAGGATTATACGGTTACTCACAATACCTTGATGGGTTGGACAGGCATCATAATAACCTCGTTGTTATGCATGAGTTTTGAAAATGATATTTTTGATTCAAGGGCATTGTCTCGTTCTTGATTTGGGTGCATTTGAAATTCCTTTGCATTAGCTGTCAGCGGGAGAGCATAGTCTTTTGTGCTCCTATACATCCACAACCAGCGACCCACAGCAGGTGTCCCATGCTGGTGTAACAGATAGGAAAAGGAGACAAAACATGTTGGAATTTTATTGTGTTTCATTATTATTATTTTCACCAAAATCCATCACATAATGTGTTGTAGTTGTAAGGCAGATTATACATTTTTTATTTGTATAATTCTTTTGATTTACTCCATTTTCACAAAACCAAACTTTTATTTTGAAAGTCTGCAAATATGAAGCAGTTAGCGCCCTTCCCGGGTCAATCTGTGATGATCCCGACTGAAAGAGCTATGGAGCTCAGAATCTGGGATCAAAAAAGTTATGTTTTTGATTTTAAATGCTGATTCAATGTACAAATGTTCATGCAATATTCCTCTGAGATGTGTTTAAGAAGTTTTCTGTCATGTGTTTTGAGCAAAATAGATACGATGTGTTCATGTGTTTGTGTGTGTGTGCGTGTGTGTGTGTGTGCGCGTGCAAACACGTTCTTCATGTAATAGCCTACATGCTAAAGGATACAATTTTTTTTGTGTGTTAGGCATTTTATGGAGAGGATGTGTTACGTCCCAGCCTAGGGGAACTGGATGCAACATGACCTGTTGAGCCCCCTCGCTCCTCCCATCCCCAAGAAAAATGGCCAAAAGCAGGGTTTTCACTCTATACAGTAGCCTTTATTTGCTCAGACATGAGAAACGGCTAAACACAACAAACGAAACTCAGTTCTCTAAACTGACCTACTCAAAACAAAGAAAACCAAAATACAGGGATCTAACCTAACTAAGGTGCAAAAACAGGAGAAAAGGGTTAAAGTAAAGGGCTTCTCATTCCTACGGGCTACTACTTTAATATAAGGGTTAACAAAAGGTTGCAGAGACACACACATCAGGCCTTGGTTGGGGATGAGGGAGAGAGAGAGAGCGAAGGCCGGAACCAGGCAGCATAAATAGTCCCCATCCACCAATCAGCAGCACTCCTCTTCGGCCATGTGGTCCTGCAGCACACACCTGTACACACACACTCTTCCACACACACACTGATTGCATAGAGGGAGACAGAGAGACACAGGCACCACACACAGCATAACACACAGTCTAACACTAATAAACATAGGGCTGTAACAGATGACTGTCACTCACTCACTCATCCACACTGTTTTATGTTGCCATCATACAGGTATGAATAAAGGTTCAGTGTGAGACCGCGCCTGCGTCCCCTGTTTTCGTGCACTGGAACACGACGCAGTGTAGTCGGGACCGGACAGACCCAGACCGGCTACACTGGAACGGAGGACGATTTCAGGAAAATCAGTGCTCTCCTGTTTTCAGACTGAGAAATTAATTGAAAATCACATAATTTTCTGAAAATCCCATGATAAAAAAACATTGGTACTGCAGATTTAATGGACTGTACAAACAGTCAAATATTTGCTACAGATGAATCTTTTAATTTGGAAGAGTTTAAGGGTGTTTTTACAAAAATTGTAAAGCGCCACAGTCAAATAAAGTGGTCAACATAATAGGACTTTGCGGTCGCAGTCTTTTATGTCCGTCCAAACTATTTTTGTACTTCCACCCACTCGCCTCGCTGCCACATACAGAAGCTTTCATCCACGCTGGCCTTTGATATGAGGCAATATCCATCAGAAACAAATAATATGTTTTTCTCCTAACCATTTTCACTTAATTCAGTTTTTCAGGGACAAGTGTGGGAAATCAGGAGAGTGATGCAAACAGGAGCAACATGGTTGCAGAGAGTCTGTCATGAAATGCCCTCGGCACGGCTCTCCAAGGACTTTGGAGGAGAGACGGGGCGTGTTCAGCACAACATGCTCAATGTGAAGATGACTCATTTAAAAAACAACCCAGGCCACTGATACCGTGTGTGGAAATGGATGTCCTATAACCTAGGAAAAGAAAAAGTGAACATATGATTTCAGTCCATGTCTCTAGTGAGAGAAAGAGGAAGAGAGAGATAGACAGACAGACAGACAGACAGACAGACAGACAGACAGACAGACAGACAGACAGACAGACAGACAGACAGACAGACAGACAGACAGACAGACAGACAGACAGACAGACAGACAGACAGACAGACAGACAGACAGATAGATAGATAGATAGATAGATAGATAGATAGATAGATAGATAGATAGATAGATAGATAGATAGATATAAGAAAAAAAGGTAAATCAAGGCTACATATCTGACCTCTCTTTGAAGAGTAGTCCGATAAATGTAAACCAATCCATATCCAAAATAAATTTCACGTGGGGTGACAGAGAATACAAGGAGGATGGGACCCAAATGCAGACACGAAACTCAGGAGACGGTATTTACAAATTTAATAAACTTATTCACTAAAAGGTGCTTTAAACACAAAGGAAAAACACGAAGAGAACTAGATACAAACTGACACGATGAACGGACACAAGAGGAACAGGTGCACACGGAGACATCAGGGTATGTAGAGGGTATGATCCGGCACAGAGTGAGGCTCAGGACCGGCTTAATATACAGAGTGGCAGGTGATCAATGCCAACAAGGATCACCTGCCAGGACAACAAACTCAAGACCAGAGAACTGAAAGAAAGCACATACAGAAAATCACCGACAGAGGGAGACAGAAACAACGATTAAAGAGGAGAGAGAGAGACTGTCCAGATCCCATCGAGACAATAAAATAAAAACAGGCCCTAAACTAGACATCATCAAGGCCTTGCCCCGTACTTCGGGTTGCTCGACCACACCAATCTTTGAACTTGCCTTCATTTTGATCTAAACTACACTTCCTTGCATCTTGTACCATTGTGATAGCCTGAAAATCCCAACCCAGTTGACTTAGGGCACACTCATACTGTCCATCCGTACCGGGCCCCGTGCTTTAGGGTACTGGCCCCCCCCTCCCTGGATTGGACGTCAGGTGTCAAGATCTGTTTCTATCAGTACCCTCCTCTTCCGTTTTGTGTGAGTTTGTCTCCCTCTGTCTGTGTTTCCCTGCATGTGTCTTCCCTCGTCCGGTAGGTGTTCCCCCAAGCTGCAGCCTGTTATGCTGATTAACCTCACCACCTTAAATACCTCAAGCTGACAGGCATGCAGCGCCGGACCGTCGTCGACCCTGTATTGTTTCCCGTGTTCCCGTCTCCCGTCCGTCTCCCTGATCTTCCGTCGTCTTCCTGTTCCTGTAGTTCCCGTGTTCGTTTAGTTAGTCTTTGTGTTTGTATTCTTTGTAGTGTTTTGCGTTTGTCTGTTTATAGTATTAAACGTTTGATTTGTTACTTTACTTTTTTCCGTGTCTGCATTGGGTTCACTTTTGTGCTATCCCCATACCGTTCCTGACAACAGGTGGGCGATCGACCACCTGCGGCCGCTGCCTCGAGGACCTTGGTCCTCTTTACAGGCTGGTCTCCGTCTTAGTTCATAACAGAACTAATACTCTATCGGAGAACCTGTTTTCTGAACAAAGACTTGACATTTTCAAAGTGAGAATAGTTTCATTTACACAACATCTTGACTAAAGCAGTGCTTCGGGCATATTCTGAAGTGTGATATGATCAATACTGGACTAATGTACAGAGGTTACAGGCTGAACCTTTAATGCAGTTGATGCAATATGTTGTACTACATGTAGCTAAACCTAGTCATATTTAGCAGTGGCATTAGGCCTTCCTACCCTTTAGTTTAGCATAACGGTGGATATAAATGATAACGTTTGATTTGACAAATCTGCTCATGTAAAGAGGGCGGAAAAGCATGATTCAATGTTATCTTATTCCCGTTATCGTCAGCTACATTCTGTGATTCAAACTCCAGTCCATGGACATATTTTAAAAAATACTTTTTTCATTCATTGTAGTTTCACTGCAGACAAATTGCTGTTTGACCAAAATGAATAGCCTTGCCTCAGGTGGTTGCTTGGAAAATTACCAATACGTTCTCTCTTCACGGGCAATAAATAATTTATGAGGCCCCGGATATCAGAGACATCATGGAGCACTGGCCTGCATTATGTGATGCATCGCAGGTATATTTCTTTCTTTTACTTTTTAGAAGTTGGTTGGTCTTTGGTTCTAAGGGCGCACTCACACTGTCCTTCCGCACCGCGCCCTGGGCTTTAGGGTACTTGTCCCCCCCTCCCTCTCCCCCCGCGCCCCAGCCCCGTTTGTACTCACACTGCCTGGGCCTCGCGCAAATGCTTCTTGCTGTCCATACGTCATCACGCCGTGACACGTCACACGCATTGATCACGTGTGTGTGGTTTTGTTTACAAATCTTTCCGTAGACCTCATAGTTTTTGTGCGTCTTGTCGACTGTTTTTGAATCTTTTCATCTACAAATCTGCAGTAAACACTCCACCTCCGCATCACACCAACGTGAACCTTTAACCGCCATTGTTGTTGTTAAATGTCCGCGCATGGTCCGTCCTTCTAACTTCTATGTCCGAACAGGCGCACATACTGCTACCGCCGTAGGGCTCGTGCTCGTGCTCGTGCTCGTACACGTGCGCACGCTCGTGCTCGTACATGTGCAAACGGCTCTGCTAAAGCCGTGGACGGCCCGCTGTCCGCAGTTATGCGCGGAACGGGTGCACTCACACTGCTTAAACGTACTAGGCTTTAGCTAAAAAAACGGTTTTGGCCCGGGACAGAAGGACAGTGTGAGAGCGCCCCAAGTGACTTCTATGGAGGATGACTTCATTTGTAATGCAATGCCAGTCAATAATAGTCATTTCAGTGCCCCACTGTATGTAACAGTTCCCAATTGTGTGCAATTCATCAGTTTGTGTGTTTTACAGATAAATGAAGAATTCAAGATAGTAACCACCATAAGCCTTGAGTCTACATTTATGACCAAACTTGACCATTGCGACCCAAAACTGATGGACGTTGTCTCAACAAGAGGAGGAGCTAGTGAGAGTCTGGCAGATCAAGGACGTGCTTCTTGAGGTATGATAATTACTTTTGACTTATCTTAGAAATGTAAGTTCAGAACATGCCCTTTTAATAATAATACACATTTAAGTTACTTTCTCATGGGTTCATCATTCAAAATAGCATAATTAACAACCCCAATAATACCGAGCCATGTCTCCTGTCCATAGGTCCAGATATGGTTATTCATGAAAATGCACCAAAGATTTAATAAAAGAACTTTACAAGCTTGGAGCTCCTCAAAGGAAAGTTCATACTTTAATCAAGGGGTCAAGTGGAAGTCTCTGTCACGATGGTCACGGCAGGTTCATGCTGTATCGTCACTGACAGTAGAAACAGTTGATCGGTCATGCAAGTTAAATATTTGCTGCCTCATACAACTAATCAACCCTATTTTAGGGCGCACTCACACTGTCCTTCTGTACCAGGCCAAACCCGGTTTTTCAGCTAAAGCCTAGTACGTTTAAGCAGTGTGAGTGCACCCGTTCCGCGCATAACTGCGGACAGTGGGCCGTCCACGGCCCGCTTGAAAGAGGTGGGCTTTTGTAGAGCCGTTTGCACGTGTACGAGCACGAGCGTGCGCACGTGTACGAGCACGAGCCCTACGGCGGTAGCGGTATGTCCGCCTGTTCGGACATAGAAAATAGAAGGACGGACCATGCGTGGACATTTAACAACAACAACAATGGCGGTGAAAGGTTCACGTTGGTGTGATGCGGAGGTGGAGTGTTTACTGCAGATTTGGTCGATGAAAATATTCAAAAACAGTCGACAAGACGCACAAAAACTCTTAGGTCTATGGAAAGATTTGTAAACAAAGCAACACACACGCGGTCAATGCGTGTGACGTGTTACGGCGTGATGACGTATGGACAGCAAGAAGCATTTGCGCGAGGCCCAGGTAGTGTGAGTACAAACGGAGCTCGGGCGCGGGGGGAGAGGGAGGGGAAGCAAATACCCTAAAGCCCGGGGCGCGGTGCGGAAGGACAGTGTGAGTGCGCCCTTAAAAAAGGCAAAAAAAACCTCAAGCTAGTTTGAAAACTTTTCGAGATTTGCATCAAAATGTGTTTGTAGAAACAGGAGAACTGGGATGGGAGACCGTGTTACTTTAATACTGTAATGTTGAACATATTTTGCTGTGTTTTGCTTGTTTTCAGATTCAGAACTCTGACACACAGCATTACTCAGCCCACACGCAGAACAGTGTGATCTCTATTCTTCCTGACATTTATCACAATATAATGATACATTTCCAGGCACCATGTGATGCCAGCTTTGTTTTCATTCCCCTAGCACAAAGCTGACACTCAACTTTGGTAATGATCAACAACCAAACCTGCAAAAGAAGCAATTACGGAGAGTTCAGCAGCAGCAAAGTTATTCAATTATACCGTTCAGACCCTGATGGCAAGATACGCAACCTGTGTACATCCATCTGTTTCTATTAGGTCTGATACCCTGCCAAAATGCCTTCTGTATTATAAAGTTTGTTTCTTAGTGCCAATTAAGTTAGCCTTACACCCTAGGGGTATTATGTCACATTCTGATTCCTACATCAGGACTTAAATCAGATGTCAGATAGGGCGGAAGGATCCCGATGTTCCTGTCTTTAGCATCGTGGTACTGATTTGACCTTGTTTCAATGAATGAATAAATCAACTTATGAATAGCTAAATAGGCAAATTCATTTTTCCTAGTTAAAAGAGCACCATGCCGATAAAGTACAGGGTTTTATTACAATTTGGCAAAGGTTAAATACCTTTTAAAGTCACTAGTTTCTGCGTTTCAGGGGATCAGTGGCCCCAGAGACATATCAGCGGAAACAGCATGAGCTACTTTACATTACGCTCATTTTGATAACAGGGACCACGAGACTCTTAGCAATTGGAATGAAATATTAGACAATTAGACGAGCATGAGAGAGATGGACATTTAGCTTCAGTGTACGAACCAAACGAGTGGATTCGCAACATGGTGATAGTCAGGCAGCCAGAGAAACGGAGGATTTGACCCAAAGTCACTAAATCGAGCTTTGAGGAGGTCCCACTATAATGCCAACACTTGAGGATGTTTTATATAAACTGCCCAAGGCCCGTGTTTTCACTCTTGTAGATGCGTGTGATGCATTCTTTACACTGTAAGCTAGATGAAGAAAGCAGTTACACAACCACATTTTGGACGCTCTAGGGCAGGAAACGCTGGTTAAAGCTGCCTTTCGGGGGATCGGTGGCCCCAGAGATATATCAGCGGAAACAGCATGAGCTACTTTACATTTCTGTAATTTTGAAAGAATACTTTTCTATCAATCTCTTATTAATCTCGAAAACGCTCATTTTGATAACAGGGACCACGAGACTCTTAGCAATTGGAATGAAATATTCACAGACGCAGCTTGGGTTTTTGTTATTTAATTTCTTTTTTCATCTTCAACCGTGTCAATCGCAGGGCCCAGCTGACATCGGGCGTGACACCTGGTCCAACAAATCAACTGTGTGAAGACAGTTCAGGTGATTGAGTAAGTCGAGTCAGGTGTGTTCTTGCTTGGTTGGAATGAAAACCTGCAGCCACACGGCCCTTTACTGGATCAGTTTGACACCCCTGACTGGTCTACAGACAATTCCTTTGACTTCATGCTTGGTGTTTGCGCTCTGACATGCAGTCAACTGTGGGACCTTATATAGACAGGTGTGTGCCTTTCCAAATCATGTCCAATCAGCTGGATTGACCACAGGTGGACTCCATTTAAGCTGTAGGAACATCTCAAGGATGATCAGTGGAAACAGGAAGCACCTGAGCTCAATTTTGAGCTTCATGGTAAAGGCTGTGAATACTTACGTAAATAAGTGTAATGTGATTTCAGAGATTAATTTGATACAATTTGGAATAAGACTGTAACGTCATAAAATGTGGAAAAAGTGAAACGCTGTGAATACTTTCCGGATGCACTGTGTATATATATATATATATATATATATATATATATATATATGTATATGTGTATATATATATAAATCTTCTCCTCACCCTCCACGGGGTTGAGCAGTTGGACAGGTGTACCTAACAAAGTGGCATATATATATTCATTCATTCATTCAGTCATTTATCTTCAACCGCTTATCCCGGGGTCGCGGGGTCAGGCGTGAGGCAGGGTACACCCTGGACAGGACGCCCATAGGGCACATAGAGACGAACAGAGACAGACAACCATTCACACCTACGGGCAATTTAGAGTCATCAATGAACCGAACACGTGCACGTCTTTGGACTGTGGGAGGAACCCGGAGAAAACCCACGCAGACACAGGGAGAACAAGCCCAGCCGGGATTTGAACCAGAGACCTTCTTGCTGTGAGGCGACAGTGCTAAACACCACACCACTTTGAAAATATAAATATATACATATTTGCAAAAAATATAATAGGCTATGACATGAATTGAAAAAATGAAAACAGATAAATCAATGGGCAACTGGCAAAAGCTATGATATGAAGAGAGAGCAATTTAACACAACAAATGCTACATTTAATGCTATTTCCATAATCATACTTTTATTAAAAACTAAAAGTTTAATATCAAACGGCCATAGTTTACAGGATCTGCATCATCAGAGATACCATACACTGTCATCTCAACAAACACCCGGCCAGGGGCGGAGTGGGACGCAGAAATCTACCGGGACAATTCTGACTGCACCGGCCAACAACACGCCCAACCCATCCCCTCCACCAGGACAGGGGTGGGTGTGTGTGTGTGTGTGTGTGTGTGTGTGTGTGTGTGTGTGTGTGTTCATCATCGCTCTCTCAGCAGAGCAAAAGACACCTCTTGCAAATGAGTTAACCCACTGTCATTGTTTGGACACACTTCCCACTGCACCCTTTTGCAAATCAGTTAACGCAGATGTCATTCGAGCAGTCCACACTCCAGTGCTTTAGCTGTGGTAACCAAACAGAACACATATGTTCCCATCTCTTAGAAACTTCTTGACCAGTATGAAATCACTGAAGCACCACTGAAGCTCCACACAACTTTTCAATTTGCAATCAGTGTGCAGGCTTAAAAGGTGCCATGTTAACGATGTATTTGTGTGTAACTCGCTCAGCCATTATACCTTTCCATTGCTGTGTACCTCCTCACTCTCGATACTAGAAGATGGGGATTGAAGGGGTGGGTTTAAATGGCTAAATAACTGTCCAGTGAATATTCTCCAGGTGCACATAGACACACACTCTTACCTATGTACTGCTGCACCTTCATATTTACCAAGACTCTAGTAAGGAAATGACACTGTTCTCATTGTAATTCCTTGATAGCAGAACCCAATTCAGACTGGTTGGATCCACATGGTTGAATGCACTCATTGTAAGTTGCTTAGAATAAAAACAGGAGCTAAATGTAATGTAATTCTAACTGAACAGACATCTATGTGCATATCCAGAAAGTACTGGCATGAGAGCAGCCTCACAAATCAACATGAAGATTTGCATTTTCTCTGACATGCAGCGGATGAATCAAGACACCTGACTATGACTGCGATCACCACCTGTCATTCTTGATTGCATGAATGTCTGAGGCAGAGTCTCAGCTGTTGGAATCACTTCTTGTCTCATCCTGTCTATTAAAGCCTCCTGTCCTCACCTGATGCCCCACTGAAAGATGCTGAAGGACTGATCACAATTACTCCTCTTCCTGCCAGACCAGTCAGAGGCAATAGACACAACTCTTCCCCCAGTCATCATTACTCAAATTCAGAACACACAAACAGTACCCAGTACACAGAATATGCAAAGTTGCACACAACATGCTTGCCAGGCAGCCAGAATATTGATGAAGTGATGGATGCTTATACGCTACAATGTCTGTTGCTGTGGAGACTTAAACCCTTAGGGACCTAATGTGGGAAAGATTTTCCCTATAAAGCTGGTAAAAGGTGTGTTTAAGGGGGCTGTACTTGAGATAAAGGTGATTCATGGTGGAGTAATGGCGTCCTGAGCAGAGCATGAAGTCACTCTCTGATTGCAAATGTTGTAATCTGACCAGTTGATGATCGGTCTGTCAGAGGTGTGTAGAGGAAACCCCAGAACCAGTATTTGAGTACAATACAAATTCCTTTAAGACAGTGTAAGACGATTAAAATTCATACACTGGGATCAAAATTAGAGAACAAATTATAAATACATGATTTATTCTGCAATACTGTTTTTGTGACTGTTAAGAATTTGACTGAATATCAGCTGTGTCTATACCACGGCTGTACTAGCATGTTTTTTTAAATAACCACCAAGGCACTTCAACAAAAACCCTAACCTGGTGCCAATTGCTTTAATTGTTGGACACACCCTATTCATCTAGCAGCTCTCTTCGTTACTTTGCAAGATGGCGAGCTGCTCTAATGTGACTAAGGGCGCACTCACACTGTCCTTCCGCACCGCGCCCCGGGCTTTAGGGTACTTGTCCCCCCTCCCCTCTCGCCCCAGGCCCGTTTGTACTCACTCTACCTGGGCCTCGCGCAAATGCTTCTTGCTGTCCATACGTCATCACGCCGTAACACGTCACACGCATTGATTGCCGTCATCGCGATGCGTCGCTTTGTTTACAAATCTTTCCGTAGACCTCAGAGTTTTTGTGCGTCTTGTCGACTGTTTTTGAATCTTTTCATCGACCAAATCTGCAGTAAACACTCCACCTCCGCATCACACCAACGTGAACCTTTCACCGCCATACCCTGAGACAGCAGGTTGTCCAGATGAAGGCCAAACGGATGACCCTCTCAGCCTCCTGACACCTCCAATCCTCTCTTTATCTCACTTTCAGTTATCTTCACTTCCAACTAGCAGCCACTCTTGTCACTGCTCACTTTGAGTAGTATCTGGAAATTATTGCTCTTCCGTGGTTTCCCGGATGTCAACACTGAATTTTATACACTGCATTTAGCAGCTGAATTGTCTGAATGCTGTAAGTTTGAGGTGGTGGTCTGAGGGGCTGTAGGTGCTGAATGGCCGCCATTTGGTCTGTGACCCTAGAAAAGTGCAATATAATTATTAAAGTAGTCTGAAATTAATCTATTTTTTTCAAGATTATTTTAGTTTTCAAGCCTAATTTTTATTATAGAGGACAGACAGGAAATGGAGTGAAAAAGAGAGGGGTAGACATGCAGCAAAGGGCCGCAGGTCTGAGTCGAAGCTGCGGCCGCTGCCTCGAGAACCTTCAGCTTCTTTACACGACCCTCACAACTCAGCCACCGCCGCCCCAAATTAGTGTAATTTTGATGTTGAAAAGAGGTCCACTGACGACCACATTTGGACTATAATTGGCCTTACACGGAGGTCCCATGGACGTTAAATGATGGTAAACGATGGTGTTACGAACCGACCTCTTCAGTGGACCGAAATTGGACGTCTAAAATGTGTTATACCATCGTATGAACCAATCAGGTTGCTTGATTTGCCTTTCCTGTCTTATAATGTAATTTATATGCCAATGAAAACCACCATTTTAAACTAAATAATACAAATATCTGGAATACCACAGTCGCAATGTTTCTGGAAATGGTGAGGTTTTGAAAACTGAATCTTCTTTCTTTTTTAGTCTTTGAATACAAGCACCAGAAATAACTCAAACATCAGTCAAAGGGCAGAACTGGGGAATAATAATGTGCCAAGTACATTCATCAGAGGGCCATTTCACCCTGTATTGAATGTTTGAATGTTGTCTTTGTCCAAACAAAATAGCTCAGACTATTATTTGGCAGCAAAATATGTTTGAAACTGAGTTTTCTAACCCCAGTAGAAGACTTCACAGCCATATAGATAATCAATAACAGTGCAGCCTCGTCTCTTACAGACTACCGTTATAGGAATCAATCAAATATGTGCCTCTAAGACAGTACATTTCTACATCATATCTCAGCTGCACAATGAATCGCCCAAAGAGGCTTCTTCAGGGGAGATTTATACTGAGGTTTTCACAGGGCAATCATTCAGAGAGCAGTGTTTTCACTGTAACACAGAGGACACGGAATAATCTTCAGAAGAAACGTCCGTGAATTGAACTGTCAAATCCAAAATTTTAGACACAACTTATCATCCAGATAGAAATGGCAGTGAGTCTGCTAAGTGAAAGTAGTGCACTCTTACATGAAAAACTCTGCTGTTTGGTGTCAAGGGCTTGTTTGTTAGTCTTTGTACGTCTAGTTTTATATTTTACTTTTTATCTCATGGAAAGCGTACTTGTTCAGCGAGCCGGGTCAGATCACTCCCACATGGAATGAAATGAGTCTATCGTCTCATCTAATTGCATGTATATAGATTGTGTGTGTGTAAATTGAATTTCCCCATTGCGGGACGGACAAAGCGCTTCTTCTTCTAAGGCGGGACCCGAAAAGCAAAAGAAACGAACCGTTGGGGCTGAACCTTTGATGTGGTATACAGGGTGGATCAAAGAGACATACCCATATTTCTGCACCCTGACCAGCCGAACATCTGTCAGATCACCCAAATGCCTGTCCACCCACCTTTCTTTCCCACTATCTCTCATTTAACTCACCTGTCCGTCTTATATCCAGGATGCACGTATGAATTGACATTTCCCATTGGTTGAATATATGTTTACCCACCTGTGAATGATTGGTTGCCAGTGCCAATTTTCTTACCCGGTTATTTAATTGTCTGTTTGCTTATTTAATTTGTGTCTCGCTGTCTTTTGAAAAGCCTCCATCCACATAAACCATGTTTCATCAAAATGATATTCATATGCAACGTATCTGCATTAGCAAATAGGAACCATGATGTTGCCCCAATTATATTTCTTATCTGCATAATGGGCAGGTAGGGTGTAAGGTGGACTCAAGCATGACATGGATATCAAATCTATACTGTATTGCGTTTGCGTGGTGAGCATGTGAACGAAAAAAGTTCCAAAAGAGAAATAAGAAGATTATTGTCACAGTGTAGAGGGATGAAGAGTTTTGATTATCACTGTTTGTGTAATGTTTGTTTATTAATTTATTTAAACTGTTATTTATTCTTTCTTAATTTCCCATTTTTCATTCAATTTTTTCATTTTTTATTTTATATTCTGAATGGTTTTATACTTTTGATACTAAATATATAAATACATTTATACTTTTTGGGTAAATTAAATAAATATACAAGAAATTATAATATATATTTGATAGGAATATATGAGAAATAAATTGTGTGTTCACTCACTCACTCATCTTCAGCCTCTTATCCGGGGTCAGGTCTCGGGGGCAGCAGCTTTAGCAGGGGACCCCAAACTTCCCTTTCCCGGGCCACATTAACCAGCTCTAACTGGGGGATCCTGAGGCGTTCCCAGGCCAGTGTGGAGATCTAATCTCTCCACCTGGTCCTGGGTCTTCCCCGAGGCCTCCTCCCAGCTGGACGTGCCTGGAACACCTCCCACCGTCACAGGGGTGCGGTAGAGCGCTACCGATACCACAGTATCTCCTCGGGGGTCCGTCATATGCCTTCTCCAGATCCACAAAGCACATGTAGACTGGATGGGCATACTCCCAGGCCCCCTCCAGGATCCTTGCGAGAGTGAAGAGTTGGTCAGTTGTTCCACGTCCAGGACGGAATCCGCATTATTCCTCTTCAGTCTGAGGTTTCAGATTCAGAACCAGTACTTGGACGGTCTTGATGAACCCATGACATGCCTCTTTTATCTCCTCCCCATCCGACTCTCTCCTCTCCCCCATGGTCATTACATACGCGGCAGTAGCGGGGCTACTTGGTAGGTGACTTGGCTGGGAACCGGAGGGTCGCTGGTCCGAATCATGTGTGGACCATGAATTGAGCGTGGACTGGTGGCTGGAGAGGTGCCAGTTCATCTCATGGGCACTGCTGAGGTGCTGTTGAGCAAGACACCAAACCCCCAACTGCTCGGGGCGCCTGTCACTGGCAGCCCCCTCGCTCTAACATCTCTCCATTAGTTGCATGTATATAGGTCCTGTCTGTGCATGTAAAATGAAAACATACCGTGACAAATTTATAGCGGGACAAATAAAGGAATTCTTCCTCTTCTACTCACAGGGTTTAAAACCGCTCCTGTGAAGGATTAAGAGTAATTTCCAGGGGTCGAGGGGGGAGTGTGACACCTTGAGGAGCTGCCGTCTGATCTCTGCCTACAGGAGGAACAAGAACCTTAACACATTTGGGTTCGGTGCCTTGCTCAGCAGTGCCCAGGAGATGAACTGGCACCAGTCCACACTCCATTTCATGGTCCACACAGGGACTTGAACCAGCAACCTTCCGGTTCCCAGCCCAGTCACCTATGGACTTAGCTACTACCGCCCCAGGGTTCTTTACTTTTTTACTTTTCGTACTCCGGGAGTACAGAGCAAGCACCTGCAGACAGACGCGCTCAAAAGTGGGCGGCAGTAGCTCAGTCCATAGGTGACTTGGCTGGGAACCGGAGGGTCACTGGCTCGAGTCCCTGTGTCGACCATGAATGGAGTGTGGACTGGTGGACTGGTGGAGAGTGGGCACTGTCCAATAAAGACACTGAACCCCCAACTGCTCGGGGTGACGGTCAGAATTCTGACCGTCACCCCGAGCGGTCGGAATTCTTCTTCTTTAATAATTAAATCATCTCCGGCTGACAGTCGTGTTCAGTGGAAACCTGGATCCAACCATCATTATAACCTCTTAACGACCGACTCAGGTCTTTTTAAGGTGGTTTTTAAAGAAAGTGCCCTTGTGCCCGTGCCCCTGTGGTGCGTATCATGGGTTATACCATCCCTGACCCCCTGACAACAGGACAGAGTGAGTTGTGACAGAAAAGACTGTTTACTTAAACTTGTAGCACTCATTTATTAGTTTAGCTACACATTTGAAGAACAGAAATGAGAGTCAATATTCACAAAGTGTATATAATATTCTGTAATATATAATATATTAGCATCACTGTTGGACTCTCACTTCTTCCAGTAGCGTCTTCAGGTCCAGCAGAGATGCCTCCACAGTTCGGAGCAGATGAGCCGTGTGACTTTCTGTGCTCGAGTTGGGAACTTCAAAATTGGACAGATTGAGGTGAATGTAATGGTCCGTAATACCGTAGATCATCTCGAATAGTCTGGTACTGTCGGTGCCGGTACTCGACAGACATCCGTTCTTAGAAGATATCTGGTGACACAAGTGAGAATTCAGTGGAGTACTGAGACCTTTGATACATTTAACCATCATTCAACTTCCCTTCACAAGATCAACATTTACTACACACATCTAATTATACCACTACATAGACTCTACCTATATATATATATATATGTATATATATATATATATATATATATATACATATATATTCCCGGGTAGGGAATTACTTTAGGTAGGGAATGAGTCCTTACCCCAAGTGAAGGAGTTCAAGTACCTCGGGATCATGTTCACGAGTGAGGGGACAATGGAGCGTGAGTTTGGCCGGAGAATCAGAGCAGCGGGGGCGGAGCTGCAGTCGCTCTACCGCACCATTGTGACGAAAAGAGAGCTGAGGAAGGCAAAGCTCTGGATCTACCGGTCAATCTTGGTTCCTACCCTCACCTGTGGTCATGAAAGCTGGGTCATGACCGAAAGAACGAGGTCGTGAGTACAAGCGGCCGAAATGGGTTTTCTCAGGAGGGGGGCTGGAGTCTCCCTTAGAGAGAGGGGGAGAAGTTCAGCATGGGTGAGGAACTCGGAGTAGAACCGCTGCTCCTTTGCGTTGAAAGGAGCCAGTTGAGGTGGTTCAGGATCATCTGGTAAGGATGAACCCTGGGCGCCTCCCTAGGGAGGTGTTCCAGGCACGTCCAGCTGGGAGGAGGCCTCGGGGAAGACCCAGGACCAGGTGGAGAGATTAGATCTCCACACTGGCCTGGGAACGCCTCAGGATCCCCCAGTTAGAGCTGGTTAATGTGGCCCGGGAAAGGGAAGTTTGGGGTCCCCTGCTAAAGCTGCTGCCCCCGCGACCCGACCCCGGATAAGCGGATGAAGACGAGAGATGAGATGAGAGTATATGTAGTGGTACAATTTGCTGTCACAGCTGCAGCCCTCGTCCTCACCTGACTTCCCCACAGTGAGTAGTCAACAGATTTAAAGATGGCGGGGTCTGTGAAGATCGGCGGCATTGAGATGTTCTCCTCTATCGCCAACGCCATCAGACACCACAGATGCGTTTCTGACCCCTGGCCTCTGCTCGCCTGTCGGGAACAAATTTAACACTCAGTGTATCGAACAAACAAAGCTTTTTGTGCAGACCTGATTTTCCCTCAGTCCAAAATCATGTCGACTTGTTCGTTACTGGTGCTGCTGAGTGTGTATGACAGGAAGTGCTCACACACGTGTGCGTCGTTACGCACGAGAACAAACATGGTGACACAAGTGAACAACATTGCTCCACAGCACAACTGGTGCACAATAACACAGTAAAGTGTGTTGTATGGACAGGTTAGGGTGATGAACGAGTGGGAGGTAATAAATACTTTATTAACAGATAATAAAGTCTTTATTAATAGATAATAAAGACTTTATTAATAGATAATAAAGACTTTATTAACAGATAATAAAGACTTTATTAACATATAATAAAGACTATTAATAGATAATAAAGACTTTATTAACAGATAATAAAGACTTTATTAACAGATAATAAAGTCTTTATTAACAGATAATAAAGACTTTATTAACAGATAATAAAGACTTTATTAACAGATAATAAAGTCTTTATTAATACATAATAAAGACTTTATTAACAGACAATAAAGTCTTTATTAACAGTCAATAAAGACTTTATTAATAGATAATAAAGACTGTATTAACAGATAATAAAGACTTTATTAATAGATAATAAAGACTTTATTAATAGATAATAAAGACTTTATTAACAGATAGTAAAGACTTTATTAATAGATAATAAAGACTTTATTAACAGATAATAAAGACTTTATTAACAGATAATAAAGTGACACTGAGCTGAAATCTTGCTTGTTGCTGTAGATCATGGGTGTCAAAGTCAAGGCTCGCAGGCCGGATCCGGCCCCCGAATGAATGATCTCGGCCCCCGGGATGATATTTTTATAGTATTAGAACCGCCCCGCACGCCACAGCCGCCTGCTGGTGTTATTCACGCACCAAAACTACATTACCCACAATGCAACGGTAGCCCGCAAACTCACTGAAGCGCCGCAAGTGGGTTCATTATTCATCAGCATTCAGGGCAGATGTCAACTTTCAGCCCCTAATTATGAAATAAAATACGGTACACTGTGTTGGGTCTTGGTTCAACAGGTTATATCATTCATTCATTCATCTTCAACCGCTTATCCCGGGGTTGGGGTCACGGGGGTGCTGGAGCCGATCCCAGCTGACATCGGGCGTGATGCGGGGTACACCCTGGACAGGACGCCAGTCTATCACAGGACACATAGAGACGAACACAGACAGACAACCATTCACACCTACGGGTGATTTAGAGTCATCGATGAACCCAACACCTGCACGTCTTTGGACTGTGGGAGGAAACCGGAGAACCGGGAGAAAACCCACGCAGACACGGGGACAACATGCAAACTACACACAGAAGGGCCCAGGCCGGGATTCAAACCAGGGACCTTCTTGCTGTGAGGCGACAGTGCTAACCACTACACCACCGTGTAGTTCAACAGGTTATATGCAATCGTTTTAATATGTTTTAATAAACATTGAACCAGTCCGGCCCTCGGCTTTTAGCAAATTTGTTTTTTTTGCCCTCTGATGTATTTGATGAAACTCACCAGGTCCAAGTACCATCTGTGTGCTTTCAACGCTTTCTCCAATAAATCCACCTTCTCTGAGTTCTGTGCAAAATAGGGAGAAGACATGAACGTTACGACTGTAAACACTTGTGTTTCACCATTAAAGGGGCATGAGTTTGTGAAACATCCAACCCCCAAAGTGTGACTTCACTATCAGAGCTCAGATGAACGGGAGAACTGCCGACCGCCTAGTTTCATGTGATGCAGCCTCCGTGTTTATGAGCGTGCAGCGGCGGTATGATCTGAAGTAACCTGAGGGTGGATCTCTGATGTCAACAGAAACATTTTCTGAAGCTTCCCTCTTCGCACCTGTTTGCTGGGGTCATCGAAAGCCTTGACAAAGGTCGCAGACGCCCGTGAGATGGTGTTGACGAAAGTTAAACGGCCCAGTTTGAACCTACGCACGGACACCGGCTCCATCATCGGTCTGTCTATCTGCTGGTAAATCCTAGCAAAAGGAAACGGGTTAGTCTGTGTTCACATATACAGACAACTGTCAAACCAATATATTATTATCGACATCTCTGCGAACACACTGAGTTGAGTGTTTTACAGCCTGTGAGCACAGAATCTGTTATCACTCGACTGGAACAACCTGAACGCTTTACTTTAGTAGGGAAAGATGGCTGGTCTAGAGGTGGCACCTCAGACTGACTGGATGGGAGCTCTCTACTCAACTTTAGTTTAGAACGTAAAGAGTCAAAAAGTGCAGACCACAGTCCACCTCACCTGTAGTAGGCCAGCTGGAGCGCCATGTGAACGAAAGCATCGGGGCTAACCTTCAGGGCCTTCAGGATGTTTTTCCCAAAATGGTGAAATGTCAAAACCCTCAGGTCCAGGTCTCCGGTCAGTCTGTGGTGGGAAGAGCAGAGTTCAGTCTGTTCCTGGGTACTTTCACATCCAGATTTAATAGTCTCTGTGGATTGTGTGCAGTTCAAATACTACAATTTCTGTATCTATAAGAAGAGATTATGGACTTTGGTAGAGAAAAATATAATATGTTTCAAGGTCACAGAACGTACCAGAACGTTGAGAACAGCCAAGAACGGATCAACAGAACTTGGGTTGCAAAAACAGGATGTTGCACAACACACCGGTTGCAGGAGGCGCCCGGTTATATGTTTAAGTAAACATCATTAAGGCCACACTGACAATAGGGCAAGATCAGAAAATGTCCTTAGGGCGCACTCACACTGTCCTTCCGCACCGGGCCAAAACCGTTTTTTCAGCTAAAGCCTAGTGCGTTTGACCAGTGTGAGTGCACCCGCTCCGCGCATAACTGCGGCCAGCTGGTCGTCCACGGCCCGTCTGAGAGAGGTGGGCTTTTGTAGAGTGCGTTTGCACATGTACGAGCACGAGCGTGCGCACGTGTATGAGCACGAGCCCTACGGCGGTAGCGTATGTGCGCCTGTTGGGACATAGAAAATAGAAGGAGGGACCATGCGCGGACATTTAACAACAACAACAATGGCGGTGAAAGGTTCACGTTGGTGTGATGTGGAGGTGGAGTGTTTACTGCAGATTTGGTCGATGAAAAGATTCAAAAACAGTCGACAAGACGCACAAAAACGAGGTCTACGGAAAGATTTGGAAAACAAAGCCACGCATCGCCATGACGTCATCAATGCGTGTGACGTGTTACAGCGTGATGACGTACGGACAGCAAGAAGCGCGAGGCCCAGGTAGCGTGAGTACAAACGGGCCCAGGGTGCGGTACGGAAGGACAGTGTGAGTGCGCCCTTAGATGGACAAGTGGAAGATGGCAGGAACTCAAAGATAGTCCCTTCCAAAAGAGGAAAGATATTTGGTGCAGAAATGCTGACGTTGATACTGATGATAGGGTTGTCCGTGTCAGTATCATCACATCTGGCTTTAGATCTCTCAGGTCACATGTTTACTGTAGTGTGTGTATTTGAATTGAACGTGGAGGTAGATGTTCATACAGCAGGAGATGGAAATGAAATCACGTCATGTTTTCATAGTTGTCACATAAAGCTGCTCTCACTTGTCCATGTGCTGCTTGGCCTCCTCAATGTCCTTCCTGATCTCAGGTGTGATGTTGAAGAGGAGCTTCTGGGGAACAGGTAAAGGCTCCATGGGACTCTGGACCGCAGTAGAGTTGACCACCTGCAGCTTTTTCCTTTTACGCACACAAGACAAAGGGAACCAAACAGAATTGAATGAAAACCACAGGAACAAGACCCAAACTCAGCTGACACAACCAGAGCAAACGACAGATCTGAACTGATAGGGTCTTTAACAGCCCGTACTGACTCCTAAAACCCTAACCCTGGATCCAGGACCCTGCAGATCGGTTTGAGACAATGTTGAACTAAATGTTTTTTTTTCCTGAAGAAACTGATGTAGTGTGACATTTCATCCTCATAGAGACTGTTGATGTCCTCATAGTCGTGTCATCAACAATGCAGGAATAAAAGGTTGATACACTCTGAAGACTCTCCATCAGTGGCGATTGCTCTAAGACTGCAAGGGAAGCTCAGCTTCTACTGACTTCAATGGGGAAGCGTAGAGCGGGTTGTTCCACTGCAGCCAAACTAGACGCTCATTGGATAAATACTGGGCTTTGTCCCGCCCATCGGACGCTCAGCATCTCTCGGGGTCTATGGGACAGTGGGCTGGCCCGGACGCTCGGCTTCTGCATGATGATTGAATGAGCTGTCTGAGGCGGAATCCTTTTTTGATTGACAGCTAAATGAGTGAATTAGCGATCTTGAAAAATAAACATCCATCGGAGCATTTTCCAAGTTTTTCATTCCGTTGTTCTGAACTGATCCGGAGACTTTACCGATCCCCAGAGACTTTGTCTTTGTTTAAAACGACCAGCGTTGTGTTTGGCAACTCTGCTCTGTCACTCTGTGGTTCCTTTCCCCAAACAGCAGCAGCAGCTGAGGAGCTTCTCCCCCCATCACAGTCACTCACACTCTCAGGCGGTCACACTTCACAGTAGCCTGGCGCAGCAGCTCCAGCTGGGCCAAGGCCGTTTAAGCAGCCTAGCTTTGCTGCCATTGAGAGGACACTGGTCAAGTCCCTGGAAAAGACGCCTAGTTGGTACGACAAGGTCACAGATCATTTTCGTGTAAAGGAACGAAGGGTAGAACTTACATATAAATAAACAAACACATTTATGATGAAGGCCGGAAAAATTAGCTTCCCCTCCTTGAAAGACCAGCAGGCTCTCAAGGACCCTGAAAACAAAGTCTTGGAGAGTCCTCAGGGTCCTGGAAAGTTTTCAAATTCCTGGAGAGTCCAAAGAGGCCTGGAGAGTCTTTAAAGTCCTGGACAGCCTAAAGGGTCTCAGAGAGTCTTCAAAGTCCTGCAGAGTCCAAAGGGGCCTGGAGAGTCTTTAAAGTCCTGGACAGCCTAAAGGGTCTCAGAGAGTCTTCAAAGTCCTGCAGAGTCCAAAGGGGCCTGGAGAGTCTTTAAAGTCCTGGACAGCCTAAAGGGTCTCAGAGAGTCTTCAAAGTCCTGCAGAGTCCAAAGGGGCCTGGAGAGTCTTTAAAGTCCTGGACAGCCTAAAGGGTCTCAGAGAGTCTTCAAAGTCCTGGAGTGTCCAAAGGGTCAGCAGCGTACCAGACCATTTAGATCTCAATGTCTGCATCATGTTGGGATTTAAACTCTGTCCGGACACTGTCCCGTGACTGGATTTCCATTGTCCATCTGACTTTTATGATTTGACATGATAAATTAAACATTAAAGGTAAACATTCACACCTACACACACTCATTTATTTGGGTTTAATTACATGTTTTCTACAAGGTGGTCGCCAAGTCCAACTGCGACGGTCCCATCAGCGGTGACGTGAGCTACGTTCACGCCACACGTCCCGTCTTCTCCAACTATCACCTGCAAAACAAACAAACAAACAAACAAATAAATCAACCGTTTTTTATCGTAAACAGTACAGCGACGGCCCATCAGTCTATTCCCCACATACACAACAATGTCTTGAACTGCTCGGGGCGCCGATCCATTGGCAGCCCCCTCGCTCTGACATCCCTCCATTAATTGCATGTATATAGGTCCTGTTTGTGCGTGTCGTGTGTGTTGCATGATGAGTGTTTGGTTTACATATATTTATAAATAGCATATCACAGTATAATGGGCTTGGTCACCTGCAGACCCTTGTCGCACCAGCGGTTTCCACTGTTCCAGCTGCTGCCTCCTCCATGAAGGATCTGCCGAACAGCAGTGGCGCAGTCCGTGGCAGGCTTGGGTCCGTCCAAACACACGGTGAAGATGCTGCTCTGGATTGCAGACACTGACTCTTTGTTATCTGAACACATGGAGAGCAGACATCATGTTGGGATGGATTAAGAACATTTGCGTGCAGCCTCTTCCTTTAGTAGTGTTTAGTATGATGTGATAGAGCTCATACACAAACTTTGTGTCAAACATGAAACATTCAGAATGCTTATTCTTATTCACCACAATCGTTCATCACAGTCGTTCATCACAGTCTTTCCCCACAGTCGTTTACCACAGTCTTTCCCCACAGTCGTTCACTACAGTCGTTCATCACAGTCTCCACAGTCTCTCCCCACAGTCGTTCTCCACAGTCTTTCCCCACAGTCGTTCACTACAGTCGTTCATCACAGTCTTTCCCCACAGTCGTTCACTACAGTCGTTCATCACAGTCTTTCCCCACAGCTGTTCACCACAGTCGTTCACCACAGTTGTTCAACCCATCGGTCACCCAAGTCTTTCCCCTAAGTCGTTCACCACAGTCGTTCACCACAGTCTTTCCCCACAGTCGTTTACCACAGTCGTTCATCACAGTCTCCACAGTCTTTACCCACAGTCGTTCACCACAGTCTTTCACCACAGTCGTTCACCACAATCGTTCACCGCAGTCGTTCACCACAGTCTTTCCCCACAGTCTTTCCCCACAGTCTTTCCCCACCGCTATTCACCACAATCGTTCATCACAGTCGTTCACCACAGTCGTTCACCACAATCGTTCACCACAGTCGTTCATCACAGTCTCCACAGTCTTTCCCCACAGTCGTTCACCACAGTCATTCACCACAATCGTTCACCACAGTCTTTCCCCACAATCGTTCACCACAGTCTTTCCCCACACTCATTCACCACAGTCTTTCACCGCAGTCGTCCACCACAGTCGTTCACCACAGTCGTTCACCACAGTCGTTCACCACAGTCGTTCACCACACTCATTCACCACAGTCTTTCACCACAGTCGTTCACCACAGTCGTTCACCACAGTCTTTCCCCACAGTAATTCACCACAGTCGTTCACCACAGTCTTTCCCCACAATCGTTCACCACAGTCTTTCCCCACACTCATTCACCACAGTCTTTCACCGCAGTCGTTCACCACAGTCGTTCACCACAGTCATTCACCACAATCGTTCACCACAGTCTTTCCCCACAATCGTTCACCACAGTCTTTCCCCACACTCATTCACCACAGTCTTTCACCGCAGTCGTTCACCACAGTCGTTCACCAGTCGTTCACCACAGTCGTTCACCACAGTCGTTCACCACAGTCGTTCATCACACTCATTCACCAGAGTTGTTCACCACAGTCGTTCATCACACTCATTCACCACAGTCTTTCCCCACAGCTATTCACCACGGTCCTTCTCACCCCTGATTAATTTGCTGTAGGTTTCGTTCCAGGTGTCTCGGTGTCCTGTGGTCAGGATGCCGACAGGCTCCGTGCTGGTCTGAAGCGAAGAGTTGCAGATGGTCTCCAGCTGAACACAGAGCTGATCCACCGCCAGAGGAGTCCCGTCACTGTTGAACACGTCCAGGACGAAGAACTGGATCCAAAGGGACAAGACACATTAAACAAGAACAACTTAACAAATCATCGATCGGCTCAGAACGGATGCACTACATTTACTGAATAAATCTGTGATGTTTCTCACCTGACAGTTGTGGACTACGGTGATATGTTTGTTGTCGAAAAACTCCACTGAGTCTTTTTCCGGTCCAGGGATTTGACAGGAGGACATCAGCTCTTCATACTGCTTCATACACAGCGGCCTCCCTCTCGAGTCCCGATCCTGTAAAGTCCCACTGCAAACAGAAAAACCTTGAACGCATCTTCCAATAGAATTCACAGATTCAGCAACTGTCCCTGCTAAAACAACAACAACAGCAGCAACAATAATAATAATAATAGAGATTCAGAAAAACGAAGGTGGAAGGTAAAACAGATTTTTACCGTAACTTATGACACGACAACGTTTGATTCACTTAAAATATTTAAAGTTGGAATGAAAACAAACCTCATTGTTCTGTTTTCAGGTGCAGAAGTTTCTTTTAACTATAAAACATATATTTATAAATATTATATATATATATATTGTATTTTCACACAGAGATATTGGTGCAACGTGCAACAGAAATGATCCAAACCAATGAAGTCAAGACGAGAGCGCTTGAATTCACAAACACTTGAGGAAATAAAGATTTCCTATCTTTGGTTTCAGAGGACATTTTAAATCCATGCACCGTTATTAACGTGTAAATAATTAACGTTCTTACAATAATAATAATAATAACAATAATAATAGAGATTCAGAAAAACAAAGGTGGAAGGTAAAACAGATTTTTACCGTAACTTATGACACGACAACGTTTGATTCACACATAATATTTAAAGTTTGAATGAAAACAAACCTCATTGTTCTGTTTTCAGGTGCATACATATACATATATTTATCAATATTATATATATATATTGTATTTTCACACAGAGATTTTGGCGCAACGTGCAGCAGAAATGATTCAAACCAATGAAGTCCAGACGAGAGCGCTTGAATTCACAAACACTTGAGGAAATAAAGATTTCCTATCTTTGGTTTCAGAGGACATTTTAAATCCATGCACCGTTATTAACGTGCAAATAATTAACGTTCTTACTCACGCACATTGCTTGACTTTAGTTGATGGTCCCTTAGCAGGAACGACAGTGTGTGAAAAGAACAAACCGTGGTAGAAATGAATGTGTCTGCAACAAGTTCACTACTCACCTGTCGATCATCGCCTTCACGTGCAAAGTGGTTGATATTAATTCTGCAGCACACCTGAACACAGGAAACATGGTTACTGTGAGAAGTGGATGTATTTCATCTATCAGACGTTTAGATAGGACGCGTCTGTCCAAGTTTATTAGAACTTTATTGGCATTAAAAGCTTCCAGAACATTGTTTCCAAAGCATCCAAAAAATAATTCTCGCCAATTATTAGGACCATGACATGATTATTAATATAACATTAATCAATTAATGAATATATTTCAGATATATACCGGATCTGTCCCCGTTTGTCCTTGAAGTCCATTTGGGGAAGGACTATCCCCATGTGTTTGTAAACCACCAAAGGATCCCGACAGATGAGATGTCTGTTCTTCACAAAAAACTCCGACATCTACAGGAGAGACAGACGGACAGAAATCTGCATCACGTGGTCGACTGTGACTTCATCAGCACCGTGGACGCCATGTGTTCATCCACACAGAACATCACATCGTTATTTGGTGAAGACGAGGAACCGTGATGTTAAACTCAAGTTGAGCCGCGATGAACGTCACGGAACATTATATCATCATTTAGTTGGAGATGACGTTAAACTGAAACCGAGGTTCAGTCACGATGAGCAGCAGTGTCACACTCACGTAGTTCTCACTGATCTGAGCCAAACCCTCCAGTTGTGTCTGCAGACGCTCTCCGTCCCCTCCTGCTCTCTGAAACTCCTCCACCAGCCCTTTTGTCGTCTGCAGCTCGTCTTTCTCCAGGATGGGCTCCAGGAAGTCCAGGTAGAGCCCACAGGTCTGCTGCAGAGGAGGGACGGGCAGCTTGGGCAGTCCCTTCTGCTGGGACAGGGTTCTGACAAAGTCCAGCACTGATCCGGGTTTCACCGGGGGACGAGACTTCACCATCGCCACCTTCGTCTGAAACACACGACAACGTCCTTAGATACAAACAACAACGTTCAAATACACGTATGTTACAACTGTTATAATGAACCTTTATCTGAAACACATAACAACATCCTTATTACACACAACATCCTCAGATACACACACACACACACACACACACACACACACACACACACACACACACACACACACACACACACACACACACACACACACACACACACACACACACACACACACACACACACACACACACACACACACACACACACACACACACACACACACACACACACACACACACACACACACACACACACACACACACACACACACACACACACACACACACACACACACACACACACACACTTACAGCTGTTATCACTCAACTTCTGCACATAAAATCAGAAACAATGCATAAAGATAAATGTGTATAAATAAATATACATTTGTTTGAGTAAAGATAAATGTGTTAAATTCTTCAGAAACAATGCATAAAGATAAATGTGTTTAAATACAGATAAATGTGTTTAAATAGAGATTAATGTGTTTAAATACAGATAAATGTTTAATTAGATTACATTTAAAAGTTTCGTTTCTCACCAGAGCTCTGCTGCTGATCCTCCACATCTTGTCTTCAGAGACAAACTGAACACCTTTGACGATGATCTGAGGAGGACTCCTGCCGTCTCTCAGACACCTGACCTCTGAACAAAGAGACCCGAGGCATCGACTGAACAAAGAGTCATCCTCTCCGCCATGAAATCATCCACCTCCCCCCCGGACCCCCGGCCTTGGGACGTCGTCAAAGCCTGCTTCACCTCTCTCGCCTCACTCATCACAGACACCATTACTCCTCCCTTACCACCGTCACCCCACCTCTTAAGCCTGCTGCCATCGGCCCGCTCCTCAAAAAACCTGGCCTTGATTCTAACGACCCTGACAACTTCCGACCCATCTCCAACCTCCCATTCCTCTCAAAACTCCTGGAAAGAGCAGTCTCAATATAACTCAAGCAATACCTCCTCTCCAATAACCTGTACGAAACAATCCAATCTGGCTTCTGAACCCACCGCAGCACTGAAACAGCTCGAATCAAAGTCACCAACGGCCTCTTACTCTCCTCTGACTTCGGCTCCCTCGCCATTCTCCTCCTCCTCAGCGCTGCCTTTGACGCCGTCAATCACTCCATCCTCCTCAGCCGCACGCAATCCATTGGCATCATTTACTCCGTCCTCTCCAGGGTCGCCTCCTTCCTGTCTGAGAGATTCCACTTCATCTCCATCAACAACCACAAATCCCACATATAATAGAATAGAGTAAAACAGAAATACTTTATTGATCTCAAGCTGGGAAATTGCAGAAAGCTGGGAAATTGCTGTCTCACACGGAGTCCCTCAGGGCTCAGTGCTTGGCCCAGTCCTCTTGATTCTGTACATGCTCCCACTAGGTCACATCGCCCACCTCCATGGTCTTTATTTTAACCTTTAATGCCGACGATTCCCAGCTGAACAGCACCACCAAAGCCATTCCTCCCGCCATTCTCTCTGACTTAACCGACATCAAAACCTGGATGAACCACAACTTCCTGAAACTCAACAGCAATAAAACGGAAATCATCCTCTTCGGCCCAAAATCCATCCTCCCCACCTCCCAGAACTTCTCCCTCTGCATCGATGGTCATTCTGTTACTCCCTCCCCCCCTGGTCAGAAACCTAGGCATCATCATGGAGCCCACACTCTCTCTCTGTCACCAAAACTTCTTTCTTTCACCCCCGCAGCACTGCACACCTTCGCCCCACGCCCTCATCCTCACCTGCCGAAACACTCCTACTATCGCACTATCCACGCCTTCATCACCTCCAGACTCGACTACTGCAACAGCATCCTTTATGGCATCCCCTCCACTTCACTTCAAAAACTGCAATACGTACAAAACTCGACTGCCGACTGCTCACTCGGTCCCCCTCCAGAGCCCACATCACTCCCATCCTCCGTGAATTTCACTGGCTTCCCATGCAACAACGTACAAACTTCAAGATCCTCCTCACCACCTGTACCTGACAGATCTCCTCCACGCCACTCCCCCGCTCTGTGCCTCCGCTTTGATGATGCCAACCTTCTCACCCCCCATCCCCAAAACCAAATATCACACCCTGGGGGACGGAGTCTTTGCCATTGACACCCCGACCCTCTGAACAGAGACATTAACTAAACACAGAGCCATTAACTAAACACAGAGACATTAACTGAACACAGAGACATTAACTAAACACAGAGACATTAACTAAACACAGAGACATTAACTAAACACAGAGACATTAACTAAACACAGAGACATTAACTGAACACAGAGACATTAACTAAACACAGAGACATTAACTAAACACAGAGACATTAACTAAACACAGAGACATTAACTGAACACAGAGACATTAACTAAACACAGAGACATTAACTAAACACAGAGACATTAACTGAACACAGACACATTAACTGAACACAGAGACATTAACTAAACACAGACACATTAACTAAACACAGACACATTAACTAAACACAGACACATTAACTAAACACAGACACATTAACTGAACACAGAGACATTAACTGAACACAGAGACCTGAGGCTGTTTGTTGTTTGTTGTAAAGTACATTTGTCTTTCACGTGTTGCCTTCAGGGGCTGGACTGGGGACTGCAGCTTTCGGTGTTCAGGGACAAAAAAACGGGGGGAAAGGACACAGCCGTGAGGGGAACCGGTGCTGCTGGTTGGGACAGTTTGTCCTGCAGCCCGCTCGGGGGTGATGTTAAAGAAGATGGAGCTCAAGTCCACAAACAGGATCCTGGAGGAGGTACCATTAGGAGTCCAGGTACTGGAGGACCTACAGCGTCGTCCACATACCACAACATACCACAACAAATTGCAGAGTGGGATAAAGGGGAGGTCGGAGGAACAGGGGTTTGGCTATGAAGACAGTGCATGTGTGAGTTCAGATCAATCTTTTCCTGGCTCATCCACTTTGGGAGGGCGGTTATGGCTTAGTGAAAGAAACTGTTCTTGAGTCTGTTTGTCTTTGTGCTGATGCATCTGGAGCACCTCCCTGGGGGCAGCAGGTTAAACGGGACAGATGCAGGATGGGAGCTGCTGATGATCTTCTGTGCTGCCTTAACTATCTGAGGCTCCTTTCTCTCCACCCTGCCAAACATGTGGAACTTGTGAAATTGTTGTCACATGCACAGATCGACCAACCTCTGCCTTTAAGACTTGAGACTCCTCCAAGGTCACCATGGGCCTCTCGGTAGCTACTGGCTCGGTCATCCAGTTTGGAGGGGCGGCCCGATCTAGGCCAGGTCTGGGTGGATCCATATGCCTTCACTTCTGGACAACACTGTGAACGGTCCTCAGAGGGAGAGTTAAAGCCTTTGAAATCTGTTTATATGCTTCTCCTAACTTCTGCCTATCCACAACTTTATCCTGGAGCTCTTTTGAAAGCATCTTTCCAACCATGGTGAATTCTTTGTGTTACCATGCACGACTAGGAGTGGAGTCCTCCAGGAACAGATGCTTTTATTCTGAACTCAAATCAAAGGAACAGCTGATTTTATTCTGAAGTCAAATTACAACATAATACAAAATGCAAAACCGTTGTTGCACTTAGCATTACTATGTGTGTCAGTTGTGAAATAAGCCTCACTTGAGACCTTGAGGCTTAGTTCTCTCCACCATCTCTCCAGTGCCGTGTGTGAGAGAGAGACAGACAGGCAGTGAGTGAGTCAGACACCCCCCCCCCACACACACATACACACACACACACACACACACACACACACAGGCTATTTTTCAAATTTAAGGAGTAGAAAGTACACATAATTGCGTGAAAATGTAACGAGTAGAAGTAAACAGTCAAAGAAAAGTCGATAAAAAAGAATTACTCCAGTAAAATACAGATGCTCAAAATGTCTGCTTAAGGAAACAAAGCATTCGCACTTGGTCATTGACACCTCTGCGAACACTTGTGTTTGGATCCAGCTGTGATGAAAGGAGTAGTGTTTGTAGAAAATATCCTCGCTACCTTCAGGCTCCAGATGGAAATCCTGTTTGTGTTGTTGTGTAAATATTGTGTGAACACAGTAACTGTCTTCACCCTCAGGACAGATGTCGGGGTTGAAGCTCTTTTTCCAAAGAAGAGCACGTGTCGGTTTAGAAGGAGAAGAATTACTTTCACTCTTATTATTATCATGACACACACACACACACACACACACACACACACACACACACACACACACACACACACACACACACACACACACACACACACACACACACACACACACACACACACACACACACACACACACACACACACACACACACACACACACACACACACACACACACACACACACACACACACACACACACACACACACACACACACACACACACACACACACACACACACACACACACACACACACACACACACACACACACACACACACACACACACACACACTTAAGGAGAGATGTTAGAGTGAGGGGGCTGCCAGTAAGGGCGCCCAGAGCAGTTGGGGGTTCGGGGCCTTACTCAACAGCGCCTCAGCAGTGCCCAGGAGATGAACTGGCACCTCTCCAGCCACCAGGCCACGATCCATACATACTACTGCCGCCCCTTTAACCCGTATTATCATCGACTGGGATCTTAAGGTTGATTATTGAATATGAAATCGACAACAGTGAGGCAGCTCAGTGGAGACGGACATGAAAATGTTAAATGTCAGAGGGTTGAGTTCTGCACCAGCGGTAACGGGTGAGTCTGAACTCTTCATCAATGAACAAAATCAAATAAGAACTCAGATTCTAATTCAGCGTTTTAGACGTTTAATGTAAAGAGCGGACAGTCACGGACATCAACTACAGTAGAACTAAGGACTGGACACTGTACATCCGTCTTTTCTTAACGTTTGAGACTGACATACTTTTATTTTGAAAGATAAATCAGCAGTATTTATGTTAAATAATGACATTCATTCCCACTTTATATTTAAATACATTAATAATATTATTATAACACTTATACATTTATGTACATTTATAATGGAATAATTATTAGAATTATAACATTTATATATTTATATACAGTTGATTAATACTATAATTAAAGGTTGAATATAGAGAATGAGGAGAACACCGCCATCTAGTGTCTCAAGATCATCGTGGCAACAAAAAAGAATTCCAGCAGTCTTGTTGCCAGGTTGGTCAGACCCGGCCCAGAAGCCTACAGGAGACCAAAGTCAGTTTGAACCGGTTTGAACCCGTCCCCTCCGGCAACTCACACCATAAAAACAAGCATTAGCAAGTTAGCGTTAGCCGTTTACAGCTAAGTAAATATGGAGGTGATGTTAGCGATCAAGGAGTGAATGCTTGGCCTATATTGACTCTGGGTTTTGCCCATGATAGGACAAATAACGCCCCCTTCACTGAGGGCGCACTCACACTGTCCTTCAGCACCAGGCCAAAAACGGTTTTTCGGGTCAAGCCTAGTGCGTTTGACCAGTGTGAGTGCAACCGCTCTGCGCATAACTGCGGCCAGCTGGCCGTCTACGGCCCGTCTGAGAGAGGTGGGCTTTTGTAGAGCGCGTTTGCACATGTATGAGCACAAGCGTGCGCACGTGTACGAGTACGAGCATGAGGGCCTACGGCGGTTCTGATCTCCTTTCTGTGCGCCTGTTCGGACATAGAAAATAGAAGGACGGACCATGCGCGGACATTTCACAACAACAACAATGGCGGTGAAAGGTTCACGTTGGTGTGATGTGGAGGTGGAGTGTTAACTGCAGATTTGGTCGATGAAAAGATTCAAAAACAGTCGACAAGACGCACAAAAACTCCGAGGTCTGTGGAAAGATTTGGAAACAAAGCGACGCATCGTCATGACGTCATCAATGCGTGTGACGTGTTACGGCGTGATGACGTATGGACAGCAAGAAGCATTTGCCGAGGCCCAGGTAGTGTGAGTACAAACGGGCTGGCAAGCGGGGGTAGAGGGAGGGGGGGACAAGTACCCTAAAGCCCGGGGCGTGGTGCGGAAGGACACCCTGAGGCTCCGAAGTAGCTGCACCCAACAACAACAACAACCAGCAACGCCCAAGGCTATTGGCTGCTACCATGGAAACAGAACAGGACAAAAAGTAATTGCCAAACCTGTCAAAAAAATGTTTTTTTAAATATGAACTCAGACTAAATATATACATTTTTATGGAAAATCAATACTTTCATTCTCTACCCGTCAAAAAGCCAGTGGGTGTATTATTATGTTTTCTAAAAATAAAGCTTTTAATAAAGATTCTATATATTGAACCTTTAAGTGTAGACCAGACAGAACTCAGGGCAAAATGACCCACAAAACATTTTAATATACCCGTCTCTCTGAACTCGCCTGTCCGTCTGAAGCCGCCTGTCTCTCTTGTGTGTCAGTGAAAGACGGTCTGTCTCCAGCGTTTGTCCTCAGTGAACGGCCACAGACAGTCTCTGATGGCGGCGGTGAAAGGTCGCGGCTCCACACTCAGGTTCAGCAGCTCCAGGCGAGAACAGTTCAACCGACTGTTTACTGGACGAAGAGTCGACGACGCCAGCTGCTCCGTCAGCTGGAGACAGACAGACAGACAGACAGGTGTATCATACCATGGTCTGGGTGAATACTGGATCCTGATTGGCTGCAGGGTGTCCATTAAAATGTGATGTAGGACACAAACTGAATGAAACTGTTCTGATTTAAGTCACAAAAAAACCATTGAATCTATGCTGTCCAACAGGGAAACATGATATATTTACAGATATATAATTAAACATTAATATAATAATTGATATATTTACAGGAATGAGGTGGTTGGAAGGCAGGTTGAAAGCCTGTGCGATGGCGACGGCCATCTCATATTTGGTCATCTGCTGTTTAGCCGAGAAATGAAAGATTCCTCTGATGGACGGGTCCTGGGAGAAAGACAGACACGTGGTGAGATGGGATGACGCCAAGGAAGACAGATTAAGAGGACAAACAGCTACTTACCTGTCTCCCTCTCTCGGACAGATTCCTGCAGACAGTGGCAACGTCTCGGACGTCAGTGGGGAATCGCTGCAGGACGTTATCGAGCGTGCAGCCGTCCCCTGTCTCCTGCACCTTCAGCCACAGTGATGTCACCGCGCTCTCCGTCACCGACTCCACCTCCCCGAACAGAACAGGCACGCGCAGCACCGCCGCACCTGAGGGACAGACAAGTGGGAGGTAAGACAGAAAGACAGGTAACAGACACACAGACAGGTGACGGACACAGAGACAGGTGACAGACGCACAGACAGGTGACAGACACACAGACAGGTGACAGACACAGAGACAGGTGACGGACACAGAGACAGGTGACGGACACAGAGACAGGTGACGGACACAGAGACATGTGACAGACACACAGACAGGTGACAGACACACAGACAGGTGACAGACACAGAGACAGGTGACAGACACACAGACAGGTGACAGACACACAGACAGGTGACAGACAAACACCTGGTACCTGGACAGTGTCGGAGTGTCTCTCTCTCTCCCTCCAGTTTGCTTCGTCCGTAAACGTTGAGAGGATTGGGAGCGTCGTCTTCTCCGTACGGAGGGTTCCTGCCATCAAACACGTAGTCGGTGCTGATGAAGACGAAGAACGCTCCGCAGGCCGCTGCAATGACACGACAACAAACAACAACATTGACCAACAACGTCAATATCAACCCACAATAACATTGACAAACAACATTGACCAATGTCAATAATGTCAACATCAGCCAACAACAACCAACAAAAACCAACAACAACATAAACCGGCAACGTCTAAAACAAACATCATTATCAGTTTTTAAATATGATCCACAATTTGTTCCTTCCCTAGCAGTAAAATACAGTTAATAATGAGGCAGAACAATAACACAAACATTAATAAACAAAAACAGATCTCTTACCCGCCTCCTTAGCGAGCATGCTTGTGGCGTGGACGTTGAGACTTATGGCAGCTTCAGTGTGTCTCTCCACAACATCTGGACGTCTCTCCGCTGCACAGTGGACGACGACGTCCGGCTGAGACACACACACACACACACACACACACAAATTTAACAACAACAACAACAACCAAAACATTAACCATCAACAACGTCAACAACATTAACCAACAACAACAACATCAAGCAACAACATTAACCAACAACATCATAAACCATCATCATGTGCAGTAACGTGTGCAGTAACGTGCGCAGTTACTTGCGCAGTAGCGTGCGCAGTAGCGTGTTCAGTAGCGTGTGCAGTACCCTGTACTCGTGCAGCAGTCCTCTGACGGCGTCCTCGTCTGTGAGGTCACAGCGTAGAAGGCGGGGCCTGGCTCTCCTGTATCCGGTCCCGATTACCGACCAGCCGCTGTTCTGGAACTCTCTGCACACGGCTCGACCCAGAAGACCAGTCGCCCCGGTAACCAGGACCCTCGGAGTCTGCGCCATCGTCTCCTCCTGGAACACACACACACACATAAGGCCACATCAGAACTACATCAGAACCAGAACCACATAAGAACCTCATCAGAACCAGAACCATATAAGAACTACATCAGAACCCCATCAGTTCTGTTGTAGTCAGACCAATAATAATCATGGTCTGACTACAACAGCAGAACTACAAGGTCTGCTCTAAGAAGGGATTGTGTAGTCCGTGTTTTTTTTTTTTTAATTCTCTTAAGTCTTTTATGGTTATTTTAACATCTTGCCACAGGACTGCAGTTGAAAATTAGCCCGCTGGCTAACTCTGGCAAATTTACAGAAATGTGAAACACTTTGCTTTGCCTTTTAAGTAAATTATTATTATAATAACAATAAATTATTAAAATAACAATAATAATAATGATAATACAACAGCGGTGTTTACCTGAAGCAGCTGCACTATTAATAATAATAATAACTAATTACAACAACAACAGTGTTTACCTGAAGCAGCTGCACGCTATTAATAATAATAATTATTATTATTATTATAATTACAACAACAACAACAACAACAGTGAGTACCTGAAGCAGCTGCACGCTATTAATAATAATAATAGTAGTAATAATAATAATAATTATTATTATTATAATTACAACAACAACAACAACAGCAGTGTGTACCTGAAGCAGCTGCACGCTATTATTATTATTAATAATAATAATAACTTATAACAACAACAACAACAACAACAGTGTGTACCTGAAGCAGCTGCACGCTGCCCGGGCTGAACATGATCCTCAGTTCTGCGGCAGCGCGGCTCATGTGTCCTGCTGTCAGATACTTTAATATAACCGCAGATAAACTCTATATATATTTATATTATGTTATAAATTAATGTCATATATAAACTCTGGTCAGCTCTGATTATCTGCTGCGCACTTTAAGTCTATCTTCTTCTTCCGGTCCCGGATCAGCGGTCTGCCGTAAAGCAGTTGTTTGCCGTAAAGCAGCTGTTTGCCGTAAAGCAGCGGCTGAAGCTAGCTGGTTAGCACGGAGGCTAACAGAAGAAACGGGGCATGATGGGAAATAACACTGAGCTGAAACTGGACTCACCTCCCCCGAACCGCTGGACTCAAACACAGGCATCCGGTCCGGAACAGTTTACGACCCAGGAGAGACCGGTGTTACCACTCTTCTTCTCTGGTTAATATCTGCAGATTAGAGGCGCGCTGCTCTTCTTCGCTGAATTACATCTGCAGTTTAAAGGCGCATTACTTCTTCTTTGCATGTTTTGGCGGATTGATATACCAACTGTAGGGTGATCACCGCCACCTACTGAAATGGAGTATGTAGGACAGGATCTAGTTGTCTATAGTTTTACATTCGATGATCTTATATAATAATAATAATAACAATAATATTAATAATAATATTTTTTAGAGAGAGGGGGAGAAGTTCAGCATCCGTGAGGAACTCAGAGTAGAGCCGCTGCTCCTTTGCGTTGAAAGGAGCCAGTTGAGGTGGTTCAGGATCATCTGGTAAGGATGAACCCTGGGCGCCTCCCTAGGGAGGTGTTCCAGGCACGTCCAGCTGGGAGGAGGCCTCGGGGAAGACCCAGGACCAGGTGGAGAGATTAGATCTCCACACTGGCCTGGGAACGCCTCGGGATCCCCCAGTTAGAGCTGGTTAATGTGGCCCGGGAAAGGGAAGTTTGGGGTCCCCTGCTAAAGCTGCTGCCCCTGAGACCCGACCCTGGATAAGCGGATGAAGATGAGTGTAGCCATAAAGCATCATGACTACACTCATTATGAATGCATAATAATTGACTATGATTGCACTAAAGTTTACCCATCTGTTTTCTTCTTTCATAAGAAAAAGTGACCCATTTTGGTTAACGTGAAAATATTAGGAATATGTTGAATGCATTAATTAGTTTAGCACCAATAATAACAACATCAAAGAGCAGCTCAACAGTTAGGCAGCCATTTTATCATTTACCCACTAGAGAGCAGAATTGTGCAATAAATGAATCTTCACTGACACGCGCACCATCTTCAGCTGTGACAATCAGATGAGAATCAGAACGCAGAAACACTATTGGGCTTTTTCTTCCATTTAAAGACGTCAGCTAAGAAATGTGCTCACTGCAGCAGCAAAAGTCTCATTTCCACAACAGAATCTATCTAGTTTTCACACATTCGCACTATAATAAACTGTTGCTCATCAGCTATAAAGTTCAACAAGGGTTCATTTTATTGCTTATGAATTCAAGTTTTCCTTTGACAAAGGAAGAATGGTTCATACTACACATAGCCTCAGCTCAGTCCATAGGTGACTTGGCTGGGAACTGTAGGGTCGCTGGTTCAAATCCCTGTGTGGACCATGTATGGAGCATGGACTGGTGGCTGGAGAGGTGCCAGTTCATCTCCTGGGCACTGCTGAGGTACTGTTGAGCAAGGCACTGAACTCCCAACTGCTCTGGCAGCCCCCTCGCTCTAACATCAAACAGCTCTCCTTAATTGCATGTATATACAGTAGGTCCTGTTTGTGCATGTGTGTGTATTTCCGGTCTGTGTGTGTAACATGAAAAATAATAATAGATTGAAAAAATTGAATTTCCTCGTTGCGGGATTAATAAAGTAATTCTCCTTCCAACCGCACCTTGTTACACACACACACACGCCCGAAATACACACATGCACAGACAGGACCTATATACATGCAACTAGTGGAGAGATGTTAGAGCGAGGGGGCTGCCAGTGACCTGCGCCCCGAGCAGTTAGGGGTTTGGTGCCTTGCTCAACAGCACCTCGGCAGTTCCCAGGAGATGAACTGGCACCTCTCCAGCCACCAGTCCATGCTCCATATATGGTCCACACAGGGACTTGAACCAGCGACCCTCCAGTTCCCAGCCAAGTCACGTATGGACCCGAAACCGGACTCAGAGATGGCAGACACAAGCTGCCTCGTTCAGTCTTCAGGTTTAGACCCCCTCTTGTCTCGTCTTGTCCATTGCACAGTCTATTCATCAGTTTTTACTCTTATTTATTTTGGTATAGCCTACTGTTGTATAACTTACTTTTGTAACCTGGTTAGTTTAGTAAGTACCTTTCTGCCGGACTTTGCTTCAAAGAAGTTCAGTGTTGTATTTTAAAAACAATACGTTATGAATAAGTCAAGCGTCATTCTAAGTTAGTGCTCTTGTTTTTGAGACAAGCTTATTTTATCTTCTGTAGATGTTGGCGTGGTGCCCGTTCAATAATTAATAAGGTGATTCATTAATTCATTAAACCATAATTCATGTAGTAGAGCCTTTCCCACCAATATCCCCAACAGTGCCAGATCACAACAGAATTCATTTAAGGCGGATACATATGTATTTTTTTATTCTACTTATTTCTTATTTCTATTGTTCACATGATAATAAGGGAGGGAATTATTTGTTCAGCTTGTCAGACAAGTCCTTAATGTTAATGCTAATAAATAAAATAAAGATTGTTCAAAAATCTCAAAGTCCAAGTTCAGTCTCAAGTGTTTTGAGAACGGGTTAGTCAAGTTTTAAGTCCCTGCGTCCCAGTCCCCATCTCTCTCCACATGTAACTTGCATCAAACACAAGAGAACTTCAGACTAGACTGGCGAAGTCCTCCCATTCATTAAGACTGCGGCAGTCGGGGTCACGAGGGGATGACAAAACAACAACAACAACAACAACAAAAACAGCAGCCTGTTGAGACTGATTCGACTTTTAGAGAAACGCAACCCGATGTCACACTGTGTTGGCCAATGCCATCAGACTTATCGCAGTCCGTTTGAGGTGGCGTGAGAGTCCTGTGCAATCAACAGGACACATCCGGCCTCTATCACTGCTACAAGAGCGTTTTCTACAACTATGAGGGTGAAATAGCGAAAGACAAGCACAACAGCTGATTGTTTTCTGCACCAAACTGAAACACGGTCGCTCAGTCCCTCCGTCTTGAAGCTGCCTTCAAGTGTGGTCTGCAATGTCAAGATAATTGTGAGATAAAAAGCCCGGGGGGTTAAACAGGATGTCACTCAAACAAGCCATTTAATTGGCATTTCCACCACTGCGCAACCCTGTGGCGAATCACCGCTGCTGCCGGAGGCTGTGTGAACGAGGCCTTAGACAGGAGGACGCGTGTGAAGTCAAACAGAGTACAGTCTGTGTCTGTGTCAGTTTCTCAGTTTTCTTAAGTTACCAACTAATTCGAGTGCTAGCCAGCTAACGCAAGCAAACGCTGTATCTGCAGCGACCAAAATGCCGTAACACGTCACACGTTGACGTCATCGCGACGATACAAATCTTTCCATAGACCTCAGAGTTTTTGTGCGTCTTGTCGACTGTTTTTGAATCTTTTCATCGACCAAATCTGCAGTAAACACTCCACCTCCGCATCACACCAACGTGAACCTTTCGCTGCCATTGTTGTTGTTGTTGTAAAATGTCCGCGCATGGTCCGTCCTTCTATTTTCTATGTCCTATCAGGCGCACATAAATGACGTGAGAGCCGCCGTAGACGTCGTGCTCGTGCTCATACATGTGCAAACGCGCTCTACAAAAGCCCACCTCTCTCAGACGGGCCATGGACGGACAGCTGGCCGCAGTTATGCACAGAGCGGTTGCACTCACACTGGTCAAACGCACTAGGCTTGACCCCAAAAACCTGTTTTGGCCCGGTGCGGAAGGACAGTGTGAGTGCGCCCTAAGTGTCTACATTAGGAAGAATTGCAAACTAATGTCTTCTCCCATGGCCACCTGCATAATACAGACAGAGTGAGAAAATGAAAGGTGTGTCGGTGTGTAAATGGTATGTAATGCACTGATGCCTTGGAGAGCAGCCACCCTGCTGCTGCTGACTTCTATATGCACTGTTACGCCTGTTGCTATCACCTGCCCTGTGCTTGACCCTGTGTGTAAATGTTATTATGCTGAGTAGGACGGGTGGTCCCCAATCACTTATTGGTCCAGTGGGTCCCATCCCTCCTACTTCCTGCTCGGCTCTCTGCAAATGCTGATAGGAGAACACCAGGTAGCAGCTCCAATCAAGAGGGAGTAATCCAGCTCACCTGTTGATAAATAACCTGTGTAATTGTCACGCAGAGGGGTGTACTGCGAAGTGTGCTGAACATCCCCAGGGTTTTTTCGGATAACCAGGATCGACAAATAGGAAACTTGCGATCACAGTTAAGCGATACTACGATGCTCACTTTAGAGTTCATTTGTCAAGCCAGGGTTTCTGCTTTAGTTTCAATGCACGTTCTCAAAAAAGGGCGCGTAAAAAGACGTAGAACTTGTAAATCTGTCATTAAAAAGATACTGAATGTTCTCTAACTATGCCAAACACATCATCGATCACCATTAATCCCAATAAAGTGATGATTTAAAAATGCAAAAGCGTCCAACCTGCTTTATTGTATATTTCAGGGAATGTAAAGGTGTCATACGCCACACTGGCCATAATCTCATAACCTTTAGTGAATACGTTTTCCATGTGACATAAGAAATGGATTTTTTAAAACCACACATGAATGCAAATCACATGGGAGACGAACCCCGCGAGCAGAATAACAAGACTGATGCGCTGCCTCCACTCTATCAACTGTCTCACGGAGCCAGATGTCTTCTTTTACACTTGATAATCCTTCCCTGACGGGTTCAGTGGGAAAAATGCATTAAAACATGTACCCGTGGCAAAGAACCGCAGCAAAACAGACACACTGCGCAACACAGTGCACAGCTTCTTTGTAAAGTGTAATTCCGGCGCTAAAATCATCCCATTGTCTTTTTCGGCACTTACATACATCAAATAAGTCATCGAGAGAGTTTTTTTTCGTGTAACAACTATTAACAAGGAGAGTCACTAACAGATGCTAATAGCTGGACGTGGCTAACAGTGGTTAGCTCGGGGCAGTACGGTGAAGGCATTCAAAGGTCTTTTTTAACCACTAATGCTGCTCAAAATAACAGCAAACCTCTGCAGCAGCATGAGAAGAGTCCCTACACACACAACAAAGCACCAATGGGCTCCTTCCTTTGGGATTGACTTTGGTAATCCACTTGAATGGACTTTACTATGAGAGCGCCTGGTACCTGGGCCAATAGGTAAGTCTTTAAAACACTCTTTAATAAACTCTGGCTTCACTCACTACGCTGTTGGTGCTTTGCTTTGTCTGTAAGGACTCTTGTCATACTGTTGAGGTTTGCTGTTATTTTGAGCAGAATTAGTGGTTAAAAAAGCCGTTTGAATGCGTCCAACTTGCCGCCCTGAGCTAATCAGTGTTAGCCTCGCCCGGCTGTTAGCGACTCTACCAGATTTCTCCATTAATCGTTGTTACACGAAAAAAGACTGTATTGATTTGATGTATGTAAGTGATGAAGAACAGCATGGGATGACTTTGCTCCACAATTACACTTTAAGAGCCAGGTCGTGACATTAGCCCTCTGGACTGATTGCATAGTGGTTGGAGTTGGAGGCTTTTAAATGATATATTACTGGAAAAACAAATGTGTTCTCTTCTGCTGTGGAAAGCTGTGTGTATGCATATGTGTGGGTGGGAGCCAAAGAAACAAAAAGAACACTTTAATACAGCAAGTTTTTTTGTTTCTAAGTTTCTGCGCTAATGCCACGCACAGAATACTAACATTACCTTTCATATTCACAGCCATAACCACTTGATTGGATGCAGCATGCTGTCCACATATCACGTCTACCCAACCCACTCACACACTCTCACAAATGCACACACACACACACCCACACACACCCACACACACACACACACACACACACACACACACACACACACACACACACACACACACACACAAACACACACACACACGATTAAACCCACCATGTGTTTGAGGGATTAAGTTGTGCATCTCTAAAGGGGCACGCCATACCATCTGTGCAGAAGCTGACCAAAGAACACAGACACACACACACACAGACACACAGAGACACAGACACACACACACACACACACACACACACACACACACACACACACACACACACACACACACACACTTGCATTGTTGAGTCCACTCATAATCACTTGATCGTCGACCACCTTAATTGACTTCACAGAGCAGAGAAAACAACAATAGCATGCATGGTTTGCTTATGATTGTATGCTAAATGCTCAACATCTACATTGCTGTGTGTGTGTGTGCACATGTAGTGGAAAGTGCTCACAAACACGACACACTCACAGCAGCAGGGACTATAGTATGACTGTGTGCACGTTGCAATCTAAAGGCTGCTTTTAATTCATTTGTGCTGATGGAGGAGAGTGCATTTGATTCACTAATGCCCTTCAGAGCTACAGTATATGATTGCTCTGCCAGCACTAAGACCCAACTGTACTGGAGCATAAATGACAGCCATACACAGTGTGGCTGTGTGCTTGACTCTGTGTGTGTGTCTGTTTTAATGAAAAGCCAGTATATAATTCTTAGACAGCTACTTTATATGTTTGGCCCTAATTATGAGGAGGCATTTCTCTTAATTAGACACAAAACAGTGCAAAATATGAAACAGACTGACAGCTAGACTAGAATAGAATTACTTTAATGATCCCCAACTGGGAAATGGTTGTGTAACAGCAGTAGTGGGTCAGCAAATAAACACTTTGTACATAACATACATAGAATCCAATATATACATAGTGTATATATACAGTGCACAGTGTGCTATAAACAATACACAATAATAATATATACAACAATAATGTGCAAAATATACTATAACAATCAAAATATATACAAAACAAACAGTAGATATATATATATATATATATGTATATATATATATATATATGTATATATATGTATATATATATATATATATATATATATATATATATATATATATATATTATATACAGTGATGGAAAGATTTCCTGTATCTGTTGCCACGACAGCGAGGCTGAAGCAGCCTTCTGGAGAAGCTGCTCCGCTGTCTGACCAGTGTGAGTTGGAGAGGGTGAAGAGGATGATCCATGATGGAGAGCAGTTTTTTCAGTGTCCTCCTCTCCACCACAGCCTCCAGAGGGTCCTCCTCTCCACCACAGCCTCCAGAGCGTCCTCCTCTCCACCACAGCCTCCAGAGCGTCCTCCTCTCCACCACAGCCTCCAGAGCGTCCTCCTCTCCACCACAGCCTCCAGAGCGTCCTCCTCTCCTCCTCTCCACCACAGCCTCCAGAGCATCCTCCTCTCCTCCTCTCCACCAAAGCCTCCAGAGCATCCTCCTCTCCTCCTCTCCACCACAGCCTCCGGAGTGTCCTTTTTGCAGCCAATCACAGAGCCAGCCTTCCTGATCACTTATTTGAGTCTGTTGGTGTCGCTGGCTCCGATGCTGCTTCCCCAACAAACCACATCAAAGAAAAGTACACTGGTCACCACAGACTGATAAAAGATCTGCAACATCTTGCTGCACACGTTGAAGGATCTCAGCTTCTCAGCTAGATTGTATGTCCGAACAGGCGCACATAAATGACGTGAGAGCCGCCGTAGGCCTCGTGCTCGTACACGTGCTCACGCTCGTGCTCGTACACGTGCTCATGCTCTGATCGTACATGTGCAAACGTCCTCTACAAAAGCCCAATTCTCTCAGGCGGGCCGTGGACGGCCAGCTGGCCGCAGTTATGCGCGGAGCGGGTACACTCACACTGGTCAAACGCACTAGACTTGACCCGAAAAACCTGTTTTGGCCCGGTGCGGAAGGACAGTGTGATTGCGCCCTTATTGGTCAGGCTCCGTCGTGTCTTAAAGAGCTCACAGTACCGTATTACCCGACTAGATCGCTGCGCTCTGAGAGTGCAGGGCTACTCGTCGTTCCTATGGTCTCCAAAAGTAGAAATGGAGGCAGAGCCTTCAGCTACCAAGCTCCTCTCCTGTGGAACCAACTCCCAGGTGTTATTCGGGAGGCAGACACTGTCCCCATATTTAAGAGCAAACTTAAAACTTTCCTTTTTGATAAATCTTACAGCTAGGGCTTATGAGCCCTGAGTTGTTTCTCTATCGTGGTGGTGCCTGCTGCCGTGGTCCTACATGACGCTTCCTGCTGCTGTTATCACTATTACTCATATAAACTATCATTAGTCTTATAAATAATACAATTTGTAGCCATAAAAACACCATCAGTGAAACGTTTGTCTCGCTGTATCGCAGCTTTTATTACTTGATACTCATCGTTGATCATATTTACCACCATTATTATTATCATTGTCATATTCTATCACCTTAGCTGTGCTTGTTTCTACTATTCTACTTTATTAACTGCCATAACATATAAATCATATTCACATTACTATAGATATTATTGTAGTTACTGTTACTTTTGTGGTTGCTTGCATCGCTGGAAGTGTCTCTCTGTCTGTCTTTGTGTCTGTCTTTGTCTCTCCCTGTCCATCTTTTCTCTCTCTCTCTCTCCTTCTCTTCCTCCCCAACCGGTGCAGACAGATGTGCGTCCTCCACAGAGCTGGGTCTGTCTGACGTTCCTGTCTGTTAAAGGGAAGGTTATTATTGGGTCTGTGTAAATCATAAATAAGTCATAGTGTGTGGTCTATACCTACACTGTAAAGTGTCCTGAGATAACTTTTGTTTGATGGTGTGTGTGTGTGTGTGTGTGTGTGTGTGTGTGTATAACACAAATTCAACACTAATAATGATAGGAAGAACACCAGTTTGTAGAAGAAACAGTGAGAGTTCAAATGTTTGTGTTCTGCTCATCTGTTTTTGTCTCTGCCTCAGATTTGTGAGTGAGTGTGATAAGAGAGAGACAAAGTGGAAATAGCATGGGCAGAGAGGGAGGCACACTACGGTAGTCTGTCAATGAGATAAAGGCAGACAGGGAAAAAGGTTAGAGAGAAAAATAGCAGGGTGGTGTTTGTTCTGTATATAGGTCAGTCAGCAGTGAGGGACATTCATCCATCAAGACTCTATCAAAAATGCAACAGCTGCAGCCTTTCTGATTAGCAGTTAGATTAAAGACACATATAGAAGAGCTCTGATCATCCATCAAACTACTCAGCCAGGGAGACCGAGCAGCATGCTGTTAAGTAATGAGGCTGCATGTGACTGGCCCCAGTACACACACATTAATAATAAAGATATATCAGCTGTGAACACACAATTGCAGCAACACAGCATCATATGTTAAGTCTGTAATTGGTTAGATGGCGAAATGAGGGTGCTTGTGCTTGTGTTTAGAAGGGAGGGGGGGGGGGGGCACTAATCCACAGTTTAGTTTGTGTGTGTGTGTGTGGCTGTGAATTCACGTCACGTCAGAGGTGTGTTTCTGTGTTTTCAGTATGTCTGCATGCAGGTCAGATAAATCAAATGTTTGTTTGTGTGTGTGTGTGTGCGTGTGTGTGTGTGTGTGTGTTTGTGTGTGTGTGTGTGTGTGTGTGCATGTGTCCAGGTTTATTTGTGTGCATGCTTTCCATTTTTTCATACACAACCATACTTACAGGTTAAGTCATCCTGTGTTTTTGCTCAATATTAATGCAGAAGTCACCGTGTGCTTGGTTGTCATAACAGGCATACTTGTAAGAGCTGTGTGTGTGTGTGTGTGTGTGTGTGCGTGCGGCATACGTGTGCGCGTGCCTGCGTGCGTGTGTGTTTGTGATTAAAAGCTGGGAGGGAGCTCTGCTCGGGAAGCTCAGGGGAGATGCAGTCAGATTGCGTCTTTGCCACAATATAACGAAAACAGCCGGCAGAGAAACAAACGGCTTGCCTGGAATCGTCACAACTGATACTCTGTCGACAACTCTGAACTCTTTACTGGGAGGGATGGGTGCTGGAGGAGGGGGAGGGAACAAGGGAATAAAATAAAAAGAGAAGAGAGGACGAGGCAGAGGGAAAGGCTCTGCCAGAACGAGGGAAAAATATAAAAAAACAGCTTTAAATACTTTACATTTAAAAGAAATGTCATACATTTGTTTTCATCCTTTGACGTCTTGCTTCCACCTATTTGCTTTTTGAGTATAATTTAATAATGCTCATTAACTGGTGCGATAAACGGACTAATATTATTTTCCTTCTTTGGTCGCAATCACTAGTTTTTCTTCTTCAATAAAGCCCGATGTTCATTTTGTAAATTATGGTCCCAATTAGAAGATAATTACGTTGTGATTGGCAGGTTGCCATGCTTGTGACAGGATAGAGGTTCAGCAATGTGTATCTATTGCACTGTGTACATTAACCCTCTCAGTGTGTTTTAGCTTCATCAAAGTTACATATAACATTTTGATCACCTGAATGTCTTTTGTTTAGGCATTCGGTTGCACCTTGTAAAGCTAGCTAGTGTGAGTGTTAGGGCGCACTCACACTGTCCTTCCGCACCGCGCCAAAACCGTTTTTTTTTGGCTAAAGCCTAGTGCGTTTGACCAGTGTGAGGCAACCGCTCCGTGCATAACTGCGGCCAGCTGGCCGTCCACGGCCCGTCTGAGAGAGGTGGGCTTTTGTAGAGCGCGTTTGCACATGTATGAGCACGAACGTGTGCACGTTTACGAGCACGAGCACGAAGCCTACGGCGGTTCTGACGTCATTTATGTGCGCCTGTTCGGACATAGAAAATAGAACGACGGACAATGCCCCGGGACATCAACAACAACAACAATGGCGGCAAAATTTATGGATTTAGAGTCATCAATGAACCGAACACCTGCACGTCTTTGGACTGTGGGAGAAAACCGGAGAACCCGGAGAAAACCCACGCAGACACGGGGAGAACAATCAATTCAGCTAAAATGACCTACACACTGTTTGTATCTGCACTGGCTACCTGTAAAATCTAGAATATCATTTAAAATCCTTCTCCTTACCTGCAAAGCTCTTAGGGCGCAATCACACTGTCCTTCCGCACCACGCCCCGGGCTTTAGGGTACTTGTCCCCCCTCCCTCTCCCCCCGCGCCCCAGGCCCGTTTGTACTCACACTGCCTGGGCCTCGCGCAAATGCTTCTTGCTGCCTATACGTCATCACGTCGTAACAAGTCACACGCATTGATGACGTCATCGCGATGGGTGGCTTTGACATTTGTTGTTAAATGTCTGCGCATGGTCCCTCCTTCTATTTTCTATGTCCGAACAGGCGAACATAAATGACGTCAGAACCACCGTAGGCTCGTGCTCGTACACGTGCACACGCTCGTGCTCGTACATGTGCAAATGCGCTCTACAAAAGCCCACCTCTCTCAGACGGGCCGTGGGCGGCCAGCTGTTTGTATCTGGTTTTCCTTGTTAAAGAACCACACTAAATATGCAATGCAGCAAAAGTAGGTATTTTATGCGAAATACTGTGGCTACAATGCTAGCATGCTAGGGATCACCATCAGCATCTTCTAGTAATACATGAGAACTCAGACCAAGTTGGACTGATGGGAGGTTACTCAGTATTTCCTACTGTCAGTATGATGTGAATGAAGCAATAACTATAAGACTGATATTGATCTTTATATCTCATCCTTGGGAAAAAAGCACAAATGTGTATTTCTCATGATACACAGCCTGATTTGGCAACGCAATACTTAACACCAGTAAGGCAAATTTGAATTTAGAGACAAAACCGAGAGAGTGAGTGACAGGAGAGAGAAGCGGGAGAGAATTGGATGAAAGTACTGTGATGGACAGAGAGAGAGAGAGAGAGAGAGAGAGACGGAGAGAGAGAGAGAGAGGGAGGGGGTCAAGGGATGTATGAGAGAGAGAGAGAGAGGCTGAGAGAGGGAGGGACTTAGGGGGAAACAGATAAAGAGAGCTGAGAGGATACACAGAAGGGAATCGAAGAGAGGGAAACGGGCAGATAGAGCGTGTCTTTAGATCAACAGGGTGAACTAATGGAGAGAGAGAGAGAAATCACCACGGAGAGTTACAGGAAATATGTGGACTTAGTCTCCTCAGCAGCAGCAGCAGCAGCTCGGAGGCACATTGAGAGGCTTGTGTGAGGTAACTGCTCTGCTTTTCACTCCTAACACTGCTTGTCGACGAGAACGAAGAGCACTGACTCTACGCCGGAGTTGTCCAGTGAAGTCTCCGGGTACTTGTACCATATCTTAACAAGGGTTTATTGTCATGTGTCGCCAGGTATCGAGGCTATTCCTCAAGTATTTAACGTGAGAGGTGGGACAATAAGCCGTAGGGGGGTTGGGGTGGGGAGCCTCGAGGCTCTTCTTAAATCAATTAAAGAAGTGACAGCTCAAGAAGAGGAGCTGCATTCGGGACATGTTGTGCATTCCTAAGCAGGGAAGCCAGTTCACTGTGTGGAACAAGTCCTTTGATCACTGATTGTGTGATGTAAAAACTTGATCAGAGAGTTTAACATTCATGTGGCTGACGGTGGGGCTTCCTGAGGCAGTGGAGAATTTACTGTGATGTTGACGGTGAAGCAAAAAAGACACTTGCCATCTTTTATTACATCGGCCCCTTAAAACAAAAATTCTCTCAAAGTGTCCGAGTTGACTGTTGTTCTTGTGCAACTCGACTGTGAGCTGTTGAGTTGCGGGAAAATGTGCCGCTCATGATATTGCAGGAAAAAAAATGGTAAAATGGACTTCTATAGCGCCTTTCTAGTCTTCTGACTACTCAAGGCGCTTTCAGAGTGTTTGTCACATTCACACAGACATTCACGGCAGTGGACATCTACAGACCATCTAATCTGACCATTCACACCACATTTACACACCCATGCGCAGCACGGGGAGCAATTCGGGGTTCAGTGTCTTGCCCAAGGACATTTCGATATGTGGATCGGGGGAGGTGGGGATCGAACAGCCAATCTCTCAAACGGAGGACAACCCACTCTGCCTCTGAGCCACAGTCGCCCTAGAAAGCTTCTACAGAAGGTCTTTAACATTTGAACTTTAAGGAAAAGATAAATAATGAATCATTCACATTTCCCAGCGATGTAATGCAGATTCCTAATGTGATAACCCTTTTTAATTCCACAGTCATTTACATTGTTGTATCATCACAGCGGGCATCAATAATTATGCGTGTGCATTATGTTACACTGACGGTTGCAACACACTGTTATAATGACTCACGTGCTAGATGAGGAATATTATTCTCCTCGCATACACGTGATTGTTAGAGTCATTGTAACATTCACATTGTTTCTGAGGAGAGAGGCGTATCCCTGCGCTCTGTTTTAGATCTCATCTCATCTTCAGCCTCTTGTCCGGGGTCGGGTCTCGGGGGCAGCAGCTTTAGCAGGGGACCCCAAACTTCCCTTTCCCGGGTCACATTAACCAGCTCTAACTGGGGGATCCTGAGGCGTTCCCAGGCCAGTGTGGAGATCTAATCTCTCCACCTGGTCCTGGGTCTTCCCCGAGGCCTCCTCCCAGCTGGACGTGCCTGGAACACCTCCCTAGGGAGGCGCCCAGGGTTCATCCTTACTAGATGTTAAAGGGATAGTTTGGCCTTTTGATGTGTGGTTGTATGAGGCACTTATCCATAGGGAATTTATTACCTACAGTAGATGACAGTTAGCACGCAGCTATATTTTCACCACTTTACCTCGCCATCAGATAGCCTTTTCCCTTGGCACTACTTTTTCCAAAGGTATTTCTATTCCTAAGCACAGCTTCAAATACTAAATACATCTTATACTTAAACTGAAATAGATTTTACAAGCGGCCAAAATGGGTTTCCTCAGGAGGGTGGCTGGAGTCTCCCTTAGAGAGAGGGGGAGAAGTTCAGCATCCGTGAGGAACTCGGAGTAGAGCCGCTGCTCCTTTGCGTTGAAAGGAGCCAGTTGAGGTGGTTCAGGATCATCTGGTAAGGATGAACCCTGGGCGCCTCCCTAGGGAGGTGTTCCAGGCACGTCCAGCTGGGAGGAGGCCTCGGGGAAGACCCAGGACCAGGTGGAGAGATTATATCTCCACACTGGCCTGGGAACGCCTCAGGATCCCCCAGTTAGAGCTGGTTAATGTGGCCCGGGAAAGGGAAGTTTGGGGTCCCCTGCTAAAGCTGCTTATTTGCTGTTATTTTGAGCAGGATTAGTGGTTAAAAAAGACGTTTGAATGCCTTCACCTTACTGCACCGAACTAATCAGTGTTAGCCGCATTCGGCTTTTATTAGTTGTTACATAGAAAAAAATAGTCGATGGCTTATTTGATGAGTGTATTTAGTGACAAAAACCTTCACTTTAAATCCACTCTACATGGCATAAACGGCTGTAATTGGGTTTGACCTCAAGCTGCCAGAAATCTGTCTGAACTGGAGGGTGGCCAGACGTATCTGCCAGAGCAAAGGAGGCATGAACTCGGCACCTTAGGGACCTAGGTCATGAAAACATGATGAAGAACCAGTGCACTAAAGTATCCGCACTAAAATTGTGCATTGTTTTGTTCAAAAACATTTAGTTTTACACTGGAAAGAGTTTACATACAGTCAGCAACTCAACAGTAAAGCACAACCACATAAGATAGCAACAACCAAAGCCCAGACATCCCATAAAGAATACATTGTGAGGCAAATCCCCATCTGCAATGGACAGTAATAATCATTTCAGCTATTGCTTTCTGCAACATATTAAAAAGCCTGTAATAGATAAATCACATTTAATGGTGTAGATGAAAAAGGAGGAGCCCTGGTGCTGCAGCCTCAGGGTTGTGTGGATCCTGGTGAGGACTTCACGGTGTAATGACCACAAACATCTAATCTTTGGCTCAAAACTGCTCTGAACGCCCCCCCTTCTTCCCCTGTCATCATAAACATACGGTATAAATATGACGAATGTATAGAACGAGCTGTTAACATAACTGGAATGATGCTAATGCCCTTTCCCCTCGCGGGAGCTGAGACACAGTAATAAACAGTGTGAGAAAAACCTACATGGTTGTAAAATGTAAAACACTGTTTATTTAGCATCTACATTACACACTTTGAATCCTTCATGCCTCAGTGGAGCAGCCAGACGTGAGCAGCTGTGATGTTGCTGCTAATTGATCAGTGTTGGCCCTCAGCAACAGGGGAACACAGATGTGGTCATTCATAATGGAAATTCATTTTTACCCCCTCGCGTCTTTATGAGTTATGTGTTTAAGCTCTTCTGGTTGAAAGGGGCTTTTAATACTAATCAATGAATCACAAACAAACACAAACGAGCACTAAATACACAAATCTTTCCTGTGACATAACCAGAAGCGTTCTTGACAGTGGCAGTACGTTCTAGCCTTGTGAGAGCGTCCGGACCTCTGAGCTCCATCGTACTTTACTCTCAGATCAGTCTGGTAACGTGCAACGGGGAAAATTTGGAGCAGTTGGTTTTGAGGCAGATTTAAGTGTGACGAAACAAGAAGCGACTGTTGCGGATGAGATTAGCGCAGCTATGGGGCAAGCTGCTCACTAACTCTTTTTTCTCTTGAATCCCTCCTCTGTTGGAATATGCTCCTGAAATTGTGCCTTTGATCCGTAAAATCACGTTACACAAACAGCTTTACCGGCATGTTGTGTACTTTCTGACCTTTTGCCTCGACGCTGTTAGTACGTGATACGCTTCGTCGATCTGATTGGTTGATTTGGCCCGTATGTTGATGATTGACAGGTGGTTTATCCAATCAGCGACAAGTATTTTCGCCCCTTCCCAAAAGATCTCCAAACGAGAGTTCACAGATTAAATGCTGAGACAATGAGAATCGATCCATCTGGAGGAGTCGGGTTAAGTGTGTTCATGTTGGATCATAGTAAATCATAAGAAGTGATTAAGAAAAGGTGTTTTTAGGGTCTGGGATGGTGGTGGTTCAAGGTGGTCTCTGGATTATAGTAAAAGTTATCGATTCAACAATGTAAAACAGTACATACAGTAGGATGCCAATAGGATAGGATGAGAGGATGGGAGCGAACAGGATGCTGAGAACCATTTAAAACACCAGTGCCACTGTATATTGCAGTGTATCTCACCTTTACTTGTAAATGACTTCTTGCTTTGACTGAAAGTCCAGCTTTGAAAAATGTCTTAGTTTAGGAATCAAATCCTCCATTTTCAGGGGGAGAAATGACGGCTCGTTGCTAAGCTCTACAGCGTCGCACAGCACACTTCTGTGTTTACTGTTTGCACACAGGTCAGAGTTCACCGTGACCTGGCTGGATGCAGGCTATCAGGCTGCTCACTATCGCCGCCTTCCTTGAGGCAGAGGTACTTCCTGTCTCAAGGCAACACTTCCCCTGTGGATTTATGTCACATCAATAAGATGTAAATATTACACACATACGTAAAATACATTACTGACCACCATGGAAAAGAAGACGTATGCTTTTATTACATAAGTGTCTCAACCATCATATTGGAAACATACACAGAAATGGGAACAAGCACGCGCCGTTTGCACGCGCTCAATCCAGTTTGTGAGTGATTGCGCAATCTGGAGGGAGGCTCGGCTGTCCGTGTCTCACCTCTCGTCTGTCCGTGCCTCACCTCTCGTCTGTCCGTGCCTCACCTCTCGTCTGTCCGCGCCTCACCTCTCATCTGTCCGTGCCTCATCTCTCGTCCGTCTGTGCCTCACCTCTCGTCCGTCTGTGCCTCACCTCTCGTCTGTCCGTGCCTCACCTCTCGTCTGTCCGTGCCTCTACTCTCGTCTGTCCGTGCCTCACCTCTCGTCTGTCCGTGCCTCACCTCTCGTCTGTCCGTGCCTCACCTCTCATCTGTCCGTGCCTCACCTCTCGTCTGTCCGTGCCTCACCTCTCGTCTGTCCGTGCCTCACCTCTCGTTTCCGTAGAGACTCCGTTTATTTAAGCAGGAAACTGTGACAGAAACACAGAATTTTCTGCCATTTTTACCATAAAAATGGTCCAAATACATTAAGAACCACACCAAAATCATAGTTCAGAGGACAAATATTAATACCTGTGTTATTTTATTATTTCGTTTCTTTTTCCTCTCATGATGACAGCGGAGGCACAGCCTCACCTGCCTCCCCTGACTGCACGTCACTGCTTACCACATAGGTGGGCCTGGGCCAACTATGTGTTGTTCCTGATTTCTGCTGATTTCTTCATTAAGTTGATTTGGCAACTTAATTTGATCCTGAAGGTTTACAGAGAGGTTCCTGGACTTTATAGCTGGAGTGTTGGTGTTATGTGCTGTGAAGTTCAATTGGTATATTTTATCTTTATTAAATTAAAGAAAGCTGGATGCATTACATCCAAACTGAGGGTCCTACTGAAGGGTCTGCCAAAGGCTGTGCTTTTGTCCTTTACATGTGACGACCTTTCAAGGCTACAGTGCTGATGTTAAATCAAGACTGCAACACATGAATGTCGAAAAAGCAGACGACAAATACGTAAATAAATAAATAAATAAATCTAAATTTGCTGTCAAATTGCTCTTGCCATCCTGCAGGAAATGATGGTGATACATGGAAATGAATGAGAGTGAGAGTGTCTGTGCGGCTCCAACTGGGGCAGCTCGCCTTGTTCCACCTCAGTGGAAGATTGATGACTTCTGGGTTCTGGGATTTGCACCTGCCCCCACCCCCGCTGTCTCCCTCTCTCCCCTCCTGTCCGTCCCTCTGCATGCTCTGCTCTCTCTCCTTATGTCCGCTTGCTTTTCTGTCATGATTGACTATCGGTGGAATTATATCATCAGTGTAGTGTATCAGAATTATATATATTATAAGTTTGAACATAGAACGAGGAAAAGCTTCAGCAGCAGGTTTATTGCACATGGACTTAACAGCATGGCAGTGTAATGCATCCTATGTTAAAGGATAGGTTCATGGTAACTGAAGACTGGGATTACTCCACCTATTCATACTTGCCATTACAAGATCCCCTCTGAAACTAATCTGCGATATGAGTTTTCGAAGGCACCGAAACCCAAACTGCTCAGGGCGCTGGTCACTGGCAGCTCCCTCGCTCTAACGTCTCTCCTTACCCTCCTGTTGCCCTCAAATTTTACTAACACCATTTATTCTAGGGGTCAATTTGACCGTAGCAGTTTAAACATCTGGAAAATGATCATAATCAATTTGTTACTCCAGTTAAGTCGGGTACTTTATGTATTTATTTAACAGAATGAAAAATATCACTGATGTTAAACTGCATGGAGGGATTTCTGTGTGTGTGTTTTAAAGTAAGTCTGTTATTTTAAGTGCTATTTTGTGTTGTTTGTAACATCTGGAATGAAAGTAACGTCCGTTATCAAGGACAGCAGCATGAATTTGACCTCATATAATATTTGAATTGTAAAATAAACAATAATAATAATGATTAAATCATCCAGATGATCAAACTGACCCAAAGGAACACCGATGCCACAAGTACATGTACGATAACAACAATAAAAAATATATATAATCATGACAATTTTAGGTTTTTCATGAGTCGTCCCCATAAAATGAGGAAAAGTCATAAATATAAAGCAAAAAAACAAAAAAATGACATTATTTAGAGAAGTTAAACATTAAATGGGGTCAAATTGACCATTAGGATAACAGGAGGGTTAAGCGTGTTGCTGTTATGTTTATTATTACCAGACCAACTCACATGCTTCTTGATCAGAGTAAAACAATTAACAATTTAGATCTGCATGTGTTTTAACATTTATTTTTAAAATTCTTTTGATGTAAACATACCATTCTCCAATGAGTAATATAGTCCAGTCCAGTATTACTTGAAATATCTCAAAGCACTGTGTATTTTCCTATCTCCTAATTGTATAGTGCATTCAAACAAACAGTGCTCTCTAGCGCCTCGCTTTTTAAAAAAATGTTTACTACCTCCGAGGAGAAGTGAGGGCAAGAGGCTAGCTGTCACTCAAGAGGCCGGTAGCCTAGTACAAAAAAAATTCACCCCCTCAGTGTTGTCATGGAGATATGACCTAAACATACAGACTAGGTACAAGGTCTTAAACAGGTTTAATTATGCTGTGAAAACTACCTGTTTAACATGGGGGTCAATGAGAAACTGCTCTATTGTGCAAACTACTCCTAGTGGACACTTTGAGAACTGCAGTTCTTGGCACTTCCTGTTTGGATCAACCAGGAAGTCTCTGTGGTGGTGCCTTGGTAAGATTAGAAATGATTCGCTCAGGGGGATAAATCAGATTGTTGTATATCAGTGAGGACTTATTTATGAATGAAGATGTTGATTTGAGGTAATAGATTACTTAAAATGCTACACAGTGTCCCTTTAATGAAAGAACATCCCAATATTCATAATTCATGTGTTCAAAACGACATTTAGAACTCGCATTAACATCTGACGTTTAGAGCATTTCTGAATATTGAGGGGGGATGTGTTTCTTCTTCAGCCCAGTGTTTGTTTACAATGCCAAACAAAAACAAGTCAATTATGTAGTCTAATAATGCTTATCACTGTGAGATAGGGAAGAAACGCTCTGGTTTGTCTGTATTCCTTAATCCCATCACGGTTGTTTTGCCTTGCGCTGAGCTCCGAATACAGCGACAATACCTTTGCAGAATAGATAGTGGAGAAAGCAGGAGGGGCCTGACATCGTGCATGTCCCTCAGGCTTTATCCCGGCACTATACATCCAGTACCCCAGACTATTCATTATGTGATGTGGTTTAAAAGAATTTCAGGGCGCAATCACACTGTCCTTCCGCACCGCGCCCCGGGCTTTAGGGTACTTGCCCCCCCCCCCCCCCCCGCGCCCCAGGCCCGTTTGTACTCACACTACCTGGGCCTCGGCCAATGCTTCTTGCTGCCTATACTCCATCACGCCGTAACACGTCACGCTCATTGATGACGTCATGGCGATGCGTGGCTTTGTTTCCAAATCTTTCCGTAGACCTCGGAGTTTTTGTGCGTCTTGTCGACTGTTTTTGAATCTTTTCATCGACCAAATCTGCAGTAAACACTCCACCTCCGCATCACACCAACGTGAACCTTTCACCGCCATTGTTGTTGTTGTTGTTAAATGTCCGCGCATGGTCCCTCCTTCTATTTTCTATGTCCGAACCGGCGCACATAAATTACATCAGAACCGCCGTAGGCCTCGTGCTCGTACACGTGCACACGCTCGTGCTCGTACATGTGCAAACACGCTCTACAAAAGCCCACCTCTCTCAGACGGGCCGTGGACGGCCAGCTGGCCGCAGTTATGCGCAGAGCAGTTGCACTCGAGCTAGGCTTTAGCTGAAAAACCTGTTTTGGCCCGGTGCGGAAGGACAGTGTGAGTGCGCCCTCAGTAGTTGACTACTTGTTGGTGAAACACTATAGTGTTATCACTCAATACATGTTTTATAACACGCTATGACATGACTGTAAGCATTTATATAATCTGATCAGTATTAGTTTTTCTCCCATGCTGCTACTATATTGTACATCATCCTCTTACTGTTTGGTGTGCATGTGTGTGTGTGTGTGTGTGTGTGTGTGTGTGTGTGTGTGTGTGTGTGTGTGTGTGTGTGTGTGACTATGTGTCTGTGCTTGCATGTGCGGAGACCAGCACGTGTCGGCCATACATAGTACCTGGATTGCTGTTATGCAAGATAGTTTTCTGCCATTTTACCATGTTGACTTGTTTATTCAGATATGTTGATGGTGTGCACCTTTAACTATCTATCCTAATATTTTAGATGAATATCTTGTAGTTGTTCAGTGTCAGAACCCCCTTTAAATGGTTGAGAGCATCAGCATCCCTGAGCTTTCACAGATAAAGTCAGTCACAACACCAGAGGTATCGTGAGGATTCATTTATGTATGTAGAGGAGCTGAAGATGTCACAAACTGTATAAAAACAAGCGAAACAGAAACTGGCACTTGCTGTGGAGAGGTTTCATCAGTCACTGATAGAAAGTAGTGAATATGAAAATGCTGTTTTTTTGGAACACTTGACTGATTAACTTTCATCCCCTTGTGGCTTGACCTAATATGCAGATCTGTGTACTTGGGTTTAATGCGATGGCAGTGAAATCACAATGATGTGAAATGTACTGCTTCATATTAGGCTTTATAAAAAATGAACCTGTCCTTGGACACAGTCAGTCTTCTTTTACAACCCAGTCACAAGAATAATATTTTGGCATTGTACATTTATGAACCATTACCACCCTCTCTCCTTTCCTATTTGTTCAATACATACTTAGGGCGCACTCACACTGTCCTTCCGCACCGGGCCAATACAAGTTTTTCGGGTAGAGTCTAGTGTGTTTGACCAGTGTGAGTGCAACTGCTCCGTGCATAACTGCGGCCAGCTGGCCGTCCACGGCCCGCCTGAGAGAGGTGGATTCGGACATAGAAAAAAGAAGGAGGGACATTGCGCGGACATTTAACAACAACAACAATGGCGGTGAAAGGTTCACGTTGGTGTGATGCGGAGGTGGAGTGTTTACTGCAGATTTGGTCGATGAAAATATTCAAAAACAGTCGACAAGACGCACAAAAACTCCGAGGTCTATGGAAAGATTTGGAAACGAAGCCACGCATCGCCATGACGTCATCAATGCGTGTGACGTGTTACGGCGTGATGACGTATAGGCAGCAAGAAGCATTTGCCGAGGCCCAGGTAGTGTGAGTACAAACGGGGCTGGGGCGCGGGGGGAGAGGGAGGGGGGACAAGTACCCTAAAGCCCGGGGCGCGGTGCGGAAGGACAGTGTGAGTGCGCCCTTACAATTTTTGATGGTCCACTGTCATTTTAAACACGTGATTTATGTAACGAATTAAAACAAAAAATAATAATGTTGCTTAGGTTTAAATGAGAAAACTACATGGTTAGGTTTTGGAAAAGATCACGGTTTTTGCCTTAAAATAAGTACGTTTGTGATGTCATTAAGTTTCATTTTCACTTGGGACGGGACACAAACTGCGGGTACAGTCCGCTCCGTGTTTTGCTATAGATGAGTACATCTATAGTTACAGAGATATAATCTACATGTGATTAAATTTATATTAACTGGAAAACTCTTAACGTACAGTACGTGATGGTGTGCTGAAGCCCTAAAAATACAACATAATCATCTGCATATTCACACACACACACACACACACACACACACACACACACACACACACACACACACACAGGTCTTATTAAAAAAAGTTCTGAATCGCTGCTGGGGCCTGGTAGGTGGCTGCTGAGCCTGAATCACTGTGACGCTGTCTGGGTCTTTAAATATCACTGCAGTGGGACTAGGTCTGGATACCCCTGCTGCTATTCTCTCTCTTTTATAGTTAGTAACATCAGTATGAGCACTCAGTGGCAGAAATTAGAGTGGATGGAAAGGGAACGCAGCAATTGGCCAGTGGGTGGCTTATTACAGCAGTGTACATCCAGTGAGTCATCATGATAAGGAACTCCTGATTACTATGTTTGACGTTTCTCTGTGTCTCTAAAGAAGGGAAGAAAAGTGGAGGTTCACTTTCAGTTGTGTCCTAAATATTGGCAAAGACATTTTTGTATTCTTTACTCTTCATTTTGTTTCGTACGGTGGGTGAGAGTGTGCCATGTCAGATGCAGAAAATACTCTTAACTATAAAATAACTGTGAAAATAACCCGCTAAACATAATAAATACCATTAACGCCCCAATAATACCAAATAAGGCTCAGTGTCCTGACTCATATGTCCTATTGAAGTCTTTTTGGAGATCCCTGAAGGGAAGTCGTCGTCACCCTTTTAACAGCATCAGCAGCAGAGCTAAGCGACCTGCTGAAGTTATGCCGTGTCACCGGAGGGCCATACTGTCAGTGAAATAAATAAGAAGTGGTTCGATATGATATAAACTTTTGCGAAGCAAGGCAATCGATGACTGCAATGGGGGGTCAAATATTATAGGCCGTTTTGCAGTTTGAGACGTTCAAATTGATATTGTCGTTTTATACAGCAGCATTGATTGAGCCAATTACGAAAGATGATGATATTGTTAGGCAACAGGAACACAGACATTTAGAACAATATTATATTTCATACTGCAGAATCAAACCGTATAATGTCAACATAGGGCGCACTCAAACTGTCCTTCTGCACCGGGCCAATACAGATTTTTCGGCTAAAGCCTAGTGCGTTTGACCAGTGTGAGTGCAACCGCTCCGCGCATAACTGCGGCCAGCTGGCCGTCCACAGCCCGTTTGAGAGAGGTGGGCTTTTGTAGAGCGCGTTTGCACATGTACGAGCATGAGCGCGCGCACGTGTACGAGCACGATGCCTACGGCGGTTCTGACGTCATTTATGTGCGCCTGTTGGGACATAGAAAATAGAAGGACGGACCATGAGCGGACAATTAACAACAACAACAACAATGGCGGTGAAAGGTTCACGTTGGTGTGATGCGGAGGTGGAGTGTTTACTTCAGATTTGGTCGATGAAAAGATTCAAAAACAGTCGACAAGACGCACAAAAACTCTGAGGTCTCTGGAAAGATTTGTAAACAAAGCCACGCATTGCGATGACGTCATCAATGCGTGTGACGTGTTACGGCGTGATGACGTATGGACAGGCAAGAGGCATTGTCAAGGCCCAGGCAGTGTGAGTACAAACGGGCCTGGGGGGGGGGACAAGTACCCTAAAGCCTGGGGCGCGGTGCGGAAGGACAGTGTGAGTGCGGCCTTAATTATGAAGTGTCATTTATATAGGATTTTCAACCATATTCAAGTGGTCCCTTACATGAAGCCCAATATTGATGGTAAATGTTAATTTGTGAAAGTGGCCATGAAGGACAAGTCTGGTGATATTCGGTTTACTGTTAACAAATCCCACGTGCACAGCCAAGCCAACAATAAGTGTCTGAATGTATCTAATTATCCTCCTGTGCATGAAGTAGCTGCTCTTAAAATCAACATATTTCTTTAAACATCACGCCAAGATGATGACTACATAGAAAGCTGGTGTTTGTAACTCTCATTTGCAATCTATTGAATTATGCAATAAGGTTTTTTCTTTTTGTTGAGCTCATCATCAGCTCATAACTATTAAATGCATCCAAATAGGTGTTTATTATATGTGTGGAAAATGCCCCAAACTGAAAAATGTCATAGTCTCCTGTGTATGGCCTCCCTGCTGCTCCTGTGATATTTCCATCATTACTTCCTGGTTCAAACACTCAGGAGAAGGGAACGTTTCCAAATATGGAGTACTGCTCCGCTCTTCCCTGGGTGTTGTATTTGAAGTGTGATTGACAGGGTCATTAATGAGCTAGATAGTGTTAACTGGTGCATGCAATATTAGAGGAGACACCTGCCCATTTGGCTGCCAGTTCTCACCATAAGAAGTCCAAGTTTTCACGTACATTCAGGCTCCATCAGCACACTTCGGAAAGCAAGCTGTCCATCAGGCTGCCCTGCAGGATCTTCATCAGCCTGTGCATGACCCGTCAGGTGCTTCACATTAGTGTGAGGTATGGAGCTCGTGTGCAATATTTACGTGGTGTCTTCCAGTTTTTTTTAATTGCTTTGGCACATTTCTCGAAAACACTTTGAAAGTCGTCAGCACTGACGATGCATTTCCCAAAACAGCTCATGCGGTTGCAACAAAATACAAGTTAACCTGCGAAAGGCTGTAACTCACCCAAAACTTTTAATTCACGTGTCAAAATGAAGTAATTGTCTCATTAAATAAGTCATTATGACCAAAACGACTAGCTCCTTTGATGAAAATCAAAGTGGTCAAATTGGTTTTGTCAGAATGACTGTGGACTCTGGAAGTGTGTTCCTCAACATGTCACTGCAGTTTTGTCTTTTGTGTATAAATGAATGCACACTGGGGCAGCTTTTTATGAATCTGAGGGCGCACTCACACTGTCCTTCCGCACCGCGCCAAAACAGATCTTTCGGCTAAAGCCTAGTGCGTTTGACCAGTATGAGTGCACCCGCTCCGCGCATAACTGCGGCCAGCTGGCCGTCCACGGCCCGTCTGAGAGAGGTGGGCTTTTGTAGAGCGCGTTTGCACATGTAAGAGCACGAGCGTGCGCACGTGTGCGAGCACGAGCACGAGGCCTACGACAGTTCTGATGTCATTTATGTGCGCCTGTTCGGACATAGAAAATAGAAGGACGGACCATGCGCGGACATTTAACAACAACAACAATGGTGTGATGCGGAGGTGGAGTGTTTACTGCAGATTTGGTCGATGAAAAGATTTAAAAACAGTCGACAAGACGCACAAAAACTCCGAGGTCTACGGAAAGATTTGTAAACAAAGAGACGCATTGCGATGACGTCATCAATGCGTGTGATGTGTTACGGCGTGATGACGTATAGGCAGCAAGAAGCATTGGCCGAGGCCCAGGTAGTGTGAGTACAAATGGGCGGGGGGAGAAGGCGGGGGGGGCAAGTACCCTAAAGCCCGGGGCGCGGTGCAGAAGGACAGTGTGAGTGCGACCTCAGAGATTTGAGAACCTTAATGGAATCAAACTATTGTGGAGCAGGGTTGATAATTGTCAGGTCAATAAGGTCACACCCTTTCAACAGGGGAAGAACAAATGTAGATCGTGTGTGAAAATAAACAAGAGACACTTGATATTTGGAGTATGTCATAATACAGAATATTTGCTGTGACATCCAGGATTGTGGTAGCCAGTAGTGCAACATGCTTGGAAGTTCTAGGGCATAGAGATCTGCAAGTAGGTTATCCACTCTGAAGTACTACTCCACTTACATTTTCCTTTAAAATGATTTTAATACTTGGTTAGGTTACGTGCCTGACTAGGCTAAAGGCTCTCTGGAGAACAGAAAGAGAGGGAGAGAGAAAGACAGAGAGAGAGAGAGAGAAGCCTCTCCCAAGGCATTTTTACCATCTCTCGTTTCAGGGAGCACTGATCCATGACAGCCTGGTCATGTAATGGTGTAAGGGGCAGCAGAGCACAGAGATTTCCTCCATGACCTAAACAGGTCATGTGGATGTGGGTGTTTGGAAAACAAAGGATTGTTCTTCATGGCATCTCTCCAACAGTTTTTTATCTGTGATTTCCCTTTGTCAAGTCACCTGATAATCTGAAATAGAAATAAATACTGATCCTGGTTTAGCGTTGCAGTCGCTCTACCGCACCGTTGTGACGAAAAGAGTCGGAAGTCAAAGCTCTGGATCTACCGGTCAATCTTGGTTCCTACCCTCACCTGTGGTCATGAAAGCTGGGTCAGGACCCAAAGAACCAGGTCGCGGGTGCAAGTGTCTGAAATGTGTTTTCTCAGGAGGGGGGCTGGAGTCTCCCTTAGAGAGAGGGGGAGAAGTTCAGCATCCGTGAGGAACTCGGAGTAGAGCCGCTGCTCCTTTGTGTTGAAAGGAGCCAGTTGAGGTGGTTCAGGATCATCTAGTAAGGATGAACCCTGGGCGCCTCCCTAGGGAGGTGTTCCAGGCACGTCCAGCTGGGAGGAGGCCTCGGGGAAGACCCAGGACCAGGTGGAGAGATTAGATCTCCACACTGGCCTGGGAACGCCTCAGGATCCCCCAGTTAGAGATGGTTAATGTGGACCGGGAAAGGGAAGTTTGGGGTCCCCTGCTAAAGCTGCTGCCCCCGCGACCCGACCCCGGATAAGAGGCTGAAGATGAGATGACATGAGATGAGATCTGTGTCCACGGGAGAATTGTCTCATCAAAATACATATTTGGTTTTAAATCCTTGTGGTTTCTCTGGGAATGGCAGCTGCCATAAAGACTTGAATGCAGCAGTTACAATTAATTATTTTGCATTCAGTGAGAAATGTGAGCAGATCTAGGTCAAGTTTTAAAAAACGGCTGTTTTGCATCTGTTTCAGTGACATTTTACCGGTGACCCATACCACATTATACAAGAGGAAGGTGGCCCTAACTCTGTACTCCACACATCAAAAGGAGCAAGGCAAGCTCTGCACTGTTGTTAGAACACAGTTCATGAAGTATAATAATAATAATAATAATAATAATAATAATAAATAAATATTGTAATGAAAGATGTTCTCCCCGTGTCTGCGTGGGTTTTCTCCGGGTTCTCCGGTTTCCTCCCACAGTCCAAAGACGTGCAGGTGTTCGGTTCATTGATTACTCTAAATCACCCGTAGGTGTGAATGGTTGTCCGTCTCTGTTCGTCTCTATGTGTCCTGTGATAGACTGGCGTCCTGTCCAGGGTGGACCCCGCCTCACGCCCGATGTCAGCTGTTGATGCTTATCTTCTTATCTCCATCTTGTTCTCCAGGTGTCTGGGTGAGGACTGAAGAGAAGAAACGGTGGTCATCTACCGTATCTTGGTTCCTCTGCAGTCAAACTCCAAATATCACCTGAATATCACGAAAACAGTGAACTTTGCGTGAACCCCAGTCAACATCAAACAAAGCGTTCACTGTATCTTTTATCCAACATAATGATCTTCAGTGACTATCGCACTTCAGCAGCAAAGGACAACTAATTGACAGACTCCTTTCCTCACCTCAAATTTTGGAGTTTAAACTTCGTCCAATGCTTATCTCCAGGGCAAATCCAGTTTTGGATACATGTCCATATCCAATCTGGATATAGCAGCTTTTTTTTTTTTTTTTTACTCTTCATTACCAGAGATACTCCCTGATGATCACAAGGGAATATGCCACTCTGTTTCTGGTGGGCTCCTGTTTCCTGTTGGACTACAGCTCCCAAATCCCCCTGCAGGTTCAGAACAGGACTAAGGTTGGAGGGATGTCCGCCAGGGGAGGGCCTGGAGTTAAGACTGTGAGAGCCTCTTTGGTGGAAGTGCCATCAATCGAGGGCAGGGCGAAGCTAAGGAGACACGGGCGGTTGAGGGTCCAGCGTATTAAAAGAGGATGGGTCTGGAACCAGTTCTTTGTCCTGGAGGAGTACATGGGATCTGAACCACAGTATGTTGGAAAGGTGAGTACATGTTGTTTACATCTGACCTTTAAAGGTTTTCAGCTTTCATTTAATGGGAACCTTTAAACTGAAGGGCCCAATTAAAAGGTTAATAGAAAGGATGCAGATATACATTTACCATGAAAGCTATACACACATACCATTACCTGCGGGTAAAGGAAAGCCAAATAAAACCATTAACCATGAACAGGGTCAGGAAGGAGGATGAGGAGGAGTCCAAACATGTTTTAAATAATTAAAAAACTACTTTTCTACAATAAATATTTAGTTTGGCTCCCACATTGAAGGGGGTGGAAGCACAACTACTCTTTCTCCCGCATTGAGGAACTATGCATTTGGCTTCAACCCACCCTCTGCCTAGGTTGAGACCTAAGGGCGCACTCTCACTGTCCTTCCGCACCGGGCCAAAACCGCTTTTTCGGCTAAAGCCCAGTGCGTTTGAGCAGTGTGAGTGCAACCGCTCCGCGCATAACTGCGGACAGCGGGCCGTCCATGGCCCGTCTGAGAGAGTTGGGCTTTTGTAGAGCGCGTTTGCACATGTACGAGCACGAGCGTGCGCATGTGTACGAGCACGAGGCCTACGACGGTTCTGGCATAATTTATGTGCACCTGTTTGGACATAGAAAATAGAAGAAGGGACCATGCGCGGACATATAACAACAACAACAATGGCGGTGAAAGGTTCACGTTGGTGTGATGCGGAGGTGGAGTGTTTACTGCAGATTTGGTCGATGAAAAGATTCAAAAACAGTCGACAAGACGCACAAAAACTCCGACGTCTGTGGAAAGATCTGTAAACAAAGCGACGCATCGCGATGACGTCAATCAATGCATGTGACGTGTTATGGCGTGATGGCGTATGGACAGCAAGAAGCATTTGAGCGAGGCCCAGGTAGTGTGAGTACAAACGGGCCTGGGGCGCGGGGGGAGAGGGAGGGGGGACAAGTACCCTAAAGCCCGGGGGTGGTGCGGAAAGACAGTGTGAGTGCGCCCTAAGAGAAGAAGATTACTTAACACTTCACATGAGTAACACAATCAGCCATATACATAGATGTTTGAGCTGGCTTCAGTCAGGAGGCAGTGGGGCAGTGGAGCCCCGCAGGTGGATAGACAGACACGGAGCACAAGCTGCCTACCAATGGAGCTAAAGTTAGCCTAAGTTATGGTAAGTGTTGTTAGCATCTATTATAAGTTTCTGCTGTTGGTTATCTCGTCCACTCTGAGCTGGAGGTTTCATGTTTTCCTTGCCGGTGCTGTGTCGTCCTTCCCTCTGCAGTAGTGTTTCAAATCTTAGAGAGTGATTGGTTTATGGATTAGTAACATACCAACTAAAGCTGCCCAGGATCAATTGAAATCTAAAATTGCTGAGACACGCACAGACATCTTCTCTTTCAGGAGAGGAATGTGAAAACACCTCTCTAGTGACATTCGCTCAGATACAAGTCACTATAGTCAATGCACGACATGTTAGAGGGCAGAAACAGAAGGAACACGTATCATTGATTTGAGGGGGACTTGTAATTAATACAGGATGATCATAAATTGAATTTCAGGGAACTGTGGCACAGAAAAGCCCATATTCAAGAAAGAAGAGCTGCTGTTGGTAGTTAGTGTCAACTATGTGACAACCCTCTCTGGGCATGACACCGCTTGGGGGAAATCTTAGCACAGCGTGGAAGATAAGGGCGCACTCACACTGTCCTTCCGCACCGCGCCCTGGGCTTTAGGGCACTTGACCCCCCTCCCTCTCCCCCCGCGCCCCAGGCCCGTTTGTACTCACACTACCTGGGCCTCGCGCAAATGCTTCTTGCTGCCTATACGTCATCACGCCGTAACACGTCCCACGCATTGATTGACGTCATGGCGATGCGTCTCTTTGTTTACAAATGTTTCCATAGACCTCGGAGTTTTTGTGCGTCCTGTCGACTGTTTTTGAATCTTTTCATTGACCAAATCTGCGGTAAACACTCCACCTCCGCATCACACCAACGTGAACCTTTCGCCGCCATTGTTGTCGTTGTTAAATGTCCGCGCATGGTCCCTCCTTCTATTTTCTATGTCCGAACAGGCGCACATAAATTACGTCAGAACTGCCGTAGGCCTCGTGCTCGTACATGTGCAAACACGCTCTATAAAAGCCCACCTCTCTCAGACGGGCCGTGGACGGCCCGCTGGCCACAGCTATGCGCGGAGCGGGTGCACCCACACTGGTCAAACGCACTAGGCTTTAGCTGAAAAAACGGTTTTGGTCCGGTGCGGAAGGACAGTGTGAGTGCGCCCTAAGACTCCCCTCTTCCTAGTTCCCAACAACAGCAACAAAGCATTTTGCAGCCCTTTAACTGGTTTATTTACAACATCTAGCATCAGGGTGACCTTACAGAAAAGTAACAAAACTAAATAGAACTAAAGGTAATCAACCTAACCACAAGACAAGTAACGAACCAATCTCACCCCCCAAAAAAATCCCATTTTTGGCATATTTTTTTTCTCCTGCGTCCAGATAATTGATTTTCAGTCAGAAAGCATCCTGTCTGTCAGTGATGGCCAGTGCTCTTTTCAAACCCTTTAACCCTCCCTTTATCTTTGACAATGATGTTTGGAGGGTGAGGCTCACAATGAGGGGGGGACATCAAAAGCCTCTTTGTTATCTGAGTCTCCTTTCTGAAGACTGTGTCTCCGGGATCGATAGCTGTACTGCGCAGTAATTAAAGACAATATCCAAGAGGAGGCAGTGAGTTAGTTTAGGAGATAACGTAACAGCACAAAGACACTCACTCAGGGCAAGCTTCAGACGACATCCAGCCACGCTCGACAGTAATATTGATGAAGCCACTGGATGCCAACCAATCACCCACATCATTGGCTCCATGTAAGACCCGTATGGATGAGCCCCCCCATAAAACTGCCCCCTGGGCTGGATCTCTTTTAGTGTGTGTATGGCACATTGGGTGGATTGCTATAAATAAGAAGCAGCAAAGGTGATGGCAAAGGCATATATTGTGGTTAAAGCAGCTGAGTAGTGATTGGCTTATGAGGCTTCATGAAACATCAGTTGTATTTGTTGAACGCACTAAATTGAGCTCTTGGTTTAAAGAAACAGGCTCAATGAATGGTGACTCAGACTGCTAATGTGTGCTTAATGAAGCCTAATTTGCCCGTCACTATCAGTTGAATAAATTAATGGATGTAATTTGCAGAAATATTCTTGTAGCACATGCCAGCTTCTATACTGGTGCAGTTTTGATCACGGTGGCAGGGGTACGATGCAATTTCCGCCCATGTGAACATGCACAGATTTAGCTCTGCCAGAGTTCACTCAACACACTGGTTAAGGTTAACTTGAATTTACAACTTTGCTAGGTCATGGGAACGATCATGGTTTGAGTTAAAATAAGTATATTTGTTGTGTAAATTAATTTTCATTTTCAACTTAGGACACACGGTGTTGCAGTCGCTCTACCGCACCGTTGTGACGAAAAGAGAGCTGAGGAAGGCAAAGCTCTCGATCTACCGCTCAGTCCTGGTTCCTACCCTCACCTGTGGTCATGAAAGCTGGGTCAGGACTGAAAGAACGAGGTCGCGGGTACAAGCGGCCGAAATGTGTTTCCTCAGGAGGGGGGCTGGAGTCTCCCTTAGAGAGAGGGGGAGAAGTTCAGCATCCGTGAGGAACTCGGAGTAGAGCCGCTGCTCCTTTGCGTTGAAAGGAGCCAGTTGAGGTGGTTCAGGATCATCTAGTAAGGATGAACCCTGGGCGCCTCCCTAGGGAGGTGTTCCAGGCACGTCCAGCTGGGAGGAGGCCTCGGGGAAGACCCAGGACCAGGTGGAGAGATTAGATCTCCACGCTGGCCTGGGAACGCCTTGGGATCCCCCAGTTAGAGCTGGTTAATGTGGCCCGGGAAAGGGAAGTTTGGGGTCCCCTGCTAAAGCTGCTGCCCCCGAGACCCGACCCCGGATAAGAGGCTGAAGATGAGATAAGATGATCTTAGGACAAAAACAAGACTTAAAGTGATGCGGTCTCCTGGGTTAAAGTCTGACGTGGGAGTGACCCAACCATCGTTACCTTCTCCATTAGCGTTCAAAATCACCTGACTTCCAAAGCACTCGTCTCTGAATGAATGAATAACATTGATGCGGATGGTTTTACATTGGAGCCAGTCGCCTGTTGAGTCTCATACAGACGTTGAAGTGTGCCAATTACATTTCATGTCAACATATCAGATTAGTTTTTGTCTATTTCATTATTGTTGAAAGTAGTTTTTGACTCTACAACAAATCAAAGCAATAACATCAAAAATAAATCAAATAAACTACACAAAGACTGGACAAATACGGAAATGTAGTTCCTCCAAAAACTGGTAATTTCCTCTGGAACTCCATCCTGTGCTGCTTTAGCTTTAGTTGATGTTTAAGCCAAGCATCTTTTTCATTGTTGCCTATACATAAAATATACATTTTGTATTGTATAATTCCCCAGAAATATTCTGTGCAGACACAGATTTATATTTTTATGTGCAGATCTTCTTCTCATTCTGCGCAGACACATGAATCACAGGGTTAGGGTCAGAGGCCTCTATTGCAAAGCAAGTACACATAATCTGTTCCTCCGCTCTTTCCTGTGTCTGAAGCTATATGACCGTCTGACGGACACTGATAAAGCACTCTGGTAGCTGTAAGTTAACCTCTATGCGGCCTCAGAAGTGGAACCCAAGAACCTCAGTATGGCTGCAAGCTCACTATAAGGATCAAGCTTCTGTCATCACGATGAGTAAAGTCAAACGTGCAGCTGTCATAACTTGAACCTCCTGTCTGATAGTCTAATGTTATTGGACAACAAAGGTCAATTCAGTCACAAAATGTGTCAAAATGAAGCCACACTCTGCATTGAAAATGAGGGTTGGCAGCGTGGTGAGGAACAGTGGACTGTAGCCATACAATAGACTGCTGGGGCAGCAGGAATGGCGTTATGTACACTGTCAGAATCTCAGTGATGAAGTATTAAAGTGAAAGATTTGACATAATTGAATCATTTGTGAGCATCGTTCGATAATTGAATCATTTGCCAAACATGTAAAGCATTAAATGGCTTGCTTAATAAATATACACTGGAGATCAAAGTTAGAGAACAAATATTAATACTTGATTTATTCTGAAATATTGTCATTTATTGTCCAGCATTTGATAGAATATCCTAAATAAATAACCAAGGCATCTCATCCCATCTTCAGCCTCTTATCCGGGGTCGGGTCGTGGGGGCAGCAGCTTTAGCAGGGGACCCCAAACTTTCCTTTCCCGGGCCACATTAACCAGCTCTAACTGGGGGATCCTGAGGCGTTCCCAGGTCAGTGTGGAGATCTAATCTCTCCACCTGGTCCTGGGTCTTCCCTGAGGCCTCCTCCCAGCTGGACGTGCCTGGAACACCTCCCTAGGGAGGCGCCCAGGGTTCATCCTTACTAGATGATCCTGAACCACCTCAACTGGCTCCTTTCAACGCAAAGGAGCAGCGGCTCTACTCCGAGTTCCTCATGGATGCTGAACTTCTCCCCCTCTCTCTAAGGGAGACTCCAGCCACCCTCCTGAGGAAACCCATTTCAGACGCTTGTACCCGCGACCTCCTTCTTTCGGTCATGAATAACCAAGGCACTTCAACAAAAACCTCTATTTTGTGAAAAACACAGTGATCAAAAATGAGAGAACAGTGTTTATTGTGTCAGAAGAGAAGATTTCAACCATGTTTTCTTCTGTAGGATTCAAAAATGAACAGGAAGTGTAGAGGCCACAGCTTTGAATGACTTCAGCACATCTGCGCCCACAGGACATCACTAGTTTCTCACACTGCTCTGGTTTGATCTGCGTCCGTTCTGACTCAGTATCTTCCACTGTTCACTACCTGTTTTGGCCCGGTGCGGAAGGACAGTGTGAGTGCGCCCTTAGACAATACTTAGGGCGCGCTCACACTATCCTCCCGGACCGAGACCCGGACTTTAGGGTACTTGTCTACTACCAGGGCCTCGGCCAATGCTTCTTGCTGTCCATACGCCTTCAAGCCGTAACACGTCACACGCATTGATCGCGTGTGTGTGGCTTTGTTTACAAATCTTTCCATAGACCTCGGAGTTTTTGTGCGTCTTGTCGACTGTTTTTGAATATTTTCATCCGACCAAATCTGCAGTAAACACTCCACCTCCGCATCACACCAACATGAACCTTTCACCACCATTGTTGTTGTTGTTAAATGTCCGCGCATGGTCCGTCCTTCTATTTACATGTCCGAACAGGCGGACATAACGCTACTGCCGTAGGGCTCGTGCTCGTGCGAGTACACGTGCGCACGCTCGTGCTCGTACATGTGCAAACGGCTCCGCTAAAGCCCACCTCTTTCAAGCGGGCCGTGGAGGGCCAGCTGGCCCCAGTTGAGCGCGGAGCGGGTGCGCTCACACTACTTAAAGGTACTAGACTTTAGCTGAAAAACCGGTTTTGGCCGCGGCCAAAAGGACAGTGTGAGCACGCTCTTAGTTGCTAAGGACTTTCCAGAGATTCTCTATGGGGTTCAGATCTGCCATTTAAAGGCAAGGGCCTCTACACTTCCTATTCATTAAGTATATACAATTACAGCCTTTTCTAGCTGTTGGCAGAACCCAGTTTCATGAAATATGTATGATATGATCAGCACAGTGTTTGGTATTTTAGTGAGATCCTTAATTATGTCCGGCAGAATTTTCTCTGCTCTGCATTTCTGATCATTTAACCAGAGAGGATTTAGTCATGAGAAGCACTTCACACCAAACCAACTCCAAACGACAGTCCTGAAAGTATTAAGAGCAGCTCAGGATTGTTCTGTGGATGTGATCAGGTTGGCAAACTAACTTGCCAGCAGCTCTCAACCAGCCGGCCTATCACAGTGGCTTTTTCTCTGCAGGAGGCCTGAGACCTCCAGCTGGCAGAGAGAGAGAGAGGGTGAGAGAGAGAGAGAGAGAGAGAGAGAGAGAGAGAGAGAGAGAGAGAAACTGAGTTAGCTTGATTCAGTTGTTGCTAATTTAATACAAACACTTTCCAGCATAAGCAGCTGCTGGTGCCCAAACCTGGAGCAGCTCAATCCTGACCTGGAGTGAGACTTTATAAGGGGAACCTTGACTCTGAGAGTGTTTTCATACTTGGTCCTGTCTCGTTCTTTATTCAAGGAAAAACAGACTACTTCTTAAAGTTGAGTGGATGATGAGTAGTTTAGTTTAAACAAGAAACTACACACTCTGGGTTTTTACAATGTTCACGTCGTGCAGAAGCAGAACATAATATCACAGATGACAGCGAATCATCTACCAGTCTGTTAGAATCTGGCTTGGCCACTTGTTTACTAACGTGCGATGTTGAGCAGTTTTAACACTGTGCTATAAATGTTCATTTTCTGTACACAGTCGATCCATAACATGAGTGTTGTCATGGCAGCTCATCTAGTCTACTGTAGAACAGTGTTATGGAAAAATCCATCAACAAAGATCATCTCATCTCATCTCATCTCATCTTCAGCCTCTTATCCGGGGTCGGGTCGCAGGGGCAGCAGCTTTAGCAGGGGACCCCAAACTTCCCTTTCCCGGGCCACATTAACCAGCTCTAACTGGGGGATCCTGAGGCGTTCCCAGGCCAGTGTGGAGATCTAATCTCTCCACCTGGTCCTGGGTCTTCCCCGAGGCCTCCTCCCAGCTGGACGTGCCTGGAACACCTCCCTAGAGACTCAGACTTTTTTTGTGATCATGGAAACATTTACAATCACTGAAAGCAGCTTCTGATCTTTTAGTGAATCATTAAAGAAAAGGTGGGTGGTGGGTGGAGGAAAGAAGCTTCAAGGACAGATTCTGATGGCATCAGAGCTGTTACAAACATACACAACATACAAACATCCACCACCTCCTCCTCCTCCTCCCCCTCCTCCCCCACCTCCCCCACCACCCACTCCTCCTCCTCCTCAGTCATACAGGTAATCAGTGTCTTTGCTCAAAAGCAATTAAATTGATTTTTTGATGGACAGAGAACATAAGATCGCTCACTTCTTGGATTTCCAGAACATGCTGCTTAAATAGCAATGCGCCTGCTGCAGGCACACTTGGCATTCATAGGGAATGGGAAATTACACTTTGCCCTAAATGCACTTGCATCTTACACTTTAGACCCTGCACCATAGATCATGGAAATAAGGCCCTCTAATTTAACGTCAGTAGCAGTGACTTCACACTGTTCAGATTCACTGTCCACAGCTGCCGTGTTCCCTCCAGATTCTCAATTCTTAAGGATCAGTACCTCCTGTTTATGTCTCCCTTTGATAAATGATCCTTGCATTAAAATAACAGTGATCATTCAGAGTATTTCTTCAACAATGTGTGACAAAGTACAAAGATTATACCTGTTGTTGGCAGACTGAAGCCTTTTCCAGACATGGAACAAGTTACATTGCTAGCTCCTCTTGCTAGGTTCAGTCATTAAGACACAAAGTTTGTTTGTTACACAGATCATTAGATCTTCAACACAGCACAGCCTTTATGTTAATGTGATGACATGCACGACGTGTTGAATGTGTTACACAAATGCTGTTTGGTCCAAATAGCCATCACATTACTGTAATGGTGTATGAAAGGGCTTTAAGAACGTCAGTGTTGAACAGAAGCTACTCTGATGAGTCGGGAGCTGTCCGTGGTGCTGAAGTGCTGATCCTCAAAGTGGCATTTAGAAGAAAGGGGAAATTGAATGTTTTTCACTCTTATTATCACACACACACACACACACACACACACACACACACACGACCTATACATGCAATTAAGGAGAGATGTTAGAGAGAGGGGGCTGCCAGTGGCCGGCGCCCCGAGCAGTTGGGGGTTCGGTGCCTCGGCAGTGCCCAGGAGATGAACTGGCACCTCTCCAGCCACCAGTCCACGCTCCATACATGGTCCACACAGGGACTTGAACCAGCAACCCTACGGTTCCCAGCCAAGTCACCTATGGACTGAGATATTGCCGCCCATTTACTCCTAACAGACACTAAAGTTTTTGAATGAAAACCACCCGTCTGTTTATTAATGGATGCTGTAAAGTAGTGTAAAGCCTCAGTGTGCAGTCAGGGTGAAGCCCTGATATCATACAAACCAGAACCATATGGATGGATATCTATTAAATTCCACTTGTTAAGGTTTTTATAGCGTCTCTGCCATGTGTTGTTTTCATCTCTGATTAATTCACCATAAATATCCGAGTGAGTCATTTTTTGACTAGCTTCTGTGTCATCGCACATTAGGAAGCTGACGCACAGTAGCATCATCATTAGAAATCAATGATGGATCCATACTCTGCGGATGCTTATCTGCACTTTGTTCCATCATGTAGCTTTTCTCAAACATTGCACCGGTACATATGAGGGAGCACAGATCATGACAGTGGCATGCAAATGAGCTGACTTGTTTTAACTAATCCAGGCAGCACATACTGTCCATGTGATGTCCCAACTGAGATCACATTATACAGTGAAGCTCTGAAAATGCAGGATTCTTGCAATTCTTGGGTTGTAAATAATTTCCACGGTTGAATGCACTGATTTTTTTTATTTCATTACGCCTCCGCTTCAGCAACAGCCATGGCCGGAGGCATTGTGTCCGGGTTATCCGTCCATCCGTCTCATTCATGTGAATACGATATCTTAGAAACCCCCCGAAGGGATTCGCTTCAAATTTGACTCAATAAAAGTGACGGAAAAAGATCCAAAATCTTAAAAAAATAATCACCCAACCCTTTAAAAGATGAATTAATTTAACTTTACTAAGCTAGACCAAACCAGTTGAAACTGGGCAGGAGTAGTTCACAACATCTTCCTGTTTACTTTCTGGATCTTGCAGGGATATGCAGTAGTTACCAGGATGTGACTCCAGTTCTAAAAAAATACAAAAAAATACAAAAAAAAAACAGGTGCATTTCCATTAGGGTCGTATATCCGCAACGAGGCGGGTCTATCTCGCTGAAACGCCCCTAATTTGCATGTGAGTCACTCGAGTGGCTGTTTTACCACCGTTTGGTGTGGTAGTACAGACGCCACAACTACACGGTGAAGCAGAGTAGACACTTGTATCCAGTAGTGTAGAAGAATACAGCGCAGGAAAGGATCTGTGCATGCACATCTCTGCACGGGCTTATTAAAATGAGTGCTGCAGCGGCCGGGTTGGATTCTGACCTGTAGTCCTTTGCTGCATGCTCCCTCTTTCTCTCCCCCATTTACACACACACACACACGCACACACACACACACACAAGCGGGGTGACAGCCTGTCTGTCAACACACTTTTACAGCACCCAGAGTTTTTAAGGTGGAGTGTTTTCTTTCATGTTACTCATACATTAGTCGACATTGTGAATCATACGGCCACCTTAAATCAAACTATTATGTCTCTCGAGAAAGAACGCCCCCCCCCCCCCTAAATCCCTCTCGGCCTTTTTCGTTATGGAAACACGGTGAGTGAATGTCCATTTGAGAGGACGTGCCTTGAAACTTTGTACCAATGGCATGATATATCCTCCTTTATTGCTGTTACACATATAGTCTGGATCTGGCCTTTGGTTCATTCTTTGAACTTTGACTGCTTAAACCATGACATAAATGTTATCCCACTGGCTATTTTACTTAAGAATACATTGGTGATAGTTGGAAATGGAGAGAACACTTTTGCAAGTAAGGGCGCTCTCACACTGTCCTTCCGCACCGCGCCCCAGGCTTTAGGGTACTTGTCCCCCCTCCCTCTCCCCCCGCGCCCCAGGCCCGTTTGTACTCACACTACCTGGGCCTCGGAGAATGCTTCTTGCCTGTCCATACGTCATCACGCCGTAACACGTCACACGCATTGATGTTGTCATCGTGATGCGTTGCGTTTCGTGATGCGCTGCGTTTCTCTAAGCTTAGGAGAACATGTGCAAGGCCTGAAGAGGCTGTCAGACTCAGTAAGCAGGCTCCCTGATTAATCTACTGTTGGTGCTAATATCTGGATCACAGCTTGATTAACACCGAAGGGGGCAGGGCTGCAGGGAAGGAGGGGGGGCAGAGGGACTCAGATGACCTTATGCCGCTTGGAGTTTGAGTCAGAGCTTTTAGTGCTAAAACCTCTGGTCGGATCCGTGGACACAGACAGGTTGAGGAGATTACGGCAGAGCTGGAGTCCTGAAGGACCAGAGGAGCTACAACCAAACACGTGTGTCTTATCAGTTTCCACTAACAGGCAAACAGGCCACACAAATGAAACATGCTTAGTTGTAATCTGTGCTGCACTTGTTCTAAAAACACCATAATTCCCCTTCACACTGAGCTATCAATAGCTAATGGCTAAGACAGTGAAAAATGAAGTTATATCAAGTCTTGAAGCTGAGGGACGCAGTTTAGTTTTGGCGCTGCTCGTCAAAAATCCATAAACATCTTTCAACATATTACAAAAAGTGTTGAAGTGAGAGAAATCTAGACTTCTGCACTTTCTCTGTTTTCAAGCATTATAAAATCTACCTGTGACAGGAAACTTGGGCCAAACACGGGTCATTTCAGAGAGAGAGAGAGAGAGAGAGAGAGAGAGAGAGAGAGAGAGAGAGAGAGAGAGAGAGCACGTTCCTATTGGCTGTTTTGCAAATGCAGATGCACATGCTCACCACTACAGTGACATGTAGTCCAGTCTATTGTCCAGACAGCCGACATTTGCTGTGAAAACGCTGACAAGAACTGGTCGGCTGCTGGTTGCCTGTTAAAGATAAACCATCAGGGCTTGGATTGATATAAGCACCTGTCCTGTATGTTCACAGTCTTCTCCTCTCACAACCTTTTTTCATCCCAGCAGAAAAGAGAAATGTATTGAAAACTGATGAGTACTTGCAAATCTTCTGACAAGTCACAATAACGACACTCTGACATCATGTTAAAACTGCAGTCTGAAAGTCTGGAAGAGCGAGCTGACTCCGTCAAATTTCAAATGTTTACAACTCTCACGCCCCTCCCCCTCTACCAATGAGCTTCTCAGTTCTCTCCAATCGAGTTCTCGTCAGTGCACGTGCACCAGATTCCTGTGAATGCGCCTGTGTCTTCTCTCATCAATAAATGGCATGGAGTAGACGCAACATGGAGGTAGGCTGGCTGACTTACTCATAGAAAGCGTGAGGAAGGAGGGGGGATCTGTGGCGTGAACTGTAACTGTGCCTGAGAGTCAGCTCTGTGCTGAGTGGACAGGATGATACGGGCGCGGTGGATATTTGCAAAGCAAACAACAAGGCTCTACGTGCACATAGAGGCGTGTTTTTTTCTAAGAGCGGATGATTTATGTTGTTCTGTCAGAGCGTAGTGTCAGTTTCAGTGAATATGAGCACACAAATGTTGCCGACTGGGACTTTAATATTCCATTCAATTCAATTCAATTTTATTTATAGTGTCAAATCATAACCAAAGTTATCTCAGGACACTTTACAGAGTAGGTAAAGACCACACTCTATGACTTATTTATGATTTACAGAGACCCAACAATTCCCCCGTAGAGTACGGTGGCAACGAAAACCTTCACTTTAACTGACAGGAACGTCAGACAGACCCAGCTCTGTGGAGGACGCACATCTGTCTGCACCGGAGAGAGGAAGAGAAGGAGAGAGAGAGAGAGAAAAGACGGACAGATGGACAGAGAGAGACAAGGACAGACACAAAGACAGAGACAGACTGAGGTGATAGATTATAATAGTAGAGGGAAGCGACATGCAGGACCATGGCAGCAGGCACCACCACGATCAGCAGAGGCCTGCGAGACGACAAAGCACAAACAAGTTGGATGGAGAACTTTAATGTTTGTGTCTCCCAGCAGGATGTGTGTGTGCAGCTCGTGTGGTCTTTTTTGGGTTGGAGATATATCAGCCTTCGATACACACGTCTGCCTGACCTTTGCAGTGGCACTTTCATTACTCTGGGGCATGACATGACAAATGAAAAGACAAATGAATGTCTTGTTTTCAGGGATATTTAACAGTTTTTAAATCTTTCCGCACAAGCCAACTAAACCAGCGGTGCCACCTGCTGTTATGACTGACTGCGATGAAGAATTGAAAGATACAGCAGCGTGATTACAGATAAGAAGTGATGTAAGTTGGTGTAAGGTTTGGTGGGTTTGAAGGACTCCTAATTAGGTGAGAGTCCGAGCTGCTGTCTCTGATGATATGTGAAGTCGACGATAATAATAATTTGTTGATGATGATTTATTGCAATGATGTGTTCCAGTTAGGGTCAAATACTGGAAGCATTGGTGGGTTTGTTTATCAGGTTGATACAATATCATTGTGGTTTGTATTCATGTTAAAGCCACATTGGATTCGGTCCCTTCAACAGTCAATTACTGTATATGCCAGTAAACACAGAGCCTGTTTGTGTCCACATGATGAATCTTAGTCTAATATCCACTTTACTTCTAGCTGTTTTGCTCTCCACCAACTAAAACATATGAAACACCGTCTTTCTATCTAAAGATCGTCCCCAGCTGCTCTCTGCCTGTGTGTCTGTTGCTTGTTCCTAAACAGGTGGCGTACAGAGGGTTAACCAGAACTCTGTTGCGTAGAAAAGGGAGCTAAATCAAGTTTCAGGTCTTTATTTTTTGGTATGCATGAAACAATTACAGAGGAGCATTCAAATTGAATTCTTCTTCCCAGGCTCCCTCCATTAATACTATTACAAAGCATATAAGAAGAAAATCATGCAATCGAAAATGTGAATCCAAGACATGAACATTATATTGTGCATAAGCAAATATATAGGAATACAATACAATACTGTGGTAGACTGGTGTAATGATTTAATTTATGCTTTAGTTTGTTTTTTGATGCTATAAAAACAGGATGAAACATGATGATTGACGGCTGAGATCCACTCACGATTAATCATCAGGGTGTATGGTACAACACTGCAGTGCCTGTATCTGGGATACAGTGGGAGGAAACGGAGCTGCAGGTAAAGTGTGGCAAATAAAGATGAGCTCAAGAGTTCAACAGTCTTATGGCCTGTGGGATGAAGCTGTCCCTGAGCCTAGTGGTGCAGGACAAGACTCTGCAGTCCTGGCACCAAGGTTTCAGGGCTTGACCTCCTCTCTGCAGGTCCTCTAGTAGTTGTCTCATATCAGTCCAGTGACAGGTGTTTTGCACTCAAGTGAGAACAGGGAGCGCAGGAGAGGGCTGAGCATGCATCTCTGAGGGGCTCTGGTGTTGATGGTCAGGGTGGAAGATGTAGTGGAGCCTGGGGTCTATCCATCAGGAAGCTCAGTCCCTCTGGTCCAGGAGTGGAGAAGGTGCTGTCATCCTGCCATTTGTTGGTGTGTGGCTGCTGATGCAGGTCAGCAGAGTAACTTTAGCTAATAGCATTAGCCTTCCTCTGCTCTGTCTGCAGCAAGTGTGTTAATAATTTCACACATAAGTCGCTCCAGAGTATAAGTCGCACCCCCGCAGCCGAACTATGAAAAAAAACTGCGACTTATAGTCCGAAAAATACGGTACATTATTTTGACAATAGCACTTAGACAACAGAAGTGTCGGACATTGACTCAGCTAATCTGCTACATCAGGACTGTGGATGGATCCCATTTGATCAGATTGACAGTGCTGCTGGCAACATGAACACACAGCTGCCATCAGATTGTGGTTCACGCTCACTCTTCATTACACTGGATGTTGATTAAAGCACAAGTGACAGCAGAAGACTTCTCTTTGTATATGATTAATATAAAATCTAATTTGCATTGAGATATTTCCCAAGTTTTAATATTTCCTGCCTCTGTCATGTGTGAAGCTTTATTATAGACAACGAAAGGGACATGATTGAATGTGCTGTGCCTCACTGTGTGTGTTTGTCCTCCTGCAGCTCCACACAGACATGGACCACGGAGACAACGCAGTCAAGTACACTCTGTCAGGAGAAGGAGCCGGGTCCATCTTCACCATTGATCAAATTACAGGAGATATACATGCACTGGTGGGGCTCGACAGGTCAGTACTCAATACAAATAATAATAATACTGTAATAATGTCCGAAGTGCAATATGAAGCATCTTATAGAAACATTGATCTACATTGCAGAGATTACATTTACATTTACATTATATTACATTACATTTCAGACTGATGCACCCTAAGTGTGCGAAGGAAAGGTACCGCAGGTCCTTCAGCAACAGACTGATACACCCTAAGTGTGCGGAGGAGAGGTATCGCAGGTCCTTCCTTCCTGCTGCTGTCAGACTTTACAATCAGCACTGCTCCCAATAGACTATTGACCTCATCCTGTACCCTGCACTGTGCAATATGCCTGTACTAAGGTCACTTCTGTTTTTGCACTATTTGGTCATATTTACTCATATTTATTCACTCCATATTACATTATAACAAAACAAGAACAACTTCACTATATCATGTGCATATGTACATATGTTTATTTCTATTTCTTCCCTTTTTGAATTTAACTTTATTGCTTATTTTTCAATTTCCCCGTCTGCGGGACATTAAAGGTTTTCTGATTGTGATTCAGATATACTGAAGCTAGAGATAAAGGAATTAGTATTAATAATGTGTTCCTGCTTATATACTTGAAATCATGGCAAAGATGATATGCAGAACAACACTTGATGTTCTAATTGTTGGAATTTCTCAGCCATGCTGTCATGTGGCAACAGGTCATCTCACGAGATTTCAGACTTCTTCATCTTTCCACAATGTAGCCAGACACTTAAATTAACAATCTGAGCATGTCAGTGTAAAACAGCACTTTTATTCGTCAAATATTGGCGGTCATATCAGCTGCCCGCTGCAGCGCTCTTACCCAAAACTGGAACAAATTCAATAAATAGTGTTCCCATTAGCCACTTAGACACAAATACATGGGGAAATGGAGGTTAACAATTACTGAAATTCTGCTTTAACTAGTTTCTTAGTTTCTAATAGTATTTTCCTGCTTATTTAACTATAATCATGGCAAAGATGATATGCAGAACAACACTTGATGATCTTATTGTTGGAATGTGTTATTAGCACTTTACTCTAGAAAGTAGAACAGTAAAGAATCAGTGCACAATGCCATGAGTTGTTACCAGCAGCCTTCCAGCTTTAAGAATGAATTAACACCAATGATGAGCACGGATACTGAGTGTTACTCCACTGACGTGTTGATGTAATGGGGCTGGGATAGAAAGGTTTGTGTCCAGCTTTCACATTGCGCAATAATTGCATTGAAATGCAGTGTCCTCAAAAATGGCACAGACAATCTCGCTCCAGCAGCCCAGCTCCTTTAAGATTGATGCACAGTCCTGCTGTGGTTAGAAAACACTGCAAACCTCAATTGGGTTCAAACAAAAAAACAATGTTAACTGGGGCGTGAACCATAGTTTCCTGTTTCTAGCCCCTTCTGAACCAGCCAGGCCTTTTCCCCTGAGACACTTTTACAATAAAGCAATGTCATGCTACTTCTGCCTTTGCTCTTCCTACAGACACAAGTATTATTATTTATGAGCTTCATTTATCAGGAACATGCAAATATAGGTCAGTGTGAATATTCTGTTTTTGTATTCAATTCATATTGCAGCAAGCGCCTCAGTTCAGGCTGCATCAGTAATATTATTATTATAATTATATTATACTTCAATGAGCATTGTTGGATCATTTGCTGGTTAATGATTCGAAATTATGTTTATTATGTTTTTGGATTCAGGAAGTTACAATGTGGCCTTGGTTGTGGCGTAATAGCATTTTGATTGATGAGCACAGTGTGCCGTCAAAAGCCCGACTCTACTTGTATGTTCAACACGTTCACTACTAGATATGACTTTCTCTACAAGATGGTGAGTGCACTATAAAGTGGACTTTATAAAACCTCTTAACCGCAAACAGCCTCAAAGGCTCTGAGGAGAGTCAGAGGTAGAGAAGGAGGGAGAGGAGACGTTACACGTGTTGCCATGACAATACGTTTCTCATCACAGCCCCCAGAGCGTTTTACCTTTTAACCCCCATCCACTGGAAACCCAAAGCATATATTCTTCCTCTTCTTCAGTCGGATATTCTTGGTATTTATTTCTCAACCATCCAGGAAAACATGGCAAACAATGCGAATATAAGTCAAACCCACAGTGTTGGCATAAGCACACGCTGACATCGAACCGTGCAGACACCTAAATACCATGAAACACATGTAATATCTGAAAGCCATGCTACATACCCATCATGTTGTCCCCATTGATTTGGCCTTGACATTAATGCATGAATGTAATGTGATGTTTTACAGGGAAGAGAAGTCATATTATACACTAAAAGCCCAAGTGGTTGACATCCAAACTGGCCTTCCTCTGGAGCCACAGTCTGAGTTCATCATCAAGGTGCAGGACATCAACGACAATGAGCCACGGTTTCCTGATGGGCCCTACAGTGCCATGGTCCCTGAAATGTCTCCGACAGGTAGGACTGCTGGACGTTGAGACAAGAGCTCTCGCTTAGCTTACATGAAGCCTCCCTTAATATACCGTGTAACTTTATCTTCTGCTTCAAATAAACATGTAATGACCTACAGAAAGTGAATTTCCAGGATAGAGAGAATAAGTAGCTGCAACATTCACTGGGTGCGACACGGCGGGGTGGTGGTTAGCACTGTTGCCTCACAGCTAGAGGTGTTCTGGTCTGAAACCCGGCTCGGGCCCTTCTGTGTGGAGTTTGCATGTTCTCCCCGTGTCTGCGTGGGTTTTCTCCGGGTTCTCCGGTTTCCTCCCTCAGTCCAAAGACGTGCAGGTGTTCGGTTCATTGATGACTCTAAATCACCCGTAGGTATGAATGGTTGTCTGTCTCTGTTCGTCTCTATGTGTCCTGTGATAGACTGGCGTCCTGTCCAGGGTGGACCCCGCCTCACGCCCGATGTCAGCTGGGATCGGCTAAACTAGAGGTTGACTGATAACAACACATTAGGTCCACCTATAGACTATTTCACAGCTGGAAACATCAACATTATAAATGTTTTCCAATTGATTTCTTCCTGCCGAACGACATCAGTTAGCAGGTTAACAAAGACCCGCGCTGTTGCCTAGCAACTCTGTTGAAATGGTCGAGCTAAAATGGTTTTTCATGTGTTTAAAGGTTTGCTGGACTAAACTAAACAACTGAAATTCCCAAACAGGATTTTATTTTCTAAGGTCTTTGGTTCAGCACAGTTCTTGGTTAAGCTTTGCTAAATTAAGTTGTATCTACTGCACATGTGCACACACACACACAGACACACACACATGCACACACACACACACACACACACACACACACTAAGCCAGACTTAGTGGCCCATCTGTCCATTAAATGCCATTACTGAGAGGTAATTTAACAGTCAAGGTCTTTAGGCTTTAAGCTGGTAATGCTTCAGCTGAGGTCCAAAGTGCTCTGAAAGAACACAAGTGTGACCCCAGTATGTCTGTGTTGCAGTAACATACAGCAACACACTGTATAGGGGATTAGCTATGGTAGCAAACAGCACAAGAATCCATATGATCAAACATAATCCCATCTATGAGGAATCGAGCGCTAAGAATAGATGTGGACTTGTTTTCTCTTTTCAAAGCTCCTGGTGACACTGTGTTCTGATTTCTCATACATAGGATACGAGACTCATACTGCAGCGGTTTACTCATGTTGTTTGTCTCACTCTACAAGAACATGTGCATTTTAATTTATTTCTTATCCGGAGATCTACTGAACCTGTGGATCGGCCAGCAGTCAGCATCAGTAAGAGCATTCATTTGGTCGGCGGTCGGCCTTTGTCCTGGACAGGATGCAAGTCTGTCGCAGGGCACACAGAGACGAACAGAGACAGACAAACATTCACACCTACGGGCGATTCCAGAGTCAGAGGACAAAACAGGTGCATGTCGGAGAAAACCCACGCAGACACGGGGAAAACATGCAAACCTGGAACCTTCCTACTGTAAGGCGACAGTGCTAACCACTACACCACCGTTCACTGAAAGAAAAACAGAAAAATGTAAAAGAACAAAAACACATATGTATATTTCCTGCACCTGTCATAGACGTCCAAAAAATGTCCCCAGTTCAAGGGTCAAATGATGAACGTCGATATGACGTCCAAGGTCTAACGTCCAGAATTGGTCATGGATCGACAGACCCAATATAGACATGATCTGCACGTCACTTCGCAACGTCTTTGGTGGGATATTTTGTCTTTTCTTTTCTTTCTTTTTTCTTTTCCCATTTAATACTGTAGGTCCTGTGAACTTGAACTGTTACAGAGGTTACAATGTAACGCTAGTGCTAACTACTGTACCTCCGTTAGCAAAGTGCAACCGAACGCTGTATTTGCAGCGGCCAAAATGTGGCAGTGAAGTGTGATGAAGTGAAAACACAGTGAGAGGGTCCTGGGACTTTAACACAGACAACACCCAAAAACAAGTCATGGCTATTTTAATGTACTCAGTGCTGTGGATACACATACAGCTGTTTACACATATCCTGATTGACAGGTGGCCGTGCAGCCCCCCCCCCCCTCCAAGCATCCGCTGCTTTATGATGTATTTTACCCTAAATGGGATCATAATTTAGTAAATGAACGACATTCTGTGTTGAAGAAGACTTGAAACTAGAGAGTGAGACCATAAACTGTGTGAATGAAGGTTTACTGCACACACACACTCGTTGGCCCACTTATTTTATGCCGTCTATGGTCATTACACAATGACCACTCTGAAATTAAGACTCTGTAATGTGTACGTATACTTTAAAAGAGTGGTGGGATTCATTCCTAAGATGTTTTCATCTTATTTCTCCCATCGCCTGTCTGTACCACAGGTCTGTACTCACCTGGGCTGCTCACGTGTGCCACCTGGTGTGCACTGCAGCTACTGCAGCTACGGCAGCCACTGAAACTAACACCTGAATACATTTTCCCCTTAATGACGCTACGGCATTCAGGCACTGATCAGCTTAAATGAACTGAGAAACATCTGTACATTTGAATGTTGATACTTTTGTACTTTTAGGGCGCACTCACACTGTCCTTCCGCACCATGCCCTGGGCTTTAGGGTACTTGTCCCCCCCTCCCTCTCCCCGCGCTTGCCAGCCCGTTTGTACTCACACTACCTGGGCCTCGGCCAATGCTTCTTGTCTGTCCATACGTCATCACGCCGTAACACGTCACACGCATTGATGACGTCATGGCGATGCGTGGCTTTGTTTCCAGATCTTTCCGTAGACCTCAGAGTTTTTGTGCGTCTTGTCGACTGTTTTTGAATCTTTTCATCGACCAAATCTGCAGTAAACACTCCACCTCCGCATTACACCAACGTGAACCTTTCACCGCCATTGTTGTTGTTGTTAAATGTCCGCGCATGGTCCCTCCTTCTATTTACTATGTCCGAACAGGCGCACATATATGACGTCAGAGCCGCCGTAGGCCTCGTGCCCGTGCTCGTACATGTGCAAACGCGCTCTACAACAGCCCACCTCTCGAGACGGGCTGTTGACGGCCAGCTGGCCGCAGCTTGGCCCGGTGCGTAAGGACAGTGTGAGTGCGCCCTTACTTAAGTAACATTTTGAATGCAGGATTTTTACTCATTATGTCGTGTTCGTTAGACGAGTTTGTTAGAGATCAAAGCAAGTTTAGCAATGTAATGATTTCATGAGTCCAAATTTACTGTTGACTGTTTTCCATTTGTTTGGATTTAGTGTTCATTCATCCTGGGATTGTCGGTTCGGTCACACATATGGGAGATAATCAGATTTTCTCTAAAGCTCACTGTTTTGCCAGCTGTCATCTAAACACCACCTAAATACCATCTTAGAGATACATTAAAGCCAGTTTCAGTAAAGTTTCTATATTATTCTAGTCTTATTTCAGTAAATGTCTCTAATCATTATTTATTTGTGTTACTTTCTTTACTTCCCTATGTTGATTTCTATTGTACTGTTGCAACAAATGAATTAACAAATAGATAAATAAAGATGTATATTGTATTATATAACCCTGATGGTGATGTCATTGTCACACACACACACACACACACACACACACACACACACACACACACACACACACATATATATGGTATTAAACTGTCAATAATCTAACTTTAATTGTAGCAGAGATTAACCTATCAGGGGATAAACAGATTACTGAACATCATTCATCATCATCAGCTGGGAGGAGGCCTCGGGGAAGACCCAGGACCAGGTGGAGAGATTAGATCTCCACACTGGCCTGGGAACGCCTCAGGATCCCCCAGTTAGAGCTGGTTAATGTGGCCCGGGAAAGGGAAGTTTGGGGTCCCCTGCTAAAGCTGCTGCCCCCGCGACCCGACCCCGGATAAGAGGCTGAAGATGAGATGAATGAGATTCATCATCATCATTATTCTGGCAAGGACAAGCGCTTCACTTGAACGTCACCATGGGGCTGACACAACAGAGTTGAGTTTGGGGGAACTATAATGTGATAACTGGGGGAGTTGCTGTTCCTGACAAGAATCTCAAAGTCTGGAGTGACGGTTACACAGAGCGACTCTTGAGTCAGGCTCAACGTCCGGTCTGTTTCTCTGTTTTGTTTTCAACTGTACCGGAGCTGAGGAGCCACTTTCACAGAGATGGGTAGTGCTGAATGGTAGGATGAGTCTGTTTGCATGGGTAGCAAGTAATTGGATACTTAGCCATCATGGTTGGGCTGCACCAGAACTGGGAGAGGCTTTCTTCAGTGAGACGATCACATGACAGCTCGACCAGCTGACTCTCTTGGTTGCGTGGCAACGTGACACTTTCGATATCGACTCTGAAGAGATCACATACCCAGTTATCATCCCCGTTTCACCGGGAAGTAGCTATTAAACATTTCCTGCAGTTTAGTTAGATGTGCAATGACAGAGCATTTTTGCCTGTGCTGTTGAGTTGTTGTGCCGTGTGACAAGCATTGGGAAACATGTCAAGTCTACTTCTGGAAACATGACTCGCCTACAAAGTAATCTTCTTTTTGAACGCCTTGATTTTTTCATTATGTGAAAAAATGTTTTGTCCTTACCTTGCAAAGTCAAATTCAACGTGTTTAATTGTTCAAACACATCTGTGAGATAAGCAACTTGTGCGAGCCACACGCTGTCATTAAACATGTCAGCAAGAGGCGAGTTGTTCTCCGAAAGGAAGGCTGTGATCTCTGTTTTAAGTTCATAGAAGCGTGAAAATACCTTTCCCTTCGAAAGCCAGCGGGCTTCTGCATGATACAGCACCTGTATATGCTCGCTGCCAAGGTCTTTACACAGCTTTTGAAAGCACCTGCTGTTCTTGGCGCTCTGTTTGATTTGGTTCACCACTTTAACAACATCTTTCAAAGTTTCATGGGGCACTGGCACCATATCATTGGCTGCTAGTGCCTCTGGGTGCAAAAAGCAATGGTTCCAAGTGGCATTAGTGCCTTTTTGAGCATTCTCTTCACTACTCCTAAATGTTTTCCAGTCATGGATACAGCACCATCCGTTGTGATTCCGACGCAGATATCCCAGCTTAGGTCCACTGAACTCAAATGCAAATCCACAGTACTGAAAAAGTCCTCAGCGGTTGTAGTTGTGGGAAGATCTCTACTGCAGAGAAAGTGCTTCTGTACGTCCCTTTCCCACACGTCTAACATAAACAAGTAAAACTGCATGGTTTGCGATGCCTGCAGATTCATCCATCTGTTATGCATAGTAAGCACTGACCTTGATGCAAGCTGTCGTCTGGTATTGTCTTTAGTTTATCTGTTGCAGATTGATCCAGTGCCTCTCTTACCATGTCAATGACTGCAGGTGAAATAGGTCTTCTGCAATGCTTTGAGGCTTTTTGCACTTCTGTGAGCTACATGATAAGATGCACGTAAGGTAAACTTGTGTTTTCTCCTGAAAACAAGATATTTATTTTAATTCTATCTTGATAAAAAATCTTCCCTGAGATAACTAACTTGTGATCTTGATTTTCAATGCAAAGACAAACCTCCACCCTGATAACCTTCAAATCTGCTCTCAAAACAAACCTGTTCACCGAGGCCTTTGGCTCCTAGATCTGGTCTTTGTGTAATGACTGTTTGGACGTATATCCCGCGTATGTAAAGCGTCCTTGGGTTTCTTGAAAGGCACTATACAAATCCAAGTTATTATTATTATTACGATTATGATGAGATAATCACATAACCTGTGTGTGTGTGTTTGTTCAGGAACCTATGTGACACAAGTGACAGCCACAGATGCAGATGACCCCACATACGGCAACAGCGCACGGATCGTGTACAGCATTCTGCACGGTCAACCGTACTTCTCTGTGGACCCAAAGACAGGTGAGAGGACTACGCACTTTTTTTCATCACAACTTCCATAAAGAGCTATTCATAGAGTTGTATAACAGATCTATGACTTTTGGGTGAACTCACAGCTCACACTCCCGGCTGTTAGAGAGCAAGAAATTCAACTAGTCATGACAGAGAGAGTGGGTTTCTCCTCGGGTCTCTAAAAGGTTCACAAATATTTTCAGTCCTTTAACAGACATCTCAACTGAGCCATAATTCCTCTGAACGCGGAGTGTCATGTTTCATTTTCACCCCGATGAGCCGCATCACAGATGAAGGCTTGAAACAAAGGAGGTTTTTCTGGTGAAAGCAGCAGGAGAGTGTTAGACGGCGTAAGTAACTGTGCCCGGTTTGCTTTTCCAGTTTGCACCTTTGCAAGACACTAAACTTGGCCCCCTTTGACATCGGTGCTTCTGTTTATGAACACATCATCTGACGAATCAAAGTGAAGTAGTGATGCATTTAGATGTTGTTAAACTAAAGTGATGAAAATAACAGGAACCTTGCCCAATGCCATGTTGACCTAGTCTTAGGCTGTGGTTAAACTTACCACGCCAGGACATATTACCTGTCGTATCTGTATGCTCTGAGGTCCGATCTTGCTTGCTTGCACTGGGATCCGATCAGCCAGACCACATGCCGAGGTGACCTGGCTCGCATTGAGTTCGGACCACAGTGAGGTGCTTACTTCACATCAGTGAGAAGAGCCTAAACAACCCCTTTTCAATCCCTCCTCCAGGAGTAATCAGGACAGCTCTCGCCAACATGGACCGTGAGGTGAAAGGGGAATACCAGGTTCTTCTCCAGGCCAAGGACATGGGAGGTCAGCTTGGGGGGTTGGCCTCCACCACCACCATCAACATCACCCTCAGTGACGTCAACGACAACCCGCCGCGCTTTGCTAAGAGTGAGAAAGTTTCAACAATGATGTCTGATTGGTTGATTGTTTGGATGGATGGGTGAATGCGCGGTTGTTTGGTTTGTCTGTTAAGATGAAGGAATGAAAACAGTCTGCATGTTAATTCTTAAATTGCACTTGCTTTTCACTCAGGTATTTTCCATCTGCGTGTGCCAGAGTCGGAGACTGTTGGCTCGGCAGTGGGACGGATTCGAGCCCACGATCTGGATTCTGGCAGCAATGCAGAAGTTGATTATGCCATTGTTCCAGGAGATGAGGGCAACATGTTTGACATCATCTCTGATGGCCAAAGTCAAGAGGGAGTTTTACTTTTGAAAAAGGTATATTTGATCATCAGCTACCCATTAGCTGCTCTTGAGACAAACACCTGTACTGTACTGAACCAGCTTGATAAAGTGACGATCACTTGGGTTATATATTCTAAAACAAGGCCAAGTCTTGAATAATTTGATCCAAATTACAAATACATTTTTGCTGAAAAAGTGAAGACCATAAATATTATCAAAAAAACGATTTGAAGTTTTATTGAAAGCCGTCCAAAAACTGGTTAATGGTTGTTGTCTCTCAGAGAAACTGCCCACTGAGTAGCTCTCCCAAGATCTACATCCAGAAAGGTGTTTTTTCTGTGGCATTGGTACTAGCATTATAAACGCTAAAGTGACCCTCCACCTCAATCCTTGACCGACTACAATTTGCTAGCTATCTTGTCCGTCCCCATTGCAGGCTAGTTAGCTAACTAGCTAGGTATCATTAAACCTAGCGCTGCCTCTGGCCACCAGCCTGCTGTTTCGGCTCATTTTCAGTAACCAGAGCAGCATGAAAGTAAGGTGGGATTAGCAAGCTATCTAGATAACTAGTGAATGGCTGGCTAGTAGTTCCTCTTGTGCTGGGAGAGTACCTACTCTGAAGTAGGAGCTAAAACAGTTCCTCATAACGGTGCTCTAAGGACCACAGTATGGTTGTTCCTAGTTCCTGTAGTGCGGACACATTAAAAAAGGTTTCTTAGAGCTATGTTCTTAGAACTATAGTATCATGAATATTACTTCACTGCTCTCACTAAATACCAGTACATCCATAGCATGCAAATCTGAATAATATTCCATGATAAAACGTAAAAAAAAAAGTTAGAACCATAGGCAACACCAGCATTTCACTAGTGATCTAAGAGTGGGAGGAATGTGCTGATCTAGCCGCGCTTGCAATCAATCTTCCTCTTAACCTTCCATTGAACCAAGCTATTAGGCTAGATAATGCCTCACACACACACACACACCACACACACACATACAAACGCACACTTTCATGCATGCAAAACAGTCTTTATTTTGCAGCGACAGGGATTCCCCTGGTGATCTGTGCTATATATTGGAAGAATGGGGAAGAGAATATAAAATAAGAAAGGTGTAGAGGGAAGTGGAAGACATGAGAAAAGGCATAGACTTCAACAAATGGCACCTGCTCCTGGAGTAGCAGAGCATCTAGTCTGATTTGTTGTTTTTAACTCCTCGTAAAGGTTTGAACAGGAGATTAGATCTCAGAGTAGAGCTCTTCCAAAAGGAGTCATCCGAGGACTTGAGAAAACGTCCGCCTAGTTAATGTTCTGTCTAGAGGCATACCACCTCCACACTCATATACACAACCACAGAGAAACGCACACATGCCACATCACATCAAACAGTGTAACATCAGAGGGCTGCGGATGTCCTCTAAATCAGAACAGACTCAACAGATACATTCTGAGTACAATAGTTTGCCGGCTACGTCTCTACTTTTTGGTATGAGAGCAATCTCTGCCTCTCTGCTGATGTTATGTTTAGAACAAATAGGTACTTGGCATGCTTAATATGACTCACCATTACAAGCAGTTTGCATTACAAATGCTGAATAATACATGTGCTTTCACACATCTTTGTAATACACTACTAGTCTTACTGTCTGGTGCCAGTCTTTTGACTTTGAGTTGGGCTCAATAACTGTTCACTTGTGCCTCCTCCACATTCAATATCACTTCATGTGTGTATGTCATTGAGTGTTCTGTGGTCATTAGAAATAGATATCAATATTATTCAATGATTTTTCACACAGACCAATAAAATCAATATTTAACTTTTTCTTAACTTCCTTAAAATAACAATCACAATGAATGAACTATCAAATACATTTTCTTTCCTTGGGTAACCTTATATAAATGTCATCTTCGAAAACGTGTGCATACACGTTTTCGACTCTATAATCCATTTACTCCACACACGTGTAGGTTTGGTGGACACACAGAAAAATATCCCGGTGCTGGTGTTTCCCTGTACATTTTCTATCAATAGAGCCCATTGACAGAGGGGTGTTTGTGGGAAACCGCAAATGTGTCTTTCCCACAAGGTCGCTGGGAGTGGATGAAAGGTCGAGTCATGTGTGTGTGTAGGCTGGAGATTATCTGTGTTTTGGTTTTTGTGTGAAACGATTCTTTTCTCTCAGCCTTCAAAAAGCTTTATGGTAGTATTCCTGGTAATACACGGCCACAGGCTTGTCTTAAAGTGAAGTCCTCCACCTGAGTAGGTAGAAGCTTCATGAAGCAAATACATCCACATGGTTTTATTTCTGGTACACTGTACAGAGCAACAGTTGAGCTCAGGCATGTGAACTGGTTTCAGCATTATGTTTGATATGTATATGAATGTGACTTGGTACAGTTTGCTGCTACATTTGCATTTCAAAGTGGCTGTCTCCTGCATCTTCCTCCTGTGCATTCATAAACAGAAAAGCATGGGCGGGAATGGAAATCAACCTCCTCTGTGTCCAAATCAATCAGTGGGTGGTGCATTCCTCAGAGTGATTGGACATCAATAACCAAATATAGTGCCCTTTGAAGTCTCTACTGTGAGGAATTAATACATCAACATGGAGTCATGGTTGCTATGCAACAATAAGGCAGGTTATCCTGGCATCATGGTTGAAATGCAGAAGATAAAACATTGAGCTTTGTGAGTGAATGTACAGTTTGTTGGTGAGTGAGATGTCAGTCACACTTCCATTTCCTGATTAATGCTCCACAGTGAAGGTTGATCCACAACCTTTTGGTTTAGATAGCAGCTCATCTGTTGGACCAGGTGTCCTGATACCTATTATACTTTAAATATAAAGGTTAAATATGGAGAACGAGCAGAACACCGCCAATCTAGTGTCTCAAGATTGTAGTCGCAACAAAAAAAAAATTAAAAGCAGTCAGTTTGTCAGGGGTCATTGCTGAGTGTGTCAGCGATCAGCCTGCTCCATCTGAACTGATGAATCAAACAGGGTAACGACTAATTTGGACTAATCAATTAATCCTACAGCAGTATTTAACATTAGCCAGTCTTCAAGTGGAAGTCTTTCTTTGAGAGGTGTGTAATCGAGTGGCTAGCTAGCTCTCGGCTCACAATGATTCCTTGTTTCTGTAGCCTGATCGGCGTGGGAAGCGCAGCAGCTTCCACAGCAGTGACAGTGAGGCTCTTACCGTTAGCCGTTAGCGTTAGCCATTATAGCTAATCAAGGAGAACGTAGCCATTTGGGGCGTGCATTTTAATGCACAGTGCATGGAGTGAATGCTTGGTCTCTATTGACTCTGGTCTTTGTCCGTCTCTGGTCACTCAGCTACTGGGACAAGTAACGCCCCCTTCGCCTCTCCCCATTGCCAGCCTACAGTAGCTGCACCCAACAGACAACCCTGGCAACCCACAATTCCCAACGCTATTGGCTGGTACAATATAAACAGAACGTTACAAAGTAATTGTTAGTTAATTAATTGTTAGTTATTCCTCTCCACTAGGGTTGTTTTTGATGACGGTTGGGTGTAGGTACCAAAACTACCTTTATGTGACCATTTTAGCCTTGAAAAAGTTGGTTAGAACTCATTTTTAGGTTCAGGGTTAGGCACCAAAATGACTTAGTTAGTATTAGGGCGCGCTCACACTATCCTCCCGGACCGAGACCCGGACTTTAGGGTACTTGTCCCCCCTCCCTCTCCCCCCCGCGCCCCAGCCCCGTTTGTACTCACACTACCTGGGCCTCGGCCAATACTTCTTGCTGTCCATACGCCTTCAAGCCGTAACACGTCACACGCATTGATCGCGTGTGTGTGGCTTTGTTTACAAATCTTTCCATAGACCTCGGAGTTTTTGTGCGTCTTGTCGACTGTTTTTGAATCTTTTCATCGACCAAATCTGCAGTAAACACTCCACCTCCGCACCACACCAACATGAACCTTTCACCACCATTGTTGTTGTTGTTAAATGTCCGCGCATGGTCCGTCCTTTTATTTACATGTCCGAACAGGCGGACATAACGCTACTGCCGTAGGGCTCGTGCGCGTGCGCGTGCACGTGCGCACGCTCATGCTCGTACATGTGCAAACGGCTCCGCTAAAGCCCACCTCTTTCAAGCGGGCCGTGGAGGGCCAGCTGGCCCCAGTTGAGCGCGGAGCGGGTGCGCTCACACTACTTAAAGGTACTAGACTTTAGCTGAAAAACCGGTTTTGGCCGCGGCCAAAAGGATAGTGTGATCACGCTTAGAATAAAGATTGTGGTTTGGCTTAGTAAGTCCAGGGACATGAACGGCATCGGGAAACGAAAAAGAGACTGAAATGGCTCCTGTGCAGACAAACTGTGAGAGCTCCACAGACTAAAATAGCTTTTTGAGCTCTATTCTCTTTTGATTTTCATCCCTCCCTCCCTCTTCTTGCCTTTTTGTGTGTGTTTCTGCAGACTCTCGACTATGAGACTAAGAAGTCATACATTTTCAAGGTGGAGGGGTCCAATGCACTGCTGGACCCTCGTTTCCTACACCTGGGGCCCTTCAAGGACTCAGCGACGGTCAAGGTGACTGTCCTGGACATTGACGAGCCTCCCGTCTTCACTAAGCCCTCCTACTCGATGGAAGTGTATGAAGACACTCCTCCGGGAACCATCATCGGCTCTGTGACGGCTCAGGACCTGGATACCAGCAGCAGTGCTGTCAGGTAGCAAGAATGCATTAATCAATGGGGAAATTAACATTAACATCATGCTGGAGCGGATGTAGCCACAGTCAGAGTACACAAGGGAACTTAAACATACAGTAGTTTCAGTAAGATGAATGGTTTACATACAAGTCCAGAGTCAGTGGAGATTTAAGCATCACACAAACATCGGGGGTGACCCTATAAAAAGGCTCTAAAATTAGGGGATTTTTAACAAAAATGTCCTAAAAACAAAAATAATGGAGCTGGGTCCACCTGTTCCTGGGACATATGAGCCTTATTTGGTAAAGGAATGTGGAAAAGCACAGTTTGTCTGCATCCCTTACAATGGACACAAATATTTTACCCTCTATCAGACGGCGGCAACACAATGAAAATCACATGACTACAATCGTTCGGGTAAATATCAAATGACATCAGTGTTCTCATGTTAAGCAGTAGTACTAGATAAGCCCAGACCGGAGAGTAGAAGAGGTCAAACGAAAAATGTTCTATATATACATAATGACTCTGTTTAAGACTTGTGGAGGTCTCCTGCATTTGGGCAGCACTCAGAGACCGATACGAGATCACTATGCTAATAACATTGGATTATGTTCTTTAGCAATGCTTTTTCTTGTGAAGGAAGAAGTGCATATATGTACCACTCTAAATCCATGTAGGTGGTTAGGGTTTATGGAAATACCATAAACCCAGATTACACTCTGAGTGTGTGTATAGTTGGGTTCTCTCTGGTTAAGGTTGTGCTTTTGTTCAAGTGTTAAAAATGTACAGAAGCCCTGAGAAGCAAGTGAGAAACAGATTATTTTGATCCAGTCTTTTCTAAATTGTTTTCTCTCTCTGTGTTTAACTGAACCAGAATTGAACCATAGAGGTGGCCTATCAGAAAACATCCATGTGAATATATTTTTGAATGGTCTTATTGGTGTTTTGTAAGGCATTGACAAACTTATGTGAGAAAACTGAAACCGTTCTTATTCCCAGGACGTCAAATACGGCTGTTTTGTTACAGCTCTCAGTGTTTGCCACTGATGCACAAGACGCTTTCAACTGTTAACCCATCCGCGGGGATTTTAGACACTGAGATCAAGCTCTCCAGGATTAAGAGTGCCAACCTCCAACGTAAGGAGGCAGGTTGGGGTGGTGGATCAAACGGGGTCATCCCTATGTTCCTTTTCCCCCAAAAGGGTCCTATGTTCGCCGGTCGCATAAGCCTCTGCCTTCGCTGATTTAATTTAGCATTCTGTTGGAGGTTACGGTCAGGGCCCTGGAAAACCTGCCATATACGCCGTTCTCCACGGGTTGGCAGTAACATGAATGTACACCATTTGTGCATTGGATGTCTTGGTATAAATCCAAATACAGCTGTACTTGTGTTGATTTGAGTCCCAAACCCAACTGATAAACATCAAATTGGTTTGTTCATTTGGTGCTTAAAAACAGCAAACCTGTTGCAAACCATGTTGTTCATTGTTGAATGAACAACATTCAACCATTTCTGTTCTATTGTGGCAGAAATTATCTTTACTGTGCCCCACTGCTGGAGTCAGATAAGTCCTCACAGCTGGGCCCTTTGTGACAGAGCAGAAATCATCAGTGTGACTTGTTTCCCTCTCATGCGGACTTCTCTTATCACTGCAGGTATTCCTTGGAATGGCAGACGGAGTCCGACAGCTGTTTTGACATTGACACCGTTGAAGGAACCATTTCCATTAATGAATACCTGGATAGAGAGGCAGCTGTTCAGCACAAGATCACAGTCGTGGCAACCAAAGTCAGTAAGTATTCCACAGCCAACACACCCTGCATCTGAAACCAGGCATACACACAGCCAGAGCCCGGAGAGAAGACCTGGTTCTGTCACATTACATTATCAACTTTTCTTGCAATAACCATTCAATGTATTGGCATTACCTCATTGTAAGTAGAGATGAGCCGGATACTCGCCTGAAACGAGTATCCGGTACGTATAAAGCACTTTTTAGTACAAGTTTGATACGAGTAATAAGAGTCAATATCTGTGCTTGGATTGAATGAAAATCCTCATTGAGTAGTGGGTGTCTGCATTCTGTGATATGTTTGTCACATATATATATATATATATATATATATATAAAGTTATGTTGAGAATGATGCTGTCCTGGAAATAGTTTTATAATCAGCAATGAATAAAACCATTTCTGATCAACCATATCAATTACATGCTTAAAATAGCATACTGGTTAAAGCACTGCATATTACAAGACAACCCGACCCACTTCCGGGTTAAATCTCGCCCACGTCCGTGTCAGGCCCTGCCCACTCCGAGTACAGGGACGGATACACATAATGCTCATCCCTAATTGTAAGTATTAGTGGATTTATCTCCAATCAGATCTTTTTTAAACAAACAACCGATGGATGACGAATACTTCTCAGCTTGGCAGTTTTGTTGCATCGAGCATAATAACAATAACTTTGACTGTTTGCCCTTTACAACTATAATAATGACTGCATGCCTCGATCCCCCTCCACTATCCGCATGTAGCCGTTCTCAAAATCTCTTCATTATGCAAAACAACAACGGTAACCTCTAAATAAGCGACCTACATTTAGCTAGTCTGTATGGAATCAGAGCTTGAAGTTGCAGAACTAAGGCCTAGTCCACACAAACATGGGTATTTTTGAAGCCGAACTTCAAAAACCGGTTTAAAAAGAATTCTGTCCACACCACCGGTGTGATAAAAAATATCTCCGTCCACATGAAACCGCAAAATCCGCCTCAAACAATGTCATGCATATTCCAAAGCCAATCACTCCCAGCTGGAGCTGCTGCGCCAAGTGTGACCGCCTGTGAGTGTGAGTGATCGTGACGGGGGAAGAAGCTCTGCAGCGGCCACTGCTCGTTGGGGAAAGAAACCGCAGAGCGACAGAACAGAGTCTCCAAACACAACACTAGTCGTTTTAAACAAAGACAAAGTCTCTGGGGATCGGTGAAGTCTCCGGATCAGTTCAGAACAATGGAATGAAAAACTTGGAAAATGCTCCGGTGGATGTTTTTTTTTCCAAATCCCTTATTCGCTCATTTAGCTGTCAATCAAAAAAGTATTCCGCCTCAGACAGCTCATCCAATCATCATGCAGAAGCCGAGCGTCTGTGCCAGCCCATTGTCCCATAGACCCCCAGAGATGCTGAGCGTCCGATGGGCGGGACAAAGCCCAGCATTTATCCAATGAGCGTCTAGTTTGGCTGCAGTGGAACAACCAGCTCTACGCTTCCCCATTGAAGTCAGTAGAAGCTGAGCATCCGACTGTGTAAAGCGCTGGGGCGCTGTGAGTAATAAAGAATAAATACAGTATACAATAAATACAGAATAAAGACTGTATAAAAAACGATGATATATGATATATTAAAACTATGTGCTTATATCTGCCTGACGGAGGCACTCCGGTTGGATTAAAATCAACACAGGTACTAAACAGAAAATCCGCCCCTAGAGAAATGAATCCTGTCCAAATGACGCTTAAATCTGAATTTTTGATAGTAAGCAACAAAGCGTTATCTTTCATAAGAAACCAACATGCTGACAGTAATCAAAAGGATTTAAGAACAATAAGCTAAGTTTCATTTCACGTCAAAGTCGGGCTTGTGCACATCAAACGGTTGCTTGTTAAGGGGTTTCAACTCAAAATTGTACCTTCAAAGTTTGGACTTACTGTCAATTATATCGCTACTGTAGTTATTTAAATGATTCTTAATCCACTAATTTGGTGCATATTAATGTGTCACAGTCAGAGGATGAGCCGTGCACATCTTTCAACTCAATTAAAGAGGATTTTTAACCTGCAGCCACATGTTCTCATTTAACTAACCTCAAAATGTGCTTCTGGTTCGTAAGCACACACCAGTGTCTAGTTCATGAACTGAGAGTGCAGCTGTGGCTCAGCAGGTATCAATCAATCAATCAATCACATAAAATCATATAAGAATACAAGTAAAATGTCATTATTTTCAGATCACTTTCACATGTGATCCAAAATCTGACATATATCCAGTCACAGGCCATGCAACCACTGTGAGAATGGTCAAAACTCATGTGTGTTTCCACATTCGGCTCATTTTTGCTAAGCTAGGTAGCTAGTTTCATAATTCGACCATGATTTCATTCATACACTAACCATCTGAAAGTGATGTTAGCATCCAGGAGCAGCGTAGCCATGTGGGCGTGCGTTTGAATGGCGTTCCTCTCCTTTCTCTCAGTCCATGGAGTGAATGCTCGGCCTATAGTGACTCTGGTTGTTGCCCGTCTCCGCTCACTCAGCTGCTGGGACAAAGAACGCCCCCTTCACTGAGGCTCCCAAGCAGCTGCAGGATTGGCTAACTCCATTTCCAAGTCATTGTCAAACGATTAAAAGATTAATTCAGACTAAATATATTTTTTTTGGAAAAGCAATACTTTCATAACCTGACTCCTCCAGATGTTATGGTTCTGATCGTCTCAGCAGATCCATCTGAACTCTGGTTTGGAGATCTTTTGGGAAGGGGTGAAAATCCTGGTTTCTGATTGGATAAACCATCTGTCTGTCACCAACACACGGGCCAAATCAACCAATCAGATTCATGTTGGTTAAGAATATTTCCCCTTTGTGTTTAATGTGAATTTACGGATTAGAGTCATCAATGAACCCAACACCTGCACGTCTTTGGACTGTGGGAGGAAACCGGAGAACCCGGAGAAAACCCACGCAGACACGGGGACAACATGCAAACTCCACACAGAAGGGCCCCAGCCGGGATGCGAACCTGGGACCTTCTCGCTGTGAGGCGACAGTGCTAACCACTATATCAGCACTACTTGGCATTAAGTTTGTGCTGTCTGCTTTGATTGCCAAATTTGGCATGCAAACTGTTTCCCCCACTCTGGGAACTATGAACACAAAGCACATTTAATACAACATTTCAAATCGATTTGGTTTAGCCACTGACCGTAATTGATTAATAACATTAATCCAGAATTATATTCATTTTGAAGTTACTCACTACCACTAAAATCCTGCTGTGGGATGCAGTGAGATCTGACCCAAATGACAAATGATATCCAGATGCAGACTGAATAATGATGATGTGGAGTGCAGTCTAAACACAGACTTAATGTTCACTGTAGTGGGTCGTACGGCATACGTCAGCGTGCACATATTTGTCCTATAATACAGGGAGTCAACCACCTGTGTGCAGTTACGACATGTCGGAATAAATTCAAGCTAAAGACAATCCACTGTCTCCTCATAAATATATATTATATGAAGATTGCATCACTTCACAACTATGACATTAATAATCAATACATGTAAAGAGAACTATAACTCCTCAGCTGCAGTTTGCTGTGCCCCTCTCCCCCCAGTCCTCTGCATGTTTGGTCAGAGTGCAGCTGCGGCTGTCAAACTGTGTTGTAAACTAAATTTAGCAAATTTAAGCAAGCAGCTTAACTCATCCTGACTGAACCATATGAGTTCCTCCTGTAAGCTCCTTGAGGAGGCAAAGGGCTGGAGAGGCACAAATCTGCCAACGTCCCCCATTAGATAGAGCAACATTAGGAAACCTCTGTGTCCGTCACGCTCAGTTAAAGAGGGGAAAACAAGATTGTGAACTAAATGCATGATCCAGGCTGATTAGAGGAGATGCATTGACAGGTGTTTGTGATTAGGTTAAAACCAAACACAAACACACACATCTGGGGATCTTGTAAACGTTTGATTAGTGTCTGGCTCCATCTAGTGGCCAAAAGTGATGTTTCAATGGCATTAACAGGCCAAACACAGCAGCAGCATTTGGGGTTTGACATGTGAGATAATGTGATGAATACTTTTGAAATATGTCATAAAACTAGTTCAGTAAACGATTTATTTAATTTAGCTCAGGAGTATCTAAAAGTAAATGAAAAAGAGCCTCTTTAAGTCGAGCTCTTCTGCTCATTTTCAGGTTCATACATGGGTTTTGTGTTGTTTACATGTTTAATCTTCAAAAAACACTTGATTTTTCCTCCTACAGTCCAAAGACGTGCAGGTGTTCGGTTCATGGATGACTCTAAATCACCCGTAGGTGTGAATGGTTGTCTGTCTCTGTTCGTCTCTATGTGTCCTGTGATAGACTGGCGTCCTGTCCAGGGTGGACCCCGCCTCACGCCCGATGTCAGCTGGGATCGGCTCCATCGTGACATAGGCCTATAACTTATTCATTTATCTAAAATTGTCGCGACCTGACAGGGGCAAGCGGTTGAAGATGAATGAATGAATGAATGAATGAAAAATCCCAATATGTCACCTTACATCATGGCAATGTATCGCCATATATTGAATTGTAACCCCTGTATACTGATATGCATCATATCGACAGATGCTTGCCAATACACAGTCCTTATCCCCGTTTGAATGCAGACATCATACTGTGTCATTAATACATGACTTTATGTTGACCCGTACAGACAATCCTCTGCTGTCCACTAAAGTGTCAGTGACGGTCTACGTCCTGGATGTGAACGAGTTCCCTCCTGAGTTGGCGGTTCCTTCAGATACCTTTGTCTGTGAAAGCTCCAGAGTGGGACAGGTAAAGTGAATATTTATTATTATATGTGAAGAAAAGGAGAAATGGTGTGGAACATCCTAAACACACTTATAATTCAATTTCAGCGTTACTCTGGGCAACAATGAGATCTGTGTTACCTCCTGTTTGAGTCAAACCCTCTCAGATATCCTTATTCAGATAAAGCCTGGCTGTAACAACGCAAACAAGCCGCCAGCCTTTCTCCTCAGGGCTCTCTGATATAGTGTGTCCATGACTAGGTGATCCAGACGGTCAGCGCTGTGGACAAGGACCTTCCTCCTGTCGGCCAAAGGTTCTTCTTCAAGTCCCCCAAGGAGCTTCGCAACAGGAACTTCACTATTCGAGATTTTGGAAGTGAGTAAGGGGGGGGGGTTAAAAGGAAGTTGTATTGCATCATGAACGCTTCTTCTCATTCATTTATTTTGTTCCTCCCCGTCTCCTCTCTGCTCCGTCCTTCTGCCTTTCGAACCAAAATTAGATCTCAGTGTGCCATCTCGAAAGATGTCTCAGGTCTTAAAATGCCTCTTGTGAAAGGGAGAGAGGAGGCCTGCCGTAGGAGCTAAGAACCAGGATGCACAGGTGGATCCTTTCCTGCACCTATGATGCGTAAAAGAGGCGTGAAACACAGCAAACCTAGTAGCTGTGCCAAACGTCATATTGACAAATTGACGCCAGTAGCAATAGTACAGTACAGCGGCATGATCATATCCCTGAAGTGTTATGCCGGTCAATACGACAGCAAATACCAAACCCCTGGGGGTTTGCTCACTGGCCACTGTCAGTGACAAACACAAAAGTAATATCATGGATCCTCTGAGGCATGGGTGTCAAAGTGATCCAGTAAAGGGCCGTGTGGCTGCAGGTTTTCATTCCAACCAATCAAAAACACACCTGGTCCAACAAATCAACTGTGTGAAGACAGTTCAGGTGATTGAGTAAGTCCAGTCAGGTGTGTTCTTGCTTGGTTGGAGTGAAAACCTGCAGCCACACACCCCTGACTGGTCTACAGCCAATTCCTTTGACTTCATGCTTGGAGTTTGCGCTCTGACATGCAGTCAACTGTGGGACCTTATATAGACAGGTGTGTGCCTTTCCAAATCATGTCCAATCAACTGGATTGACCACAGGTGGACTCCATTTAAGCTGTAGGAACATCTCAAGGATGATCAGTGGAAACAGGATGCACCTGAGCTCAATTTTGAGCTTCATGGTAAAGGCTGTGAATACTTACGTAAATGTGATTTCTTTGTTTTTGTATATTAGGTTATACTACTGTCCATACATGAAATGGTGTGTCTAAAATGATAAATGGACTGGGGAAATAGGCAGAAATAAAAACAAGCGGATGTATATTAGACATAAGCTCAGTTATTCTGTGCATCATCTCAAGTAGTACAATAAAAGTATTTCTGCCTCACGTGTGCTCCATCATGGATTTCAACTCCTAAGTCTCTACTATTACAATATTTCCCTATTGTGAGAGCCCCAGACAGGTATACGACTACCTCTGAAGCAGTTGATCCCTGTCTAACTCTCCTTTCATGCTGGTTCTGTTGCTCATTGCTGGACTGTTCCACTCAGCATACAGTCCGCATGACCGACCATAGGAGGTACAGTCCAGCGACAGGAATGGTCATTTCGAGAGCTTCCTGCTCAGGGAGACTGTGTCCTGCTGTTGCTATGGTTCAATCATTTGGTCACAGATATCAATGCTGAGACAAAAAGAAAACACTTGCTGCTATTTAACATTTTCTCTACCCATCCCCATCCCCACTGAATGGGAGTGAGTGTGAGTGTTGCTCTGGGATGATCTGCTCGTACAAACCCTCCCCTGACAATCCCTGTTCTCCCCTGCAACACCTCCCCAACAGGCATTGTTATATTTTTGTGTGCTTGTACGTGTACGGTCAGCATCACTTCTGATGAAGTCAGACACGCAGGCCTGCAGCCCCCATGCGGAACTGGAGCACAAGTGTGTGTGTGTGTGTGTGTGTGTGTGTGTGTGTGTGTGTGTTTACTTAAGATTTGGTCGATGAAAAGATTCAAAAACAGTCGACAAGACGCACAAAAACTCTGAGGTCTACGGAAAGATTTGTAAACAAAGCCACGCATCGCCATGACGTCATCAATGCGTGTGACGTGTTACGCCGTGATGACGTATAGGCAGCAAGAAGCATTCTCCGAGGCCCAGGTAGTGTGAGTACAAACGGGCCTGGAGGGGGGACAAGGACCCTAAAGCACGGGGCGCGGTGCGGAAGGACAGTGTGAGTGCGCCCTTAGTGGCAGACATCCCAGTGGAACGGTGCATCTGGGATTCCATCAGCGTGACATTAAGTGGATTTCAGTAGATCTCCAATGATTCGTTCTGTGAGGACTTCTGGCAGTGACACAGGCCCACATTGCCACGACACAGACCTTGATTGAAATGAATAAAATACCCCTTTAAAGATGTATATCTTCAGTATTAACCAATGGGCTTGGGACTAAAAGCCACAAAAAGGTTCTGGACGTCAGAAGGTACAACGCTGGTGGTTTTTGATTTTTGGTTAACCTTATCCTTCAATTGATTGTAAGATAAAAGTAATGTTTCATGTTTTAGTGGTAGGGCACTAGTTTTGCTTATGCATTCAGCTTCTTGTGAATGTGAATTCCTAATACTTTTCAAGAGTTGATCCGATTTCTCGCAGGTTTGCTTGACAGTGAAAATAATTAGTATTTGGGACATTGTCAGTGATGTAACATCGCCCTCTGTTGGTTTCCAGACAACACTGCAGGCATCGTGACTCGACGTACGGGCTTCCAGCGGCGGCTGCAGGATGTCTACGTTCTTCCTATTGTGGTTGAAGACAGTGGTTACCCTGCTCAGAGCAGCACGGCCACCCTCACGATCCGAGTGTGTTCCTGTGAGGCAGGAGGCTCGCTGTTGACCTGCTCAGCTGAGGCCATCTTTCTGCCTGTGGGCCTCAGCACTGGAGCCCTGATGGCTATTCTACTGTGTGTAGCCCTACTGTTTGGTACGTATGCTAATTATTCTCACATCAGCACATCATGTCATACATTTAACATTTTTTGGTTGATGCCACTGCCATGCACCGTCTGTGGCTCATAAGTAGAGCGGGTCATCCTCCATTCGAGAGATTAGATTTGTCGGATCTTCTCTGGATTGATGCTTTCTCGATTCACCACTAGATGGCGCCACAATATGTGAAGCACGCAGGTACAGGTGGTACAAACGATGATGACTAGATGATGTCTACTGGCTACTGACTTGATAGTTGTTAGATCTCCAGCAGACGGACGGTGCTAACACTGATTAGCTTGGGGCGATACAGTGAAGGCATAAAAACAGCTTTTTTTAACCACTAATACTGCTCAAAATATCATCCCGCAAAATATCATCCCGCAATGTTTCCAGCTCTTCAAATAGTGCATTATTAATAGGATTTGCAAAAGGGCATTTTGGGATGACTAACGGCACGATGGCATAACTCGTCTTTGTTACTAAACAAAACACTTCTTTTAACCAGATTGTATTTTTTAAGCGTGATGCTATGTACATTATTTTTATGCCCTCATTGAAAAGGGTTCTGGCTTGTAGCTGATGATAAGGAGAGGCTTTTTACCAGGGAATTAATGCTTGTGATGTAACACTAGAGGGCACCAACAACCTATGACAGGCCTTTAATTACCACAGGATAATTTGGTCCACCCGCATCATCGCATTTCATTTCTGCCTCTTTTATAGAGAACTGTACTTATATAACCACCTGAACAACCACAATGAAAACACGCAGGGCTAAGTGTGCACAGCTCTCTGTGTCTGAATGTGTGTCTGTGTGCATGTACATCTGGAACATGTGTGTTACATTTCAGATGAAGCAGAAGTGAAAAAAAGCTACGTGAAAGCAGTTCTTTATACTGCTCTTACATCTGATTCACCCCAATCATGAGACATGCATGTAGGTCTCTGGCTCAGTGTGTGTGTGTGTGTGTGTGTGTGTGTGTGTGTGTGTGTGTGTGTGTGTGTGTGTGTGTGTGTGTGTGTGTGTGTGTGTGTGTGTGTGTGTGTGTGTGTGTGTGTCTGTGTGCGTGTGTGTGTGTGCACTGACTGATGTCAGAAAGCAGTCACATCCTCCCGAGGACATTGTGCCTTCTTTATTGGTGTCCTCTGTAGAGAGGGAGAGTAGCTGAAAGAGGAAACACACAAGGGGGTGGAGGAGGGGCTAATAGCTGCTAACACTTAACATCCACCTTTTTTTCTAATGCTTGACATGAGAGACATCTCCTCATATATAAGAAGGATGAAGCAGGAAGAGTGGTCTTGAAGGCAGGGTTAAAGAAAACCTGGAACGGTGTTACTGCAGTGTTTCTACCTTAACATTTGGTAGTAGGTAGTGTGGCAAACAGCCACTGCTGGTAAGTAACAGAACAATGGGAGAGATTTTTAAAAGCTTTGTGTCTTCCCTGGAGAAAAGCTTCCCCTGTTGTTTAATAACCTCCTGTTACCTCCAGGACAAAGACACAAGGAGTGGGCAGGCTGGGGAGAAGTAGGCTGAGAGATAAAAACCCCTCCAGTGTCAAAGACCAGTTCAAACAAGCACAATAAGAAAAATCCAGACAACAGAAGGACATTTAAACCAGACTCAAGTAAAAGATAGATAGATAGATAGATAGATAGATAGATAGATAGATAGATAGATAGATAGATAGATAGATAGATAGATAGATAGATAGATAGATAGATAGATAGATAGATAGGGGAAATTAGGTCATCGTAGCAGCGGTACAGAACAATCAGAAGGACTAAAAATAAGATAAAATATGAACAACAGTAAAATAAAAGTACAGTATCACAGATGAACACTATATTACAACATGCTCTGTGGATTTTAATGTGCAAGAGAGAGAAAGGTGCATGTCAGTGATAGGTCACTTTGAGTAGTGTGAGTTTGTTCCCTGAGCGTTGCTGTGCAGCGTTGTTGTGCAGCGTTGTAAAGTCTGACGGCAGCAGGTAGGAATGGTTTCCTGTGCCGTTCTTTAAGGCAGCGGGGTTGGCACGGCAGTCCTAAGAGCGATTGGAGATGATTGTGTATAAACTATACTTAAAATCTGGGGCATACCTGTCAGGAAATTGGAGCAGCTTGTGGCAAGTCACAACCCAGTCGCCATAATACATTTTGGGATTATACGTTTCTGCAAAATACAGATAAACTGAATCTCAACATTTCTGAACCGCTAAAACCGGTTCTTATTCCAAACTCACCCACTAGTTAATGCTCCTACATGGTTAGGTTTAGGCATCGACACTGTATAGAAGTTAATTCAGTAATGTATCCAGCAAACTACTCGACCTCCTACTCATCTCCTCCCCAAACTAAAGAAATCCACCTCTGCTGCACAGCGTAACTCCTGCAGCAGGATACGGGGCTGCTGCTGAAATGGATACCAAATGTAGGATTTACATGATTCCACCCTTTTTATTTAACATTATATTTGCTTATACTGTATATTCCTCGATACAGTCTCTTTCGTCTACATTTCTCGCACTTGTAAAACTATTTAGTGGCACATTCGGACAAACTGAATATTGGCTGTAACCTGAATCACAAAGGGATCTGATAAACAGTGCATGACTCTCAGTGGATGTTTCTCACAGACAGATTGCAGTGTATGCGTCTTCACATTTGAATTCCCCTCTGACCCACTTCAGTGCCTCTATTATTATTTCTGTAACCGTGTCCGTTTTTTTTTACAATCCTCAGGTGCACCGTAATGTAGTTTTCCTTTCATACAGCGGCACGCGGTTCACAAAAAAGCCCTGATGTAGACACAAGATGGTTTTCTATTAATTCTCCCAAAGAGCTGATCGGGCTGAAACATCAATATACTTGAGCAGCCTCCATTAACCCAGCTCCTACTCTGCACTATGACCTTGTTTTGTTCCTATAGTACTTCCCCCCCAGGGGATGTTGTTTCCTTCTCTGTGCACGGATCTGCTTCACAGATCGTCTGCATGCACAGCATCAAGTGTGGACCTTCAGCAGCACAATGGATCATATGGATCTTTGACAATCAGCTCTCTGACTTCATAGAAAAGTCCTGGTGCATAAGGGAAGATAGCCTGTTGATGAAGAACAACTACAGTGCAGAGCAGAATCAAATGTCTTTGTGCAGTTAAGTCCATGTACTGTGCGTTACTGTTAGCTATAGAAACATGCAGGTTGAATGTCTCCCTGAAGACAAAGGGCTGTTTGTTTGAGATTTAGGTTGGACTGAAGAAGAAGCAGCCAGAGAATACCCGCAGCTGATCAGTCCTGGGACTCCTGTGACACTTTGATCTATGCACATAAACACACGAACACACCTACTAGCCACAGCACCCCCTACTTTTTTAGTAGGCCTTTTGTTTAACTGCAATGGCTGTATATATATATAGAGAATCAAGTGCATGTGGCGTAAGCACCACATAAGATTTCTGTCCTCCAGTCCACACTCCTCCCAGACAAGTGTCTGTATATGCCGTCCATCAACAGCAGCAGCTCCTGGGGAGCTGAGTGGCCAGAGGCTGATATAACCTGCCTTCACCATGCAGAGTGACAACAGAAATGTACTGGATAGTTTTCATGTCAGCTCCATGGGAAGAAATCAGCAGTGTGTGTATGTATTGATTGATTTCCCTGCCCACTGTAGCAAGTGAAGGCAATCAGTGTGTCGTAACACGGACACTTACTCAGACAGACTAGGAGCTCATCAATTAAAAAACGTGGTTCAAAACACACATGAACTGCCTCACCCCCTCCTCCTAAAAGGATTATGAAAAATAAAATACATATTTCTAACTAGGAATGTTATCAAAACAAATGTTAATGCTGTAACCATCCTAAAATATGGCATTTTCCACTGACAACAGAAGGAATGTCCGACGTCTTGATCGACAATGGCTAGAAAAATGAACCACACAACAACACATAGGCAGCTCACAGTTTCAGAGCCTTTATTGTGAAACTTATATGTTTCTGTAGACTAACAAAGCTATTGCACATTTTGATGTGAGACTGGTTTGGTATATCCAGTGATGGGAAAATCCAGGGTTTACAGGGCAAAGGGGCGGGTCAGCCAGGAGTGTAGCCCCAAATTCTTGGCCCTATACATAAGCAGAATCTGTCCATCATCTGAAGGTTCAAAACATGCTGAGCGATGCCTGAGAGCTAGTTCAGGCACTCAACTGAACTAGCTCTGAGCTGGGCTGCTTCATACTCATGGCACATACCTCGCTATCATCTTCCTTAAACACACCCTCCTGATTTGGCGGTCTACTGAAGCTGCAAAAATGTCCCATATCTCCCTCTGCCTTGGCACTGGTGCTGCTCTTTACTGCAGCCCCACCACCACCCAGCATCCACCTGCAGGCTCCGACAGGGGGTTAATGTTGTTTTTAATCATCGCTCCCCGGTATCTCATGATCTCAACTATCTGCAGAGTCTAGATGCCAAACTCAAACCGTTTTCTGCCGTTGCAATAAACATTTCAAATGTGAGTTGTTGTCTGACTGAACACTGGGTGTGAATTTGATGAGCAATTTAACCAAGACGAACAATGGTCCATGGTTACTTAGGTGCCTGTGCTTTTGTGCAACCGGATCACGGATAAAGTATGCCAGGATAACCGGAATATCCCGGCTTAATCCCTCATATAGGTTTCTTGCAACAGCCCCCAGGTCTTCTTGTTACCAAGAGACTGGGGCAAATGTATAACGCATATAGTTATTTTACTACAACTAACCCACCATTATTCTTTGTGTCTTGCAGTTATGGCAGCACTATACATGGGCCAGAGACGCCACAAGGAGAAAGAGACTCTGATGACATCAAAAGAGGACATCCGTGATAATGTCATTCACTATGACGATGAGGGCGGTGGGGAAGCAGACACGCGAGCATTCGACATGGGCACTTTGCGCAAGACACACTCACAGCGCACCAGCACTCACAGCAGCACCTCAAAGAAGGAGAAAAATGGGTACGGAAATGGGGTCCTGCTGCATCTCAGCAGCCGCTGTGATGACGTCAGGTCCCCTGACATCCATCGACAAACGGCTAGTGTCATCGCTGCAGTAAACAACAAGACCTTGCTCTCTTCCCGTGGCAGAGTGACTGAGGGCGATGCTGAAATGATCAGGGAGTTCATCGCACAGCGGCTGGAGGAAAGTCAAGAGGGTTACGCCGCTCCACCTTATGATTCACTGGCGACCTACGCCTACGAAGGTGACGGCTCAGTGGCTGGCTCTCTCAGCTCCATAGAGGAGTCATGGGTAATTGACGATACAGGGGACTTTAGCTCCCTTGGTGACTGGGGACAGCCATTCAAAACGCTGGCTAGCATCCTGGACAGACAGCCGCCCACTCTGACTGAGGAGAGCTGAGGGGAAACTGGACAGCAGAGAGACTTTGGGAGGCCATGTGGGAATTAGCTTACTTTTCTAGACATGTTTTTTTCACGGTGACATGCACTGGCTAGAGTGATGTGAGGACTTCTTAGAAAGCTGTTCATGTGAAGTAGAGCTGTGGACTGGTTAGCTAGAGAGAGGTGAATCTAGCTTCAGGTGTGTGAAAAGGTCAACTTGATAGTTCCTCAAAGTGCCTGAGGTCCTATGTGTTTATAATTTATGTTAATAAAAATCTTATGTTGTGATTTCAACATCCTTAAGTCTCGCAGACAAGTGAGTCAATGATGTTGTGTGCACGATTGCTGCAATATGATTTGCTGTTGCTCATGGGGGAATGTTGAGTCTCTGCAAAGTGTGTGTGTGCTGTAGACCTACTCTATATGGAAAGGGTCTGGAGAAAACTTCTGTGAGGATTTGGCACTATAAAACTGAATTGTAATGTCTCAACAGCTACTGCTATGGAAGGGATGTCGTTGTGCACAACAGTCCCTTCAACAGAGAGGAGGAGAGGTCCAGTCCGATATAGTCCAGAACTGGGCGTCACACAGAACTGATCTACGCCAACCACAGACAGAGGGAATCGTGTCACTGACCCACTGCAAGAGAATGTTTTCCCTAAATGTTCAAATATTATACAATCTTTTGTCGACTGCTGTTTTTAGACGGTCACTTGGAAGACCTAAAATCAGGGACATGGGATCCATATCTATATTAATGTGAAAAATTCTCTTCATTTCAATTCTAATTTCCACCCACTATCTTTGAATTTTACGACAAGAACCAGAAACAATGAGTTAAAGTTCAGTTTTACGCTTGAGACACAAAGGGAAAAGAAAGTGGTTGAAGCGGTGCCTGTGGTGGGGAGAGATATGTAATCTGTGTAGCATCTTAAATTCTATTGCTCTCGTCCGTGTCATGAACGGTACGGGTATAACCCAAAGGTGGACTCAGATGCAGACACGGACAAAAGTAAAGTTACAAATAAAACGTTTAATGATACAAACGAACAAACGCAAAAAACACTACAGATAAACAAACACACGACTAACTAAACGAACACGGGAACTACAGAAACGGGGAGACGACGGGAGATCAGGAGACGGACGGGAAACGGGAACTACTGGAAACTACGGAGAAAACAGAACACAAACACGATTAGTAAGCTTACAACGGGGAGCGTGAAAACCACAACGAGGAAGGGGATGCCAGTCCGGGGGGAATAGTTTTACCAAGGTTGGGTCGACAACGGTCCGGCGCTGCATGCCTGTCAGCTTCAGGCTCTTAAGGTGGTGGTGTAATCAGCATAACAGGCAGCAGCTTTGGGGAACGCCTACCGGACCTAAAGACAGACAGGGGGAAGCACATGCAGGGAAACGCAGGCAGAGGGAGACAAACACACACAAGACGAAGGAGAGGAGGGCACTGACAGAGCCAGATCTTGACAATCCGAGTGCAAATTGAAATCCTTTTTGCAGGAGACCAAATGGTTTCCCACTTTTCTTCATCTGTGGTCGCAGACTGCTCCTTCTCCCTCTCACCTCTGAGCATCAGTAATAGAAAAAACATTAAGTACATGGTAAAATTAGCTCAGACACTGTCCTTTATATTTCAAGGGGATCAATGAGGGTTGTGCTATGAATGACATAAAGTGCCTTATTTACAAAAAGTGAAAGAAATCTTGTTTAGTTAGTTTGTAACTGTTAGCAAGTTGTTCAAATGACATTCAGTAAGTTTGGATATGAGAAGAGGTCATAAAGGCATTTAATATTCCTTTTAGACCATTGTTGACAACCAGGGTCTGAAGAACATGGGAAAAGCAGCATTAGTTATTATTGGGGTAAAGATGAGTGGCTGCAGTGGATGCTCAGCTTCCCCTAAAATGTCACCAAAAAAAAGAAAAAGTGATGACATATGTACTGCTGTGTGTGCATTTCATTGACTAAATACGCCCTAGAAAGCGTTCATCTTTAGTTCAGAATCAGCTCCTTATCACAGGTAACAGGAGCGACTTCCTTCTCATCCATCCCCACAGCTCCACAGCACTTTACACAGTCGGACGCTCAGCTTCTACTGACTTCAATGTTAGAGAGAAATCTGTGTTTTGTTTAGGATGTCGCTGTAGACAAAGTTGAACAGCTGTTCCTTTGACTTGGTATCATCTAGCTGCAAGACATCAACATTTGATGACTCCATGATGATCTTGTGTTTCAAATACATGGTTGTTCCACTGCAGCCAAACTAGACGCTCGTCTATGGGGGTCTATGGGGCAGTGAGCTGGCCCGGACGCTCGGCTTCTGCATGATGATTGGATGAGCTGTCTGAGGCGGAATCCTTTTTTGATTGACAGCTAAATGAGCGAATCAGCGATCTTGAAGAATAAACATCCAGCGGAGCATTTTCCAAGTTTTTCATTCCGTTGTTCTGAACTGATCCGGAGACTTTACCGATCCCCAGAGACTTTGTCGTTGTTGAAAACGACTAGTGTTGTGTTTGGAGACTCTGTTCTGTCACTCACTGTCATACGTTTTCTTTCCCCAACGAGCAGCGGCAGCTGCGGAGCTTCTCCCCCCGTCACTCACACTCACACTCACAGGTGGTCACACTTCACAGAAGCCTGGCGCCGCAGCTCCAGTCCAGTCTCCTGTCCATGCAGTGTGTGTGTGTGCGTGTGCGTGTGCGTGTGTGTGTGTGTGTGTGTGTGTGTGTGTGTGTGTGTGTGTGTAGGTGAAGAGAGAGATGGGGTATGAAGTCAGAGCAGGCAGCTGTAGTTGGTGATCAGATCAGAGAGGGAATTATCAGTAAAGTTGTGACGTGTTAATGTAGAGTGTAGTGTTACATATTTCCTGTCCATGCAGTATTCAGTTACGTTCAATATGAATAACCCGATTTCTCTGTGCTCATGTAAACACCATAGGATAATCAGGTCCATGTAAATGCACTCTCAGAGTTATCTATGACCAGGAAATGTCCTCAAGTGCCACATAAAACTAAAAACAAGGACGAAGACAATGCAAGGCAAATGTATATTACACCTTCATAACATTACAAAAAACAGAGACGTGCCTCAAAAAGATGCAGAAAATATTGTCCATGCTCATCTCACTGGTCAGGCTCCGTCGTATCTTAGGGCGCACTCACACTGTCCTTCTGCACCATGCCCCGGGCTTTAGGGTCCTTGTCCCCCCTCCAGTCCCGTTTGTACTCACACTACCTGGGCCTCGCGCAAATGCTTCTTGCTGCTCATACGTCATCACGCCGTAACACGTCACACGCATTGATGACGTCATCACGATGCGTCACTTTGTTTACAAATCTTTCCTCAGACCTCAGAGTTTTTGTGCGTCTTGTCGACTGTTTTTGAATCTTTTCATCGACCAAATCTGCAGTAAACACTCCACCTCCGCATCACACCAACGTGAACCTTTCACCACCATTGTTGTTGTTGTTAAATGTCCGCGCATGGTCCCTCCTTCTTTTTTCTATGTCCCAACAGGCGCACATAAATTACGTCAGAACCGCCGTAGGCCTCATGCTCATGCTCAAACGGCCTGCAGTCCGCAGTTATGCGCGGAGCGGTTGCACTCACACTGGTCAAACGCACTAGGCTTTAGCCGAAAAACCTGTTTTGGCCCGGTGCGGAAGGACAGTGTGATTGCGCCCTTATTGGTCAGGCTCCGTCGTATCTTAAAGAGCTCATAGTACCGTATTACCCGACTAGATCGCTGCGCTCTGAGAGTGCAGGGCTACTCGGCGTTCCTAGAGTCTCCAAAAGTAGAAATGGAGGCAGAGCCTTCAGCTACCAAGCTCCTCTCCTGTGGAACCAACTCCCAAGTGCTGTTTGGGAGGCAGACACTGTCCCCATATTTAAGAGTAAACTTAAAACTTTCCTTTTTGATAAAGCTTACAGTTAGGGCTTAATAGCCCTTAATTCTGCTGCTATAGGCCTAGTCCGCAGGGGATAATACTGTTCCTGATACTCTGAGCTTTGACCCTCTCTATCTGTGTCATTCACGTCCCATTAATTCAAGGTACTAACCTCACTTATTCCCACTATACATGAAATGAAATGGAATTGAAATTGAATCTCAAAACTGGAAAAACCTGCCAGGAGGACTCATTTGTGCTTAAAGAGCGTATTAAACTCGCAGTAGGACGCAGGCGTAACTCTGAGGAAAGTAAAACAGTGAAACAGCTGGGAGACCATTCTGTTTGTCCTTTGGAAATTGACAAATAAATACCTGTCTGTGTGCACAAAATCCATCTTCTCCTCTGCAAGTGCCGTGATGGAAAATAGATTTTGTTGATTGCTACGGCGTAACAGATAGCCTCAGCCAGCGGGGATGACCTTCACTTTATCAAGTCTTGATCTCAGTTGTGACAATGGACACATCGCTTCAGACCACAGGATCAATTTGTCCCTGAGTTCATTTTGATTTAGAAGGTAAATAACAGTCATGTAATTATCGTTCCTATCAAAACATGCCAGGATGGGGAAAACGATTGATATATGGATTGGAAATTCCTTTGGATTCATGTTGAAAATAGAAAATCTATTTCCTAGCATGCTAAACTGTAGGAGTAGATGAAGCACGAGGCACTCAGCTGTACTTGGATGGAGGTGGGGGCCAGAGCAAAACCTCTGCGGTGTTGTCAATATATTGACGGAGGTGTTGGGGCTTACTAATTAACATATCAGATATAAAACAGCTTAGCAATGTTGGTTTCCGGAGAACACCCACGCAGACACAGGGAGAACATGCACACTCCACACAGAAGGGCCCCAGCCAGAAGACCTTGAACCAGAGACCTTCTTGCTGTGAGGCAACATTGCTAACCACCACACCACTGTATAGCCCCCAATGCTGTATAATTAATAAAGAAGAACCAGAATAAATGGTTGGAACCCGACTGTTACAGATGCCTCCGCACAGGCGATGAGATCTCACTGCATGGTTTCATTAGTAAGACATTACAGTCACCTGGGCCTTATTTCAGGAAGCAGGATTAATGAAAACTCTGAGTAGGTTAAACATGAGATGAGGGAAACTCTGGATTTTGGGTCCTAGAAAGAAAGATAACAAAAAATATCTGGGCCAGTTACCATGGTTACTGACTCTGTGCACCTAACCTGCTCCCTGGTAGATTTCCTTCAACAGAGTTCTCCGAGTCTCCTCCCTCTGACAGAGACGGACACACTGTTTCATTTCTTCATCCATTCAGTCAGTCACTATCACGGCCCATATTGAAGCTACTCAGGACTATCTAATGCTATCGTTTCTATGTGCCGTCTGTCTCTGGAAGTAAATCATCGGATTTTGAAATGAAAAGCCATCGAATTTCCTGCTGAAAAAAGGGCCCAGATCTCAACCCAATGACACACCTTTGAGATTTTGGAGCAACGTGTAAGGGCGCACTCACAGTGTCCTTCCGCACCGCACCCCGGGCTTTAGGGTACTTTTCCCCCCTCCCTCTCCCCCCGCGCCCCAGGCCCGTTTGTACTCACACTACCTGGGCCTCACTCAAATGCTTATCGCTGTCCATAAGTCATCACGCCGTAACACGTCACACGCATTGATGACGCCATGGCGATGCGTGGCTTTGTTTCCAAATCTTTCCGTAGACCTCTGAGTTTTTGTGCGTCTTGTCGACTGTTTTTGAATCTTTTCATCGACCAAATCTGCAGTAAACACTCCACCTCCGCATCACACCAACGTGAACCTTTCACCGCCATTGTTGTTGTTGTTAAATGTCTGCGCATGGTCCCTCCTTCTATTTTCTATGTCCCAACAGGTGCACAGGAAATGACCTCAGAACCGCCGTAGGCATCGTGCTCGTGCTCGTACACGTGCGCGTGCTCATGCTCGTACATGTGCAAACGCACTCTACAAAAGCCCACCTCTCTCAGACGGGCCGCGGAGCGGGTGCACTCACACTTGTCAAACGCACTAGGCTTTAGCCGAAAAAAACCTGTTTTGGACCGGTGCAGAGACAGTGTGAGTGCGCCCTAAGACAACACTCTTCAACACAATCATCAAAACACAAAGGGAGGACATGTCTTGGAGAGATGTGGCTGATGGGGTAACAAAACTTTACCAACCTATCGCTAGTTATTTGGTATAATTTGGGTATATACTGTATATTTTTACTTTAAGCAACTTTTGAAAATAGGTTAGCCGGCAGAAGATACCTAAATATGCTGCTAATCAACCTTCGTCTTTACGTAGTTCTATTCTTCTTTTTAGTTCGGACACTGTTTCCTTGCAACTGTTCTGTGTCTGTTCGAGTAAGGGCATGCCGCTCTCCTGGGTCAGCTGGGTGACTGCAGGCCATCGCTAACTGCTGCTTTTTCCGGATACACACTGTTCACTGGAGAAGCCTGACTGTATATCCAGCTGTTGCCACACTGCGTCTCCATTCTGCTTTGATAAACACGGTGTGCGGTAAAGACGCGCTTCAGTGTGAGTGAGAGGGGTGTTATTCTGCACAAGAGAGTAGGACAGCTTGTTGAGAGATGAGTGGAGGAGGTAGACTGTAGGAATCGGGGCTAATGAACAATGGACGAAACACAAATGTAGGGCACACATACAAAGATGATAGTGCCTGAGGGAGAAAGAGAAGGGAGCTACGAGGGACGAAACAAGGACAGATGTATTTCCCCCTTTTTCACTCACATAAAAGGGAACTTTGGTATTTTTCAAATATTTTTAAAATAGGTTCAGTATTGAGCTGTCGTCCATTTTGACAGCATGCATCTGCATATAAGGTTGCAGGTTAATAATATCATTAATAAACAGAAAGAACAGAAATAGCAATAGGAAAGGGCAAAGTTGGACTTTGAGGTATCCACACTGAAACTGGAGGCTGCGTCATTATCGGGGCCAGTGAGCAAATGTGTGTGTGTGTGTGTGTGTGTGTGTGTGTGTGTGTGTGTGTGTGTGTGTGTGTATGTGTTTACATGCAAGCTAAGCCTTGGGTTTGTCTTAAAGGGTCAATATGAAGTAAAGAAACTTTTCCCATTTCAAATAATACTGTTATCGGCCCTGCACAGAGAAGGGTACCCGTTCATGCGCTGCCTCCCTTGCAAGCAGATTATGCCAGTCTGTGACTGAGTTTTTGTGCGTCTTGTCGACTGTTTTTGAATCTTTTCATCGACCAAATCTGCAGTAAACACTCCACCTCCGCATCACACCAACGTGAACCTTTCGCTGCCATTGTTTGAAATGTCTGCGCATGGTCCGTCCGTAAGCCTCGTGCTCGTGCTCGTTAACATGTGCACGCTCGTGCTCGTACATGTGCAAACGCGCTCTACAAAAGCCCACCTCTCTCAGACGGGCCGTGGACGACCAGCTGAAGGCAGGTATGAGCGGTTGCGCCGTTAGAGATCACTATTTACAGTGTAGCTGCAGTATATTGTAACTGTTGCAAATTTAGGACGGGGACAAGTGAATTTAATGACAAGAAATTATATGGACGTTACGGTTACATTTGGCTTTATATCAAGATGTAAAGAATACACACTGAATGAATGCATGGCTGACACAGTTTGTGTCCACACACACACACACCATGTAATCTGTGTCCCAGTGTTTACTTGAAATAATGATGAGGCTGTGTTGTCTAGACTCAGCATGTCATGGCACTGCTATTGGCATATATTCATTTATTGGCTTGTTTATTTATTCATTAGTCTATCTTTCTGTCTCAGGAGTCTCTGCCAATTACTGTGACAGTGCACTCAGCATAAAGTCTGAGTCCACAGAGCAGTTCCTCTACAGACTTGTGCAGACATACAGTATCTTGCTGCTTCAGCAACAGCAGGAAAATAGTGTTTGGCGTAACATTATAAATGATTTGGGAGGATGGTTAATGTGTGTGTGTGTGTGTGTGCGTGTGTGTGTGTGTGTGTTATTAAGTATATTAAGTAGGATGTGTGACCTCCCGTCAGTGATTGGTGCAGCGGCCGGCCCCTCCCGCCTCCTGGTCCTGAGTGGAGCAGCGGCCTGCAGCAGCACCTAACCTGACTCTTCCCGGATGACTTTTGTTCCGCCTTGCCTCCGTCTTGACTCCGTCTAGCTCCACTCAACCATCTGGATTTGCTTCATAGGAAAGTGATTTCAAATGGTCGAGCCAATCAGAACCGCTGGGTGGGGTTTTATAGATGTGACGTGTTGTCCGATCTAAACACCAGAGAACGGCTCTGAAGGCCTTTGGTGGTGGAAACCATTTTGGCTGTTCTGTTTGGCTTTTCCCTGCGTCACTCATCAGCGTCACAGGTTGGTTTCAACGTGAGTGGTTGAAGTAGGACGTCAGTAAAGATGATGGACAAGTGTTTTTTTGATAAGACCCAGCCTCCTGCAATCCCTTTCCTATCACAGATGGATGAGTGAAGCAAGGCGGCGTCAGGTTAGCGGCGCCAACCCTGACAGCGGAATCCAGCAGCGCCTGCTCACCTGGTAAATAGCCCGTGTTTGTCACTGGGCTGGGCAGCTGTGATTCACCTTGGTCAGCTCGTCTCGCGCTCTGTTGTATTCTATGAATTCTGTCGTGTGCTCATAATTGATTATCGTACTTGTGCCGCAGAGATTTAAGATTTAATAACTGCTCTAGCGTAGTTAATCGGTTGTCTAGAGACAATAGGGATAGGGGTGCCGCTCAACCTGTGTTTTGTTTTGTGCTTGTTTAAAGAGGTTTTTTTCAGTTATGTTGGTTTGATGTTTTAGTAGCACCTGTGGGCCCTTTTCTTCTGTTGTAGTAAATCAATTCTACTTGATTTGAACAGTATCTAATGGGTTGTGGCCAAATGAATATTACAGCTAGATAAACTGGGATAAACTGAAGCAAATTGCTGTTGATTCACGGGTCATGTCACATGTGAGGGTGTTCACGGTTATCCTGATAATTGAAATTGAACCTATTGTTAACCTGTGAATGTTCTCATTTGTCCAGGTCATCATTATCCCCAAAGCAATTTCAGTCAAAAGCCACTTTGCTTTTGACTTTTTTAAACACAATCCACAATAAAAACAATTGTTATCCCATCCCTTTTCTGCACATAACCTTTTCAACATCTGCCCTCTGGAAGTGTGCACCAAAATAACCAGCACAGTTTCTTTCCACATGGCATCACTCGATTGTGCAGTTTGAAGTCAACTCCACTGGACACATCACAATCGGTGGAGTGAGTATATTATGGGTGTTGGGAAGTCCTACTACACATGTGAAAGAGTAACATACAGTGAAGCCTTTAATGGTTCCATAGTGGGATTGCTGCCACGCCATAAAAAGCACATTAGAAAAAACATATATTGCCAGACATGCATCTTAAATACACAAAATAAGATAGAGGCAACATGGACAAGGCTTTGTAAAGTATGGATAAAACTGAATTGACAGGGCTCTGTGTTTCTAATGAGCTCTCTGGCAAAGAGGATTAAGTTATCAAATCAAATCAAATCAAATCAACCTTTATTTATACGGTGCTTTTCATACAGAAAAGTATCGCAAAGTGCCTCAAAGAGACGTACAAAAGAAGAGAAACATCAAATCAAATCAGGAGAAGAAAGTGAAAAGAACCCTCAGTCATGCACAGAGACACACACACACATATATATACGTTCATACACACATTCACACACACACACACACAGCCACACTGACACACAGACACAGAGACACACACGCCTACACAAACACTAGCTGTCACTACAGAGACATGGCCGGGCAGTGAGACCTGAGGTACAGAGGAGTCTAGAGGAAGCTACACTTGGGGGGGGGGGGGGGGGGGGGGGGCAACCACACCGGGAGAGATCACAGTCCAAGGTCACAGGGAGCACCGCCACAGAGACCCCCCCAACCCGGGCAGACAGGAGCCTCCACACCAAGGTGCAGAGCCATCTAGTCGCCCGGGCCGGAACTGTCCACGGGACAACACCCCCCCCCCCCCGTGGCCGGACCAGAGACAACTCCCAAACTGGCAAGTTATGATGAGACAAACCTGTCGCCATGTTGAAAGATTTAGTTACTCTCAGGTTCGTTGGTGAATACCAGATTGAGTTTTTCATGATGAAATAATTTTTAGGTATCAACCCCAATGCAAGCATTTAATTGTGATTCTCATTGATGAAAAGCCATAGTAAGTCCTCCACACAGTATATAAACGAGGGCTTATAGCCCAATTTGGATGTGGACCATACTCCTATTTCCCCAGTTTGTGATCAGCAAGCGTAGACTTTTGAATTTTTAAATGTGTTAGAGACTTTACTGATGCTTTTCCCTGCACTGGCATATCTAAAGTATCCCTGCTGTATTTCTCTTTCCCTTAACATTATTCCCTGCAAAAAAAAGACATGAATACACAATTTTTAAGCATTGTTATTTTGCCTTTGTGTGAGTGAGAGAGAGAGAGAGAGAGAGAAAGAGAGAGAGAGAGAGAGAGAGAGAGAGACTTCCTGTTGTACTGCGACACATACACTGATCTCAGAACCCTGATATACACTAAAATCACAGGTTCAACCCCAGACATCCCCAAACTATCAGACCAAGAAAAACTACAACATTTACTGGGAGAAAAAAGTGGCACTGCTGTAGATGCAGCAAGATATGTGAACGCCTGCCACAGGAGAAGAGACGACCTGCACAACAACACCTGGCATGATTTCCTCCACATGAGTTGACCTGCACACTGATATGCTGCTTATTATTGTTATTGATATCATCATTATTATTATTATTGTTGTTGTTGTTATTGTTATCATCATTATTATTATTATTAATGTTGTTGTTATTGTTATCATCATTATTATTATTATTATTAATGTTGTTGTTATTGTTATCATCATTATTATTATTATTGTTGTTGTTGTTATTGTTATCATTATTATTATTATTGTTGTTGTAATTATTATTATCATCATCATTATTATTGTTACTTTTTTCTGTAATTCTGTACGCTTTGGCAATATTGTGAACCACAGTCATGCCAATAAAGCTTGTTGAAATTGAGAGAGAGAGAGAGAGAGAAAGAGAGAGAGAGAGAGATCCAGATGAAAAATGCATGCCTAGTCACATGACCCGCAGCTAATCAGGAAGTGATAAGAAGTTTGCCAGTTCCAGTAGTCAGCACTTGCAGATGAAAGAGCCGGAGGTAAAGTTGAATCACATTGGAGTGTTGTATCGCAACTGCATGTTCATTCAGGAGGGAGGTTTGTTTGCTACACTGTAATTAAACACAATTTGAAAAGCTTGAAGTTTTGGATTTGGTAATATATTGTTATATTGATTACCAGGATAGGTGAGTGGGGTATATTGTGTCAGGGTATTGGCTGACAGCGTGTACAGGTCAGGTAAACAGTGATCTGGCACTATTGCTGTTGCAGAGAGGGAAGCGAGAGAGTGGGTCCAGTGATCTGGAGGCGAGTGGGAGAGAGGAAAGCAAAGAAAGTGTTGATAAATAAGATAATAATAATGTGAAACTGTGGGTGCACAGGGTAGTCCCAGGGGGAACGGTCATAAAAGAAAGAAGAGAAATACTGGTTGATTAGAGAGTGGGGACAGGTTAGCACTGTCGCCTCACAGCAAGAGGATTATTACTTATTACTATAATCATTATAGGGCTGCCCCCTTGAAGCCTTGAAGACTTTTCATTTGAAGGGCCAGATACAGGAAGTCGTGACACTCACTCACTGTCAGTTTTCTTTTTTAACACAGCAGCTCCCTTGGCTGTACATCGCGGTTGGACAGTTAATAGTTAATAGCCAATCATGTCGGGAAAGACCCTCCCTCAGTCATGCACAGAGACATACACGAATATATATATACGTTCATTCACACATTCACACACACACACACACAGCCACGCTGACACACAGACACACACACTCACACCTACACAAACACTAGCTGTCACTACAGAGACATGGCCGGGCAGCGGGACCTGAGGTACAGAGGAGGCTAGAGGAAGCTACCTTTGGGGGGGGCCGACCACGCCGGGAGAGATCCCAGTCCAAGGTCACAGGGAGCTCCCTTGGCTGTACATCGCGGTTAGACAGTTAATAGTTAATAGCCAATCATGTCGGGAAAGACATGATAAAACATGGGATCACTTTGAAAAGAACAAGAATGACCCCAAGAAGGTCACATGCAAACTTTGCAAGAAAAACAATGTCTATCACTCGTCCACAACGAACATGACCTTGCACCTTAAACATGTATGTAACGTTAGACGAACATGATAGCTACCTGAACATTGCGGCCGAAGTTTGAAAGCAAAGAAAACTGCATTGATAGTTACTCTCACAGTCAATAAGCAGTATATAAAGACTATAATATTTGAAAAGCATAAAATTAGGAATTCAAAAGAAATGTACGTATGTGTGTGTTTGTGGGTGCACGTGCGCGTGTGTCTCAATTTTCATTGGAGGGAATATTACCCTTAACAAATAGAAAAATGTGCAAAATATAAGTTGTATATATACACATAAAGAATGTATCTGATTTACTAAACTTGAGTGACTGCATATATTGTGCATAATAAAGAGCAGCTGTCAGCAAACAGCAGCACAATCCCACTATGAGCAATACAATGAGGAGGGCTCATCTCAATGACTTTGTTGACATCAAGCCATTCTGCATGCCCAGTTCCCTAATGGTGAGATTTAATGTTGGCAGATGGTATTGGCACAGAGGTGTCAGCAGTCAACAAAGCTCTCTGTACCTAATTGTGTTGCCTAATCCTAACCATGTAGTTTGAATGCCTAAGCATGTAGTTTCTTAGGCACTCTCTTTCCTTGGCTCTCGGTGAAGGCAGTCGCATCTTTCTCGCTCTCCCTCCCTCCCTAATCTTTCCTGCTTTGCTTCTTTTTCTTGTCTCATACTTTCGAGCCTCTCTCCGCATTGCTCTCCAACTTAAATCCAACTTAAATCATAGAATTGGTCAACTGGTCAACTACAGAGTGCTACATATAAGAGCTTTTTTTCCCCATCTTCTCATCTTCTAAACCAAGGTGCAGTCGAAAGAGATGCTTTTTTAGCCTGCAGCGGAAGATGTCTAGACTTTCTGCTGTCTGAATGTTGATGGGGAGCTCGTTCCACCATTTGGGAGCCAGGACAGCAAACAGTCGTGACTTAGTCGAGTGACTCTGTGTTCCTCTCAGTGACGGAGCGGCAAGTTAATTTGCAGATGCACAGTGGAGAGGGCGAGCTTGGGGGGGGGTAAGGTTTAATCATGTCCTGGATGTAAGCTGGGCCTGATCCATTAGTAGCACGATAAGCAAGTGCTAGTGTCTTTAAACGGATGCAAGCAGCTACAAGTTGCCAGTGAAGGGAGCGGAGTAGCGATGTAGTGTGCGAGTACTTAGGTAGGTTGAAGACCACTAAAGCCGCTGCATTCCTAATGAGCTGCAGAGGTCGGATGGCACAGGCTGGTAGACCAGCAGGAGGGAGTAACAGTAGTCAAGGCGTGAGATGACAGGAGCCTGGACCAGAACCTGTGCTGCCCTATGGGTCAGAAGAGGATGTATCCTCCTGATGTTGTGCAACATATATCTGCATGATCGCGTTATTGCAGCAATGTTGGCAGTAAGGGAGAGTTGGTCGTCAAGTGTCACACCCAGGTTCTTTGCAGTCTGGGTGGGGACTGCAAAGAACCTTGTCAAGGGGGATAGTAAGGTCTTGGGTGGGAGAGCGACTCTGTCTTGTCTAGGTTGAGTTTCAGGTGGTGTGCGGACATCCATTGGGAAATGTCTGTCAGACAGGCAGAGATCCGTTTTGCTGCGATTGTGTCGGACTGAGGAAAAGAGAGTAAGTTGGGTGTCATCAGCATAGCTGTGATAGGAGAAGCCATGTGAGTGAATAACAGAACCAAGGGAGATGGTGTACAGAGAGTCTATAACAGAAAGAACTTGTAGCAGCCTTGAAATTATAAGACCAAATGAATCAATTAATTGGCAATAAAATCAGTGTGGCAATGTCGATGTGTTTACAGCTCTCAGTTATTACCTTGATGTGAAAAATATCATAACAACTATTATGAAATAGGTGAGAAATGAGATCCAAGTTGTATTGATGAAGAGAAATTGACAGAGAGGTGTGTGAGCAAACTGCATAAGTGGAGCCAATCGTGGTCTACAACGTGTGTGTGTGTGTGTGTGTGTGTGTGTGTGTGTGTGTGTGTGTGTGTGTGTGTGTGTGTGTGTGTGTGTGTGTGTGTGTGTGTGTGCATACGGTTGCAGCAGCCAATCGTGGTCTCACTGTGCAGACGCAGAGGCTGCAAGCTGGCAGAGCAAGAGAGAAAGAAAATACAAACATATATTATATACAGAGAGAGAGAGAGAGAGAGAGAGAGAGAGAGAGAGAGAGAGAGAGAGAAGGCAACAGAACAGAGGAGGAGGGGACAGAGTGAAGAGAGAGAGGTGGTGACAGACTGAACAGAAGCAATCTTTTATTCTCAGTGCTACAACCAGAGGGAGAGGGAGGGAGAGATATACACTTGCTTGTCCACAGTGGTGGGCACTGAGTGGGATCGAGAGAGCGCGAAACAGACAGATGAGAGTAACACAGCATGAGGAGGGGTACTCTGAAAACATCCATCTGCCCGAGGTAAAGACCATCACTCCATCCATCTCTTCCTCTCTTTCTCTGTTTTCCTTTCATCTCTTTCTTGGTCTCTGTCTTCATCTTTCTTTCACTGCTGCTTCAGTGCTGAGGAAATGCTATTAAGCTGCTGCAGCTGTTTCTGCTGAGTGTGTATGTGTGTGTGTGTGTGTGTGTGTGTGCATTATTTAAGACTGTGTATGCGTGTAGATGAATAGAAATCCCGTAAAGAGCTTAAAACTCCATATGTGGATCTGGTGGCTTTGGCCAAAAAAGATATTATTTATATGATTGCAAATATGCCCTCTCCACACCCAAACACACACACACACACACACACACACACACACACACACACACACACACACACACACACACACACACACACACACACACACCCAAAGCTCTATAAGCCCGCTGTATTGGTGGTTTGACTCCAGGCAGAGCAGAGCTTAACAGAAATCATTTAAACAGTGGATTCAGATCAATTAACTTCTGCAGACTTGCATGCAGAGCAGGCAGCTGGATGAATGCAGACTTTTAAAACATCCACCCATTATCTGCATTTTTTTAAGCCTATAAGAGTATGATATTTCTAAGCCTTAGAGATGGTGTCCCATCTACAGAGATGGGACTTTTCCCAGGGATGCAAAGCAGTAAAATGTGTAAATCACTTGGTAAATCATGGTTTGGCTTTTCATGTGCAAATGCAGCCGACTTAGACTAACTAAAAAAGTTTAATAGAGCATCTTTTGCTCATGTGATTTTGCCAGTGATCTCTCAGATGATGTTGTCTGTACTGTTAAGTTCATAGTTACTCCTCTATTCATACAATCTTCCATCCAGTGTATTGCTCCGTTCTTTACTCAAGGAAAACCAGACTACTTCTTATAGTTTAAAATGTTTATTATAAAAACAGCAAAGAAAATTCTGCTTGGCCAAGGACTCTCTCTGGGGTCAGAAATCACAGTCATCCTGGCTTTCAACCAAGCTGTTGCTGCAACCAATGAGCCAGAAAGAGCCCAGAGCCCTTCATTCACAAATAACTTATACAGCAATAAAGTTCATTGGGTTGTTGTGATTGGTTCAGAATGTTGCTGAGGTAGTCCCTGGTTCAGGTTTTAGACTGTCAATCACTACCAGACTGACTCTCATTCCTTCACAAGTTGAATCTCCCGCCCTCTGGTCACGCGGTTCCTCTAATAAACCACCAATTCCTGTAGAACACTCTCTACTCTAAGGGCGCACTCACACTGTCCTTCTGTACCGGGCCAAAACCGTTTTTTCAGCTAAAGCCTAGTACGTTTAAGCAGTGTTAGTGCACCCGCTCCTCGCATAACTGCGGACAGCTGGCCGTCCACGGCCCGCTTGAGAGAGGTGGGCTTTTATAGAGCCCGTTTGCACATGTACGAGCACGAGTGTGCGCGTGTGTACGAGCACGAGCACGAGGCCTACGGCGGTTCTGACGTCATTTATATGCGCCTGTTCGGACATAGAAAATAGAAGGACGGACCATGCGCGGACATTTAACAACAACAACAATGGCGGTGAAAGGTTCACATTGGTGTGATGTGGAGGTGGAGTGTTTACTGCAGATTTGGTCGATGAAAATATTCAAAAACAGTCGACAAGACGCACAAAAACTCAGAGGTCTATGGAAAGATTTGTAAACAAAGCCACACACATGCGATCAATGCGTGTGACGTGTTACGGCGTGATGACGTATGGACAGCAAGAAGCATTTGCGCGAGGCCCAGGTAGTGTGAGTACAAACGGGCCTGGCGTGCGGGGGAAGAGGGAGGAGGGACAAGTACCCTAAAGCCCGGGGCGCTGTGCGGAAGGACAGTGTGAGTGCACCCTATCTAACTTCCACTTCCTGGGGCAGATCCCTTTCCTCAAAATAACCAAGGCACTTAAAAAAAAAAAAACTTTTTCTTATGAAAAACAACAAAATTAGAGAACAGTAACCATTGTGTCAGAAGAGAAGATTTCAACAGTGTTTTCTTCTCTAGGATTCAAACATGAACAGGAAGTGTAGAGGCCACAGCTTTGAATGACTTCAGCACATCTGAGCCCACAGGGCATTACTAGTTTCTCACACTGCTCTGCTTTGATCTGCGTCCATCCTGACTCAGTCTCTTCCACAGTTCACTAACTGCAGTGGGTTTTCTAGACATTACTTTGTTGCCAAGGATTTTCCAGAGATTCTCTATGGGGTTTAGATCTGGACTCTGACACGTCATCCTCCGAATTCAACTGACTTCTTTACACACTTTGGGTTCAGTCTTTCCCAGTCCGACGCTGAACATAATGTTTCCCATCAGACCCAAATAAACTGAACTTTAGCAATGTCATGTCGTGGTTTGGGGGATGTTTTCTGCAGCAGGAGTTGGGCCTATTGTATAGCTACATGGCAGGTGAATGCAAATATTTATGTAAACCTCCTTCAGCAACATGCAATTGTCACTGCAATCATCTCCCAATCAGCTGCAACAACACACACAACACTTTTTAAGTGGTATTTGTTATAGCAGGCATGTGCTCTCAATTAAGGGATGGTGAACAACGCAAGCAACAAATATTAGAGCTTTCTCTGCAGCTACATGTAGTTAACAGCAGCACATTTTGGAGCCTGTAGTAGCTGACCCAGAAGTGTTGGTGTCAGACCACTGAAGAAGTAGAAAAGACTTTCTGAAAGAAGGCGGTATCCTGAGCCGATCTGCGGTCAGACTGCTAACCCATAAACACGTTTAATTCGTTATTTGAGACTTTGGTAATGTTTAGCATGAACATCTGACATTATAACAATTCATACATGACAGAAACTAAGACAAACATAATAGATCCCCTTTAAAAATATATTGTATTTCCTGTTACTTAGTATAACATTACATATTTGGATCCAAATGATCTTGTTGATATCACAGATACATACAAATCATCCACATCATCATCACAATGATGACCATCACAATCACACTCATTAATAACGGAGAACAGAACATTTAAATGCATGTGGCTGAGCATAAATGTGTGTAACCTTTATATATGTTGAGATAGACAGACAGACAGACAGGTAGACAGATCGATGGATAGATATATATACTGTGCTACAAAGAGAATATTAGACATGAAAGGCAGAAACCTTTTCAGTATTCAAGTCACAGCCTCAGCGTCCAAAGGTCCGCTGTGTATTCCCCTCCAATTAGCATCATAATTAGCAACATTGAATGCTAATCCACGTTTAATTGGTTTTGATAGATCTCCAGAAAGCAAAGGAAACTGCTTCTGCCCTTGGGTTGGAGCAGTTTCACTTAGTTATACTGTTTTATATCTGGGTGTTTAAAGGGTAGGATTAGTCGAACATATCCCCTCAAATAAAGTTCACTGTTTTAAGTACAGGCAAACTCTAAAAGGTCACAGTTGATTTTAAACTGTTTTATTAAATATGATTATTTTTCATTAGTTTTTCCCTTTCAGCTGGACACTGAAGATCACCAGGCTTTGTTTAAAGTACAGAAGGTTGTTGAAATGTATATATGTACTAGTGTACTGTCCATTGGGAGCCAAATTGCTTGGCTCCCAGCATTACTACTTGCAGAGTTGTTGGTGGCCTATCTGTTTGGAGCACATGGGTTTTCCGAATGTTTGCCCACCTGGGGTGTGCTGTTTGCAGCATTCTTGAGAACTGCAAGTGATCACCTTCACACTCTAGACTACACTCCCTTGGGTCCTCAGCAACACACCTGCCAAGTGTAAAGCTGATTGAATTAACGGTTCTCGAGACATGTGTAGGACAATTATGCTTGCATACATACACAGACAGAATTTCCTTCCTTTATAGTTAGATGTTGGTTGTGCCTTTAAATGGATACAAATGTTGCTCAGTTAATCTTACTGTCCCCATGTCCTTCCACAGCGGTACATTGCGATGATAAACAGAGGTTTAAGTTTTAGCTGCACTTGATAACTGTAGATGCTAAGGGTCGTCCTCGCCGCAGCAGCCAGAGTTTGATTCACACCCTTTGCTGCTTCGCTGCAGTGTCATTTTAATGGCGTCAAACGCTTATTAACTAAAGAGGGAAATTCTGCTGATTTTCAACCAGCGATAAGATGTAGGATTGCATATTCCCTGCATATTACATATTCCCCGGATTAATGAGGAAGGCGGAACCATCGAAACCATCACCTTATCGTGGTGGAGAGGTTCGTGTGTCCCTGTAGGTGGGTGCCTCGGGAGATACTGTGGGAGGTGCTGCAGGAGTATGGGGTGAGGGGGTCACTTCTGTGGGCCATCCAATCTCGGCAGTAAGTCGGATTCGTTCCAGGTGGGGGTTGGCCTCTGCCAGGGGTGCGCTTTGTCACCATGTTCAGAGTCAGAACTAAAGATGGGACAGGTCTGTTCTGTGTCCCCAGAGTCAGGACTAAACATAAGACAGGTCTGCTCTGTGTCCCCAGAGTCAGGACTAAACATGGGACAGGTCTGCTCCGTTTCCCCAGAGTCAGGACTAAACATGGGACAGGTCTGCTCCGTGTCCCCAGAGTCAGGACTAAACATGGGACAGGTCTGCTCTGTGTCCCCAGAGTAAGAACTAAACATGGGACAGGTCTGCTCTGTGTCCCCAGAGTCAGGACTAAACATGGGACAGGTCTGCTCTGTGTCCCCAGAGTCAGGACTAAACATGGGACAGGTCTGATCTGTGTCCCCAGAGTCAGGACTAAACATGGGACAGGTCTGCTCTGTGCCCCCAGAGTCAGGACTAAACATGGGACAGGTCTGCTCTGTGTCCCCAGAGTCAGGACTAAACATGGGACAGGTCTGCTCTGTGTCCCCAGAGTCAGGACTAAACATGGGACAGGTCTGCTCTGTGTCCCCAGAGTCAGGACTAAACATGGGACAGGTCTGCTCTGTGTCCCCAGAGTCAGGACTAAACATGGGACAGGTCTGCTCTGTGTCCCCAGAGTCAGGACTAAACATGGGACAGGTCTGCTCTGTGTCCCCAGAATCAGTTCATTTGTCATTCTACTGTTCTTTAAAGGCTTCCTAGTTTTTTAGTTGATGTGTATATACTGTATGTGTATAGGTTTGTACAAGCTTTTGCTTTGCCTGTAAGGTGCTTTATAAAAAGTCATTATTCTAGACAGTTAAAGCTTTAAATACTTCATGTACAGATGTGGCCGTTTGGCCCCTTGACTGTCAAATGTATTCATCTAATTGTAGTAATTTGGCAGTTGTGCATACACAATGGGAACATGAGCAGTATAATAGGCCTTGACAGAATGGCAGCCATCGAAGGAAAAATAGCATAACTTAACTGAAAGTTATGTAATCTTTTAGCGATAATGTGTTTCCCAAGACAGACAGTTAGCATGCGTTAATATTTGATGGAGATATAATTTATTTAGTTATACTTCATTCAAAACTAACCCTTATTAGCTGAAAAGATCAATTATAGCATTTCAACTATGGAGAATCTACCAAGGACATTCCCCTTGTCCTTGTTTTGTTAATATTATCAGAATCAGAATCAGGTTTATTGCCAGGCAATTTTCATTGCAAGGAATTTGACTTGATTTGACGGTGCCTACATAAATACAACCATGAACACAAGCAAACTAAACATATGGCATTGAATTATATACATGAAATATAAGTGAGTGTATTTGCATGACCAGTGCAGGCTACGTGGTCTCATGGGAGGGCGTATTAATAGCACGCCACTTTTAATGACTTTTCGCGTGCATGTCTACGCATATTAAGCTTATTCGCGTGTCATTTAACGCCCGTCATTTCAGCCATCCTTCACATGAAATATTGATTTAAAAACAACGCTCTGACAGAAAGCTCCACCACTTCGTATTTCTCCGCAAGTTGGCGGAGAAATACGAACACGTGGGTTTTCCCTCTATGACATTTGTGCGTAAAATGACAACGCCATCTCTGCACAATACAAGTCAATTGAGACTAAATGGCGTGAAATGACACGCTAAAATCATGAAATACGTTGTAATTATACGCGAGATGGCTTGAGAAATAACGTGTCATTCACACGCCTTTTGGTGATACCAGGCTGGTGCAGGTGGTAGTGTGCAAGTTTAAGTGTCCAGTGAAAAGGGTGTTAATATAACACCTGTGATCTGCGTACGTTAATATAACATGTGAGTTCCAGATGTCGTTAATATAACGAATGACCGTTAAGTGTCTTTAACAGAATTCCAAAGCCTGATGGCCGAGGGGAAGAAACTGTTCTTGTGGCTGGGGAGGTTTTGGTTCTGATGGACCGCAGCCTCCGTCCAGAGGGGAGAGGGTCAAACAGGTAGTGTCCAGGGTGGGAGGGATCAGCAGCTATCTTCCCTGCTCTCCTCAGGGTCCTGGAAGAGTAAAGTTCTGGGAGAGGTTGCAGCCAATCACCATTTTCTGCAGAACGTACGAAGCAGCTGTTTTAATGCACCTCATGACAGTAACAAGATTGAGCAAATTCACTCAAACATCTAAATCCCAACATTTATTTCACTGTGGAACTAAAAGTCTAATTTTACTTATGGAGAGGAAACAGTAAGCAAACCTGTATGCTATCATTTCAAGAGTAATTTCCACCAGCACACCCTCATCTTGTATATTTCATTCATTCATTCATTCATTCATTCATCTTCAACCGCTTATCCGGTCGGGGTTGTGGGGGGTGCTGGAGCCGATCCCAGCTGACATCGGGCGTGAGGCGGGGTCCACCCTGTACAGGACGCCAGTCTATCACAGGACACATAGAGACGTACAGAGACAGACAACCATTCACACCTACGGGTGATTTAGAGTCATCAATGAACCGAACACCTGCACGTCTTTGGACTGTGGGAGGAAACCGGAGAACCCGGAGAAAACCCACGCAGACACGGGGACAACATGCAAACTCCACACAGAAGGACCCAGGCCGGGATGCGAACCTGGAACCTTCTTGCTGTGAGGCGACAGTGCTAACCATTAAATTGTTGCCTGGTAATAAACGTTGTATTCTCTCTTTATTATAATTATTTCATTCTAAATCAATCACACAAAACCGAGAGGGGGACGGAAAACAATAAGAATCATTTCTGCAGAAGCGTCCTCAGCCAGGCTCCATCACCGATGAAACATTTATCTCTTGCATATTGTTTATGCTTTGTTTGCTTGTAGATGAGGCTGCTGCAGTTCTGGCAGGTGCACTAGTTTAGACTGAAAGTAATGCAAATGAATCCTGCAGGTTTCATGTTCAGTACATTCAGTCAGTAAGGACAGAAGATCCAAAACAAGCCAAACAACAGGCTCGCTGGCTCAGTTATTAGCAGCATTTCTCAGTCGACAGACCAGCACATTCTTTGACAGGAGGATTTGAAGCATTGTTAGCTGCTGTTGTTCTCAAGTGTCCTTTTGTGCTTGAAGTATGCTAATGAAAAGATCCTGAATATGAGACGCTCCTTCCACATTCGTTTCTTTCTCCTTTGGATTGAATTCTGAGGCCGTCGGAGCAGAGATTGTCTCGTCATACTGATCCTTTGTAATAGTGACACATGCAGAGCTATTTATTTGTGGTGTTCCTCTCCCAGTTTGGGCTAGAGTGTGAGAAAATATTAAATATTTAGAATATGAAGGGACATCACACACACGCCTGAACATTGTGTAGTTTTAAACACAGCAGACTTGAAATGTAACACACTACTCTACACTAGAGAGGGTACATGGCGTGGCGAGTTGGCGAAATGTGTCAGGCTCTTGGTACTTGAAATGTAATGACGCGGCGTGTTGTGACATGAACATGGCATTGTTCATGTTAATGTCTTGATTTCAGGGACGTGCTGCTTGGCTCAAGGGATGGTAGTGGTCGTTCCGTCAATCCACCTCTTCAGACTAAAATATCTCAACAACTTTTTTATGAAACAAAATTTGTATTTAGTATTCATCAACAACTTAAATACATACATTTTTCTTCTTTTTCAGCTGTACTGTATCAACAGGGGTGTCACACTGATCCAGTAAAGAGTCGCTGTGGTTGCAGGATTTCCTGCCAAAGCAAGAACACACCTGATCCAACAAATCAACTGTGTGAAGGCAGACACCTGGATCAGGAGCAGCCCTGTACTGGATCAGTTTGACACCCCTGGTATATGGCATCAGTACACACTATGTTTGAATAGTAAACATGGAACACAGGAGCCATTTCTTAATCTGCATTCTTGTCTGTACTTTCCACTTCAACAGTCCGCATCTGGCCAAGTACAGTCCAAATGCCGAATGAGACTTGCTCCGCCCATTTTGTTGAGGATGCATCGGAAGTGATTTGTGTGGACACCCAACTATCCAAGAATGCATTTCACATTAACAGCTGTACTGCGTCCAGCCGTCCTCCGGAGTGTGGACTCCCGAGTCGAACTTGCCAAGCCTGAACTACTAAGCCAAATAACTGGTATTGAGGAATGGCTCGGCTGCCGCTGCAAGATTCTATGTGCGGCTTCAGAATTGTATTAAATGTCATTAAGTCAAAATTACACGAGTCTGCAAGGGCTTTTAATTTGACACAACAGTGACGTCATATCAGTGCTTGCTCTAGAACCTGGGAGACGCAGACAGGAGAGAGGGCATGAGGCCTCTAACCAACAGGGGCTATTTTCATGAGATTCATTTGCATTTAACATATGATCCATAATCCATAATGAGACGTATCCTGAAAAATCTTTAATATCTTTAAAATCCATCCTCAAAAGTTACAAATGCAAAATCACATACCATTTTCATGTTGTTGTTTTTTTCATTTTTTCACTGTTTTATTGCTGATTCAATCCATCAGCAATCAAACCGTACACTATTGGTTCTTTCATCAGTATTATTGTTGCTAAATATGGTTAAATTCTTAATAACAATGTAAAACTTAACCCTGAACCACCCTACTGCACTCGGAAGCATAGCTAATCCGTATGGCCATATCGATGTCAGTCGCAAAAAGCCTACACACTTGCTATGAAGACAACCCATGAATTTAGAAAACACACTCCCGTCTGTGTATTTTTGGAAAGTGATTACAGAGATCTCTCATCCTGTTCAAACTGGCAAATAGTATCGAGCTATAATTTAATAGGCTTAAGATAAATTGACGAGATCGTCTTTAAGGAGAGCTTGGCGTTGATGCTTGCTCTACTTTTACAAAACAGTTCTCAGAGATTGTTTATTTAAACAACATTGCTGAGTGGTGCAAGTTTATTTAAATGAGCCTTCCCCCAACAGAGAGATTTCCATATTGCAGGCCTGCCCAATCCTGGTCCTGTAGAGCCACTGTCCTGCATATTTTAGGTTTCTCTTTGCTCCAACACACCTGAATCTAATGATGTGCTCGTTATCAAGAGGCTGAAGCTCGTCACAGGTTTGAAAGTTGTTAGACTCAAGCGTATTAGATCAGGGAGAAACCTAAAACATGCAGGACAGTGGCCCTCCAGGACCAGGATTGGGCATCCCTGCCATAGAGTGTGCTACTGTAAATGAATGTGGCCAGGCAGAGTCCGTTCATGTGTAGTGTAACTTTGTTCTTATCAGTTCAAAACTCTTGGTTCATGGATTTTATCTTCTCTGTTTCAGGAAGCGGACACCTTTGATGAGCCCCTGACCCAAGAACCAGCTTTGACTTTCTGCTTTAAACATGAAGAAAATTGACTTCAGCTTTTGGTCGTACAGTGCCGAAGCATAGGTTTGCAATGGACTTTACTTGCTGTACCAACTTCCATGTTGATTTAAGATACAACCATGTTTCTGCTCTGAATTTTTCAAAGTAATCCATTGGATGTTTGAACAACGTTGGGAGGAAGAAATCAACATATTAAGAAACATCTCATGTCCACACAAGGTTAATCCTACTGAACAAGACTATGGAGTTCTTTTTCATTTTTCTGAGGGAACTGTATGAAAGGATTATTTGGACTGCACACTGTGGACACTTCTGGCTCCCCAGTACTCTGAAAAGGACTGCAAACATGTGTGTTTGAGTGTATTCGTGGGTTAGTACAGGTGGTTGTGTATGACCAAAGTGGTATGACACAGCGAAAGTGAGAGGGGAAGACATTTCCGGACCGTTCTTTCTTTACAATGAGAGTTCCAGCCGGCGTGGCTGCAATTTCCCGTATTTGTCCTGTAGTGGTCTTCCTATGTGTTGTCTCCCAGAGTTGTTATGGGACCCAGGTCGATCTGAGCCCCCACACTAACAGCCTGTACCCAAATCCACGGCTCAAGTCACTTCCTGAACCAACTCCACTGCCCAGCTCCAGGCCTGAAAAACGTATGTCTCCACTGACTCCCTCCAGCAAGAGCCAATGGAGCAAGTCTCAGTTAAAGCCTGGGCTTGACACAATGTCCTATCTTACTGAGATCCAGAGGGTCAGCACAAACTTGCCATTGGCCATTTCCCCGGCCACATCAAGCTCAAACAGTAGACTCAAGCTACAGCATGCACCCAAACAGAGCTCTAATTCAAGGTTTCCAATGCAAGGGTTGGCGTACAAATCGAACTGGAATCAGGAGACAAGAAATACCTTAAACAATCCCAAAAAATCTACTCAAATCAACACCCAAACCGACACAAAATCAGGGCTGCAGGCACTGTTGCGGGCAAATCCCAACACATTATCCAACTCTAACGTAGTGACCAGGCCAAAGACCAATTCTGAGTTAGTACCCGACACTAAAGGACCTTCACCACCTAGTCTTAATCAAACGTCTGACTCATCTGGTACAATGATACCCAGTACCTACTACAATGCCAGCCCTGCTTCACTATCCAATCCTAAATCCCGGACCAACTTCCGACATTTACAAATAAATACAAATGCAAAATCCGACTCCAGAGCACCCACAAGAGTACAAAGGAACGAGGACATCCACCATAAGCCCAAGAGAGGCTGGATCTGGAACCAGTTCTTTGTTCTGGAGGAACATATTGGACCTGAACCTCAGTATGTCGGAAAGGTAGGATATATTTTGTTTTTCTTCCAATGCAGTTGATGGATCCACTTAGTTTTCCTGAACCTTCTTTTCTGAACACATGTTGAGCAGAAAGCATATACTTGGTGCTTGTTTAATGCATTTTAATGACATGTCCTGAGCTTGCTCCTTCATCTCATCTCTCATCTCATCTTCAGCCTCTTATCCGAGGTCGGGTCGCGGGGGCAGCAGCTTTAGCAGGGGACCCCAAACTTCCCTTTCCCGGGCCACATTAACCAGCTCTAACTGGGGGATCCCGAGGCGCTCGTTCATGTCTTGTTGAAATAATTACTATCTTGAGAACAAAATGCAACTTTTAGTGCCTTCAATTTATAACCTGACTCTGGCCAGATGAATTTCGATCCGCTTTGCTTCACTCGTCCATCTGGGATCGCTCAACTGGAAGGCAATTTCAGGAGGCTGGGCTTTATCAAAAATCCTTGCATATGATTGGATAAACTACTTGTCTTCCATCTTTATTGACATGCTACTTCAACCACTCACATTTAAACCAATGCTGATGAGAGTGACAAGCAATAACATCGTTTCCACCAACAGAAGCCTTCAGAGGCGTTCTCTGGTGTTCTTTTAAAGAAGAAATGGTCTCATGGATGAAAAAGCAGCATCAATGTTGACGCCTGCTTCCTTGATGCGAGTCGCCATTGTTGTCTGAAGTCCTTCTGCAATGCTCGGCAGAATCTAGATGGAAGCAAGTTGGAACGAAGGTCATCTGGCGATAGTCAGGTTATGCAATTTACAGCAGTGTGAAGCTTATGCACTATTCAGAATACAGTATTTGAAGGGACATACCATATGTTTTTGTCTGATTATAGCGTTTTGCATAAAAATTCTTTATGAAGCTTAATTTGTAACATCATTACATCACATTTCATTTAGCTGATGCTTTTGTCCAAAGCGACTTCCGATAAGAGCATTCAACAATTAAGGTACAAAGCAGCAGAGCAAGAATTAAGTAAGTGTGATTGCTTCAAATAAGCATATCTACAGAGTGCAACATATAAGTGCAGGATGTAAGTACAACCTTTTAAAAAATAATATTTAATAAGCCATCATCATCAGCCAGCAACAATATCATTCATTTGGAGTCATGTTTCAGGCCACCTGGCAAACGTGAGCTCAATATTCACTCCTTCTAGCTCTGTTTTGATCTCGACACAACCTTGGGGAAATATCTGTCTCACAAGCGAGTCTCTAACTGTGTGTGTGTCTGGTGTTTGGTTCTAGTGTGCAGTTTGTTTTTCGCTGCTTGCCGTGGCCCAAAATGACGCTATGCGAGCAGTGAGAGTGAACCAAAACAGTAAAGTTGCAGACTGGACTGCTACACTATCCTATTATTATATTTGATAATTAATGACAGAAGTTTTTTCTGGAGAACTCACAGTCGACCACTTCTGGCAAATCAGTAATTTAACTAGAAGTGCAATGATGATTTGTAATAAACCCTGTTGTCCCCATGATAGTGACAGGGTAGAGGCTTAGGGCGCACTCACACTGTCCTCCTGGAAATGTTAGGACCAGCCACAGAGGAACAATCAAGGAAATATGCCTAAACCTTTAATCAAAAATAACTAACCGGGGAAGTCTCTGTCTGTGTGAATCTGAGGGAGGGATTTAGTCCTGCTTTCTACAGAACTATGAATATGAATGTAAAAAACAATAAAGCATGTGTGGTGTTCAGATAGGATGGCTTATCCTGGCAAATGTCAGTCTTTTTATCGCAAGACACAAAATTCCTTTGTACCAAGTGTCATGAAGTTGTTGTATTTCAGTTATTTAAAGGCTACATGTTCTTGGGCGGGAGAGGATGTTTAAAGGGTTGGTAATCCAGTTAGTGGGAAAAGTCATTCAGCGAAGCACATTTTGCTGGAGAAACACTAACATTTAACTTCATGTACTTCACTTTTCAATCTAAAAAAAGAGTGGTGCATGCTTTTCACTTTCTCTGAAGTATTTAGCAAGGCTAAGGCGTTATTACTGCAACCTCACCGTCCTTATGATTGCCCCATTGAGCTGTTGCCCGGGTCAACCTTTCCTACTAGTCGTGCCTATAACCCGTCAGGGCCAAAACGTGAGGCTATGGAAACATACATCAATGACTCACTTAAATCAGGGATCATTCGTCCTTCTTGATCCCTGAGTTTTTCTTCGTGGCCAAGAAGGACAAGTCGCTAAGTCTCGGTATTGATTACAGTGATCTTAACAACATCACGGTCAAGAACAAGTACGCCCTCACTTTGATCATTTCAGTGTTCGAGCCGTTGCATGGGGCAACGGTTTTCTCCAAGTTAGATCTCCGCAACGCGTATCATCTTGTGAGGGTAAGGGAGGGGGACGAATGGAAGACCGCATTCAACACTCCACTTGGACACTTCAAGTACCTCGTCATGCCGTTTGGTGATTTTACTGTAAAAAAAAAATTGTGATATAATATTATATCCATATGGCCCATCCCTAATATGAACACATTTGTATTTTATATAACTAATTGATCAAAACTCCCATATCAGGGTGTGTTAAACCTGCTTTTTGGAACAGGTCCCTGGTTGTTGAGAGGACTGGACTTATATTAGTGTTTCAGTGTTGAAGATGTCAGCCAAGAGGCTTCATCAGTCACTCAAAGGCATTTTAACCTCTGCCAGTGGTCCACACCTTGATGTCACATATCATTGATGTCACATGTGGCGATGCAGTAAATCATTCAGGGGCTGTGCCTACCGAGCCTCCCTGTCCTCTCTTCACTCCCAGTGTGGTCACAACACAGAAGATGAAGACAGAATATGAAATGGCAGCAGCACTTAAAGCTATGGTTTTATTTTTTTAACACAAGGCAGCCTTGCTCGCTTCACTCACAGATAAGACTGAAACAGTTGGCACCATTTCTCCTGGAGAACCACCGCCTTCCTCTGAATGGCTCTTTAGAAGTACACAAAGTGAAAGAGTCTTTAGACAGGGAAAGTAGCAGCAGAGCAGGCGGATGGAAAGAGAAAAAAGTACATGGAGAGCTAGCGTTGTAAACATTTAGAGTTCAATTCAATTCAATTCAATTTATAGTGCCAAATCATAACAAAAGTTATCTCAGGACACTTTACAGAGTAGGCATAGACCCAACAATATCCCCCGTAGAGTACAGTGGCAACGAAAACCTTCCCTATAACAGACAGGAACGTCAGACAGACCCAGCTCTGTGGAGGACGGACATCTGCCTGCACCGGAGAGAGGAAGAGGAGAGAGAAAGAGAGAAACACAAAGAAAGACAAAAGACAGAGAGACTGACACACTTCCAGAGATGCAAGCAGCCAGCGAGTAACAGTAACTATAACAATATCTATAGTAATGTGAATATGACCCACATGTTATGGCGCTCTACACAGCAGAAGAGCAGGAACACACACATCTAAGGTGACAGAACATGAAAATGATAGTTCAGTCCAAAAGTACCTACGGGCACCTTTATGGCAGCTATTTTTAAGCCATTTGATAATGCCTCAAATCTATACACACTTGGAAAAAAACATCTGAGAAAAAAAAAGTATCCTGTAGAGCTTGCATCTTATTTTGTATCTAGTTGTTCTGTCTTATTCTGAACTGTCTTCATCTGATTCCAGAACAATGTTGAGGATGACTCATTTCACTCCTGCTTCCTAAAAAGAGGCAAATACCGTCTGATTTGAGTCACATAACATGGGTCGGGTAGGAATTTGTCATAAACAGCATTACTAATCTCGAATAGGTACTATTTTCGTTTAACGAGGCCGGAGTAGAGTTCACAAAGTGAATGTTTAGCTGTCCAAGGAAATTTGGAAGTAAAAATGCAAATTGAGGACTCCCAGCAATGCCAAATGATGAGGTCTTCAAGTCTCTGACCTGAATATTAGACCAAAAGAACGTTAGTCAATTGACCCTTCAAACTCGCCTCCCTTAGGGCGCACTCACACTGTCCTTCCGCACCGCGCCCCGGGCTTTAGGGTACTTGTCCCCCCTCCCTCTCCCCCCGCGCCCCAGGCCCGTTTGTATTCACACTACCTGGGCCTCGCGCAAATGCTTCTTGCTGCCTATACGTCATCACGCCGTAACACGTCACACGCATTGATTGACGTCATGGCGATGCGTGGCTTTGTTTCCAGATCTTTCCGTAGACTTCTGAGTTTTTGTGCGTCTTGTCGACTGTTTTTGAATCTTTTCATCGACCAAATCTGCAGTAAACACTCCACCTCCGCATCACACCAACGTGAACCTTTCACCGCCATTGTTGTTGTTGTTAAATGTCTGCGCATGGTCCCTGCTTCTATTTACTATGTCCGAACAGGCGCACATAAATGACGTCAGAACCACCGCGCGCTCGTGCTCGTACATGTGCAAACGTGCTCTACAAAAGCCCACCTCTCTCAGACGGGCCGTGGACGGCCAGCTGGCCGCAGTTATGCGCGGAGCGGTTGCACTCACACTGGTCAAACGCACTAGGCTTGACCCGAAATACTTGTTTTGGCCCGGTGCGGAAGGACAGTGTGAGTGCGCCCTTAGTTACTGTTGCAAGGTTTTCACTGATATTGGTGAGAGATAACCCAAAGGAAATAACAGGCACACTATGGTGAGTGCAAATTAAACGCTTGGGAGTTGAGATGTAGTTTTGTTGGAATGTCATTTTCAGGAGAGCAGGCAGGCGGGTAATATAAGACGAGGACAGTGTGTCGGCGTTGCTCCACCATTGTATGAAATGTGAATGGAAACACATCCAACACAGAGCGAAGGGTCGATTAGATTTATTTCAGGAAAGGCATAGTAGTAGAAGAAGCAGTAGTTGTAGAAGTAAACTGTATAACGTTTCATTCCATTAGCGCAGCTTGAAATGAGCTCCTGACAGAAGATGGAACAGCCCTCACAGGAAGTTGCATTTACGCTGTCCAGACAGAAGATCAGGCCAGGAGCGGGAGGATAATTACCATGCTACAGCCCTAACAGAGTGTGTGCATTAATGGTGTCGTGGCTAGAGTGGCCAGTGTTCCTCCTGTCCAGTTGCCAGCCCAAAGCAATGAGGCGGCTCTAATCTGCTCTGACAGAGACATTGGCCGACATTGACACAGCGCTCTTTATGAAGGTGAGGACTTGACCCTGGAGGGTTCAAGTGTGTATGTGTGTCTTTGCATGTGTGTACTGTATGTGATCGCGTGGCTTATTATGTGGCCGGCTCACTGAAGGTGGAAAGAGATGTGCTTAAGGTGCAAAGAAGCACACAGGAAGACAGAGTCAATACACACAGTCAAAAACGGAGCTCCCTGGGGCGCACTGAGTCATTGTTCTGTAGGGTGCTGTGACAGCTGAGCTACGCTTTTTCTCACTGTGATGAAGCCTCGCTTTCTATCGATTGCTCTGAGCAAAACAACAGGGAGGTGAAAGTACAGGCCGAGCACCCACGACGCAAACACATGCACACACACACAGAAACTCATATAGTGTGCACTGAATTTGACTGATGGAGAAAGTAATTCTGCTCGGAGGGAGGTGGTAGAAAAGCACAGGTGAGGTAACGTGAGTAAAAAATAGTATAGAGGAAAGGAGCAAAGGGGGAAGCTAGGAGGAGGAAAGAGGATTAAACACTAAGCCAGCTAAATACGAAAATGTCCACACCAGTGTTTTTAGGACATCTTTGCAAAGACACCTTGGCCCCTAAACGTTGTATCTTCCCACTAGGAGGACTCCTGAACAGTACTGAAAGTTCCTCGATAAGAGTGATTTCTTCAAACCTCTTCACAATACTGCTATGACCAAGTGACCAACTGATTGGCTGTCCTGGATCTTGGGCTGTCGTGGGTCTCTTGATAGAAATACAGGAACAAAAGCGTTCATTCTTAAAGTTCATCAGTGATGCATCAAATATTTGAGTTTGCTGGGATCCCAGTCTGTCTTTTTGCCTGTTTTGAACAGAGACCTACTGTAGCGAGCCAGCTTTACCCAGCATGCCCTTAAGCGTTTTAACTACTGTTTCCTCAGGGCGCACTCCCACTGTCTCGTACCGTGCCCCCCCTCCCTCTCTCCCCACGGGCCAGGCCCGTTTGTACTCACACTACCTGGGCCTCGCGCAAATGCTTCTTGCTGTCCATACCTCATCACGCTGTAACACTTCACACACATTGAGGACGTCATGGCGATGTGTGGCTTTGTTTCCAGATCTTTCCGTAGACCTCGGAGTTTTTGTGCGTCTTGTCGACTGTTTTTGAATCTTTTCATCGACCAAATCTGCAGTAAACACTCCACCTCCGCATCACACCAACGTGAACCTTTCGCCGCCATTGTTTTAAATGTCCGCGCATGGTCCCTCCTATTTTCTACGTCCCAACAGGCGCACATTAAAAGGACGTCAGAACCGCCCGTAGGCCTCGTGCTCGTGCTCGTACATGTGCAAAAGTGCTTTACAAAAACCCACCTCTCTCAGACGGGCCGTGGCTGGCAAGCGTGTCGCTCCTAGGCGCGGTACGGTTGCACTCACACTGGTCAAACGAACTACACTTTAGCCGTGAAACCTGTTTGTGCACGGTACAGATGGACCGTGTGAGCGCTCCCTTAATCCCACCTGCTCCAGCTGGATCTCTGACCATTACTTCCCTTCAGTAAAATTCTAGGTAGGTAGGATTTTCTGTTTTCTGCTATTTTACACTTCTGCTCCACTACACTACAACAAGGTTATTTAAACTGCAGGTTCTGGCACATCCGTAATTGATCAACCACGAAGCCGCTGTGGTTGGGGCTTGGTTCACACTGCTAAAAATATGAGGGACCATGTGGCTCAAACCAGAGTTTCACACTGAGTGCACTCACTCCTGTGCTTAGAGCTGTCCACCTCAGCTGATCACTCAGGACGGATGTTAGAAACAGGTCTGAACTAAGAGTGCACGCAGCTTCAGATGGCGCCAGAGCAGATCTGTGCATCTCTATTTGCCAGTGAAGCTAATTCTGATTCTTTGGTGTCATACCAGTCCAGAGTCTTTGATCTTACATACTCATCAATAATAATTCTCGGTGTGCATGAACTTTGTGGTAGTTGTTACCCTTTGGTTGAATTAATTTGAAGCTGTCTTACTAATGGATCCGTTACGCTGGAGCAGCATTACTGCATTTCATTTAACTGTGTCATCGTCACCTGAAGCAGCACTCCTCTCCCTCGCAGCCCGTTGCATTTCTTTTACTTTCTAGCACCGTGCTATTTTTGGTTTTAACACCCAGTTAGTGTGGACGCACTCCAATAGGCCAGGCAAAGGGATGAAAGGTGAGAAATTGTGAGCAGAGGAGAAGTGAAGACAGCGAGAGGAATGTTGGCCAGATTTTGAGAGGGTGAGAAAGCAGATGGAGTGAAAGGAAAGGAGGACGGATGAAGGTGAAGAGAGGAGAGGGGAGAGTGGATGATAACAGGAAAGGTGATGAACTGAGGCAAGAAAGATGGCAGCAAAGTAGAGATGAAAATTGAAAAAAAAGACTTTGACTCTGAAGTGCAGTGTCATCACTCCTTTCTCTCCTGGTATTCATCTCTAGTGGATATTTCTATCCCTCTTCCTCAAGTGCCAGCATATCAGTTGCTAAGCAATGAAGCAGAACTTACTAGGTAAACCTGAACACGTCCCCAGTCTTACTCTCCTTCAACTCAATCCGGCTGTTAAGTCTGACGTGACGCCCTTTCAAAATAAGACTTCCAGGTCCAAACGCTCCGTTGAAACAAAACAGACAACAACGGCCTAACGTGAACAATTACGATCACCTCTTTTGTCAGTTAAACTCAATTTCAATCATCAACAATTCCCCCGTTAGCAGCAAGAAGTCACACTATCCTTAATTCAAAATAGTACTATTTATTATAGTTATTATATACAGTATTAATCCGGCAATCTTGTGCAAACCGTGGCAACGAACACCTTCCCTATAACAGGCAGGAACGTCAGAAAGACCCAGCTCTGTGGAGGACGCACATCTGTCTGCACCGGAGAGAGGAAGAGAAGGAGAGAGAGAGAGAGACAAAGACACACTTCCAGAGATGCAAGCAACCACAAAAGTAACAGCAACTATAATAATATCTATAGTAATGTGAATATGACTTATATGTTATGGCAGTTAATACAACAGAATAGTAGAAACAAGCACAGCTAAGGTGACAGAATATGACAATAATAATAATTGTGGTGGTAAATATGATCAATGATGAGTAGTGGTGATAACAGCTGTGATACAATGAGATTTATTACAGGGCCTGTCGGTAAATAAATTACCTTATTTTAAGGTTAATAAAATGGACTCAAATTCATTAATATGCGGATGTATTGCTACAGATATTCCTGTAATTTTGTCGTAACATCATCCATTGATATTGACAATTTCGGAGAAACTCTCGAGTGGATAAACACATTTATTTCTTATAATTTTTCCACGGCAGGTAAACATCGTTATCTACATGTCATTATATAACACATTAACAAAAATGATTTCAGTCAAATATGTAGCTTATCTATATCCTAAATGGAAATTATGGACATTTTGATTTACATACAGAGCGGGTAAGTGGAATCAGATCATAAGTGGTCACTAAAGATGCATGTGGATAGGCTCGTTATACAGCTGATGATGCACTTATCCAGCTCTCTGGAGCTTTCCACACTGCTCCAGGGACCGACGTTGAACAATAACCTCATGTAAAGGTTAATAAGATGGGCCCGAATTCATGAATATGTGGATATAATGCTACAGACATTCCTATGCTTTCCTATAAACTATCAGCCGTCGATATTGACGATTTGGAGCAGCTGTGAAATGGATGAACACATCAGATGATAACATCCAGGTGGGAACAGCCTCTTTTATGCAATCTGGCACCTTATTTGCATTCAAAGTTAAAAAAAAAAAAGAAGATATCCCACTGTAAATCAGTTTACGTTCAGTGTTTATTAGAAAATGGTCACTGATATACAGTAAGTCATAAGCAGAGGTGTCAAAGGAAAGATAACTTCGGAGTCTGTTGATACTAAAGTATTTCAAAATCTTTCCCCGGGGCAAATTTAGAACCAGGTTCCGGTTCCCGTCCCTAGTAATGAGATCTATTTTTAATGTAAGGAGTAGAAAGTACAGATAACTGCGTGAAAATGTAACAAGTAGAAGTAAAAAGTTTACTCCAGTAAAAGTATAAATGCCCAAAACCTCTACTTACGTAAGGTAACAAAGTATTTGTATAAGTATAAGTATTTACTGTATATATATATATATATATATATATACACTGTGTGTATATACCTTTTAATTTACCTTCCCATCATGGCACCACAGACTGCGTCTTGTGTCATCCCTTAGTTAGTTAAAGAACATTACTTATGAATGAATGCAGCGGCCCTCCTTGCTCTGCAGTGAGAGAAGCCCTTAACATGGTTAGTCAGTAATCGGGCCCCGGGGCTGACACATGTAGACATTGTAAATGGAGAAGAAAAACTAGTGTTAGCTTATCCACATTTTATGAGAATACTGGTTAAGATTTCAGGCTCACTCCAATATTTAACACTTTGGCAGAGAAATATCTCCCTGCTTTCTCTTTTGGTATCGCTGCCTTGTCAAACCCTAAATACTGTAGCAGTACTTACAACTGGGATCATCAATTCAATAGGCACGAATGATCTGTTAATGGCTTATTCATAATAACAGGGAGAGAAAGTATGGACAACAGTCAGAGTTAGTCCATGAAAGGAGGAACCATGCGCGGACATTTCAAACAATGGCGGTGAAAGGTTCACGTTGGTGTGATGCGGAGGTGGAGTGTTTACTGCAGATTTGGTCGATGAAAAGATTCAAAAACAGTCGACAAGACGCACAAAAACTCCGAGGTCTACGGAAAGATCTGGAAACAAAGCCACGCATCGCCATGACGTCATCAATGCGTGTGACGTGTTACGGCGTGATGACGTATTAGCTGGATTAGTCGCCAATCCGATCTTCCTTATATTAATCACTACAAACAACTATTACCACCACATTGCCTCTGTATCACATACACACACACACACACACACACACACACACACACACACACACACACACACACACACGCAAACACACATGCAAACACACACACACACACACACACACACACACACACACACAAACACACACACACTAATCCTTCCTCTCCCTGCCTAACTGGGACCTATCTTGTCAGATAGCTGCATCACTGCTGTAGAATCGACCTTTCCATGAAGCAGCGTGCTGTAATTTGGGTTAAGTAGAGCGGAGGATACAGAATGTTTGCTCTAATCAGGATCTGTAGTTCACAGTCACATGTTTTTAGTTGTGGAGGAGGGTCAGGAATGGTTGACTCGCTGTATTTGAAGTGAAATTCCAGCGTAAAATCATCCCAGGGTCTTTTTCGGCAAATACACTCAAATAAGCCATCGAGTCAGTTTTTTTCATGTAACAACTATTAATGGAGAATACCCGGACAGTCGCTAACAGTTATTACTGTAACCTAATGCGGCTAACACTGATTAGCTCTGGGTAGCATGGTGGACGCATTCAAAGGTCTTTTTTAACCACTAATTCTGCTCAAAATAACACCAAACCTCTGCAGTAGCATGAGAAGAGTCCTTACGCATAAAACTAAGCACCAACAACGTAGCTAGGGAACCCAGACTTTATTAAAACAGTGTTTTGAAAGACATAGCTACTGGCCCCTGTACCAGCTCCTCTCATAGTAAAGTCCATTCAAGTAGATTACCAAATGCAATCCAAGCCGCCTCGGCTGCTACCTGCGATTGAACCGATGATCAAAATTGTGATAAATGTGATCGAGCGACACAATACTCGCGTTCCAGGCAATTTAATCGCCTCCACCGCTTTTGGTCTGAATGCACAGTCATACGCAGGACTCAGAAACAGAGCAGTTGAAAGCAATCAATCCTTTACTTTGTAAGAAGTTCGAGGCAGTATTCAGTAACAGAAGATCAGTCAGCGATAGTGTCTGAAGCAGGATAGAGAGAGGCAGGCGAGACACTAACGCTAAAACTGAGTAGTACATTGGACAATCTGGCGAAAGACTGGGGGAAATGTCTGCTTTATATGCAGAGGGAGCTAATAAGGGAATGGGGAACAGGTGTGCATGTGAGTGAGGGGGTCTGGTAACTGGCAATGGTGGCAACACTGAGAGGAACTACTGGGCAGCTGGGGAATGGGAGGTTTCTGTAATGAAAGGAGAGGCTGATAAAATCCATAGGCCATGTCGGGTTAAAACATGGGTGTCAAAGTGATCCAGTAAAGGGCCGTGTGGCTGCAGGTTTTCATTCCAACCAATCAAAAACACACCTGGTCCAACAAATCAACTGTGTGAAGACAGTTCAGGTGATTGAGTAAGTCCAGTCAGGTGTGTTCTTGCTTGGTTGGAGTGAAAACCTGCAGCCACACGGCCCTTTACTGGATCACTTTGACACCCCTGGGTTAAAAAGTTAATTGAAAGCCCTGGTCTGTTCACACCCAGCATTAGAACGTAGTGATGGGAATAAGGGCTCTTTGATGGGAGCAATGTTCAAAAGACTGGCTCATCTTTCTTTTTTAAAATATTTCTTTAAGAGACAGACTTACTACTAAACTGTGGACATCGATCTGTCGTTGTGCGCAGACACCTGCCTGTCACAAATGTTGGGGAAAAGTTTCAATACACAGTAAGTGAGTTACTTTGGTGTGTTTTGAGTGTACAGGCGGTCAGCTTCTGCTGTCACTGTCACAGCCACAGGAGGAGGGGGAAGTGCCACAGAGTGCTGGAGCGATCATTCACAAAAATACAACACAATAAAACAATAACATAATCCTAACTAATCACATTCAGGCAGAAAAAAATTGAGTCAATAAAACATTCAACAGTAAAACAGTAAAACTTGAATTGAATACAAATGCAAGAGACTAGCTGAGACCTCCATACTAAGCTGCATGTTATACAGGCTGATGGATTAGGGAATTCAAGAGTTCTTGTATCTGCTTGTTCTGATTTTATTTTGTAGCAGTCTTTTTTTTAAGGTGTCTGGTTGAAGCTGGGGCGACACGGTGGTGTGGTGGTTAGTACTGTCGCCTCACAGCGAGAGGGTTTCAGATTCACATCCCGGCTGGGGCCCTTCTGTGTGGAGTTTGCATGTTGTCCCCGTGTCTGCGTGGGTTTTCTCCGGGTTCTCCGGTTTCCTCCCACAGTCCAAAGACGTGCAGGTGTTCGGTTCATTGATGACTCTAAATCACCCGTAGGTGTGAATGGTTGTCTGTCTCTGTTCGTCTCTATGTGTCCTGTGATAGACTGGCGTCCTGTCCAGGGTGGACCCCGCCTCACGCCCGATGTCAGCTGGGATCGGCTCCAGCCCCCCACGACCCCGGGATAAGCGGTTGAAGATGAATGAATGAATGATAACACCTGCTGTCAAGAACAAAATGGAAGCCTCATGCCCGATGTCAGCTGTATGCAAATAAGCACGTAGTTAAGACACGGCTAATACAGCAGACGTTACAGTTGGTGTATTTTACAGACCTAAAAATTGAGGATATTCTCTTCGGGCATTATTGTCCCCGGGGACGGCCAGACAGGTTTCAGATCTGTGCAGAGCGCTTGGCTGTTGGCTCTGTTTGTCCCCTAAAACGATAAGCAGGGGGCCAGGGTTGTTTTTCTCACTTACATAGGCTGCTGTTGGGAATAGAATAAACTGACGTTAAAACTGTGGCATCTGTTACACAACCTTCTTTCATGTAAAGCAGATGCCACAGTTTGTTTCCCTGATGCTCCTGGTGAACTGTAATACCCAGGATGTGCTCACAGAGTCAGTTTTCAGCGAAGCACAGGGCAGCAGATCTGCAATCGTCAGCAATCGCTCTGTTGAGGAGCCTCAGTTCTTCCATCTTATTTTCCAGACAGCAGACATTGGCCAGATGGATTGAGGGGAGCGCAGTTTGAAATCCCCACTGGCTTAGTTCAAGGAGCGCTCCAGCTTGTTCCCCGTGTCTGCATCTAGATCCCATAGAGAGCTACGCGTCCTCCAACTAAAACTTAGAGTACAAGTTTCCAAGTAGATGAGAAAGGGTTCGTTATTTAAATTTAGAATCAATGCAGCAGAACCAGAAATATTGTGCTTTTTCACAAGCATTATCCACAATGCAACTCAGCGTCAAGGGTTCAGTCTGATACAGTATACGGGTGTGTTACGCCAGTAGCAGCTAATGAAACCTTGCTACGTGGTCTCATGGGAGGGCGTATAAATAGCACGCCACTTTTCATGACTTTCATGACTTTTCGCGTGCATGTCTACGAATATTTAGCTTTTCGCGTGTCATTTAACGCCCGTAGTTCCCCAGGGTTAGGGTTAGGGTCAGGGTTAGGGGTTAGGGTCAGGGTCAGGGTTAGGGTCAGGGTTAGGGGTTAGGGTTAGGGGTTAGGGCATTTCACGCCCGTTATTTCAGCCATCCTTCACATGAAATATTGATTTAAAAACAACCCTCTGACAGAAAGCTCCACCACTTCGTATTTCTCCGCAAGGTGGCGGTGTATATGTAAAGTTTCAGTATTCTTGAAATTACAGAGTGTGAACGCCCATCCTCTCTCTGATGGCTGAGAGGGTCATCCCTTTGGCCTTCATCTGGACAACCTGCTATCTCAGGGTTTCAGTCACCTTAGAGCAGCTCGCCATCTTGCAAAGTCCCCAGGAGAGCTGCAGATAAATAGGGTGTGTCCAACAATTAAGTAAATAGTCACCAGGTGCAGATTAACACCAATAACTAGGAGGGTTCTGAAAGTGCTTTTTTACAACATAAAGGTTTTTGTTGAAGTGCCTTGGTTATTTAAAAAAAAACATTCGAGTACAGCGTCGGTAGAGGCAGCGATATTTTATCAAATTATGAACAGTAAAAAATAACAGTCTTTAGAATAAATCAAGAATAATACTTTGTTCTCTAATTTTGATCTCCGCTGCATGTAGGCCACAGCGTTTGCTGCAGCACATAATACAACTCACAGCTGAGCAGAGTCAAAGTATCAATTAGTATCCATGGTGACAGCACGTCCCTCTGATTCCCACAGTTTACCTGTTCATTTATAGGGACACTCGTGCAGAGTGAAGTATTATAGAGAGGGATCTATTGAGGGAATGGCCTTTGTTTGAACATATTTGTTTTACGTTCAATCCATTAAAAAACCTGGAAAACTGCCAGGAACTCTGAGGGCGCACTCACACTGTCCTTCCGCACCGCGCCCCGTGCTTTAGGGTCCTTGTCCCCCCCTCCAGGCCCGTTTGTACTCACACTACCTGGGCCTCGCGCAAATGCTTCTTGCTGCCTATACGTCATCACGTCGTAACACGTCACACGCATTGATGACGTCATGGCGATGCGTGGCTTTGTTTCCAAATCTTTCCGTAGACTTCAGAGTTTTTGTGCGTCTTGTCGACTATTTTTGAATCTTTTCATCGACCAAATCTGCAGTAAACACTCCACCTCCACATCACACCAACGTGAACCTTTCACCACCATTGTTGTTGTTGTTAAATGTCTGTGCATGGTCCGTCCTTCTATTTTCTATGTCCGAACAGGCGCACATAAATGACGTCAGAACCGTCATAGGCCTCGTGCACGTGCTCGTACACGTGCTGAGCTGGCCGTAGTTATGCGCAGAGCGGTTGCACTCACACTGGTCAAATGACTAGGCTTGACCCGAAAAACCTGTTTTGGCCCGGTGCGGAAGGACAGTGTGAGTGCGCCTTTAGAGGAACATTCACATTATGTGTTAATGTGTGTGTGTATTCACTGTTAAATTCATACACAAAGTGACGCATCACCATGACGTCATCAATGCGTGTGACGTGTTACGGCGTGATGACGTATAGGCAGCAAGAAGCATTTGCGCGAGGCCTAGGTAGTGTGAGTACAAACGGGCCAGGGGCGCGGGGGGAGAGGGAGGGGGGACAAGTACCCTAAAGCCCGGGGCGCGGTGCGGAAGGACAGTGTGAGTGCGCCCTCAGTCAATACTGGGCTATGCTAAGCCTGGAAACGACTATATTTTTTGCGTGTGTTGTTTGTAGACGAGATCTGGAGTGCTGATGTTAATTGCATGAATCATGTTAAAGTACCTTAACCATGATCTGTCTGCTACAGCCACTGCTGCTGAACTGCTGATAGAGGTGGTCATCTGGTCAAACACTAACTTTGTATCCTGATTCATTTACATATCTCCATCTATATGTTGAGCAAATATTCTTCTTCCTCTCTTTCATCAGTTTAATAATGGTTTGATTGTGGTTGTGTGTGTTTCCCCATGGCAAACATGAGTCAGGATCTATCCTCAGCACATTAGGCTGTCAGAGAATAAAACAACTTACATCCAGCACTGAATGCAACACACCTTCCTCTCCCTCTTCCTCTCTGCAATGCTCTAAATCACTTTGAGTGTCAGTGTGGATTTATGATGCCACTCAATTATGTGCCTCTCTGGGTATTTTCCTTTGTGTTGGTGTTTTCTGTGTGTCAGTTGTTTTTTCTGTCAGTTGGTGTTTTTCAGTCCCTGAGGGGTTACCTTCACCTGACTCGTCAGCTGGTTCATTACACAGAACCATCTGAGAAGCTGTCACTGGGAACTCTTTAGGAAAAGGGCAGACCCTTTCAAAACTCACTTGGCAGGTGGTTGGATGAACCATCCGTCTATAAAACTCTTGCCAAAGTCAGTTTGGAGAAGAGGGAAAACATATTTTTCACTAAGAAAAGCCTTCAATGCCAAAATTTAGCTCTGATAAAACTGATGCAATTGCAGAGGACTGTGTTGTTGTCACTGCCTGCTCCCCCCTCGCCCTATTAGCTCCTCACAGGACACTGATTGGCTGGATCACCATCCCTAATCTATTTATGACACAAACTTTTCTTCGTCGTTTAGCAGGGGACCCCAAACTTCCCTTTCCCGGGCCACATTAACCAGCTCTAACTGGGGGATCCTGAGGCGTTCCCAGGCCAGTGTGGAGATCTAATCTCTCCACCTGGTCCTGGGTCTTCCCCGAGGCCTCCTCCCAGCTGGACGTGCCTGGAACACCTCCCTAGGGAGGCGCCCAGGGTTCATCCTTACCAGATGATCCTGAACCACCTCAACTGGCTCCTTTCAACGCAAAGGAGCAGCGGCTCTACTCCGAGTTCCTCACGGATGCTGAACTTCTCCCCCTCTCTCTAAGGGAGACTCCAGCCCCCCAGCTTTCATGACCACAGGTGAGGGTAGAAACCAGGACTGAGCGGTAGATCCAGAGCTTTGCCTTCCTCAGCTCTCTTTTCATCACAACGGTGCGGTAGAGTGACTGCAGCTCCGCCCCCGCTGCTCCGATTCTCCGGCCAAACTCACGCTCCATCGTCCCCTCACTCGTGAACATGATCCCGGGGTCCTTGAACTCCTTCACTTGGGGTCAGGACTCATTCCCTACCTGGAGTAAGCAATCCACCGGTTTCCTGCTGAGAGCCATGGCCTCAGATTTAGAGGTGCTGATCCCTATCCCGGCCATTTCACACTCGGCTGCGAACCAATCCAGTGAGTGCTGAAGGTCACTGACCGAACATGCCATCAGGACCACGTCATCTGCAAAAAGCAGAGACCAGATCCTCAGCCCACCGAACTGCAACCCCTCCTGTCCTAATATACACGATAGATTATAACATGAAATGACACACGACAATAATGAAGGGGCATGGTAAAAGCTACGATATGGAAATGCAATTTCTAATCATACCTTTATGGAAAGTAAAGTTTAATATCAAATAACCAGTGGTCACCAGTTCTGCTCATTAAAGTACCAACAACGTCATCTCACCAAACCCAGCTTTGAAGGGGGATCCAAGAGGAAGGAGGTGCATTTCAGTACTTTCTGCGGCAGCTTTGAGTTAGGTGGATGAAAGAGTCAGTTGGTCTGTTCTTGCGAGCTCTTGGTAAAAACTGGATTTTGATATAAACTTCAAAAGAGTCACTTGCGCTGTTGACAAGACTAAAAAGGGAGAAGTCTGAGGAAATCATCCGAGGAGATATTCTAGAAATCTGCAGAGACAGCTTGGGTCTGCTATCGTTAAGTCCAAAGGTGGGGCCTGGATATTGAGATGCATTCATTTCCCCGCCTAAAGTGGGGAAACTCCCTCTTTCCTTTGTCTCAGAAGACAAGAGATCAGTTTTATATAAATATACAAATCAGGCCAAGTGTATGCATTTAACAGTGAATACACACACACCATCGAGACACATATATCGTGTGTGCGTGCGTGCGTGCGTGTTTGTTTTTGTAAATTCCACTTTGGCTTGACTCACGACTCGTGCGTGTGTGTGTGTGTGTGCGCGTGTGCGTGTGTGTGTGTGTGTGTTGGAGAGATCAGTTAACTACATGCACCCTGTTCAGGGAATACACTTGCTGCCAAGAATTAAAAAGAGCTGCAGTGAGTGTGTACAAACTGTCTGTTTGTGTGTGCTTGATATCTTGCCAGGCGAGCGTGTGTGTGTGTGTGTGTGTGTGTGTGTGTATAGGCATGTTCTCAGACGTGTTCCTGTTTGTCTTCAAGTTTCTTACTGAGCGCTGCTGCCAAACATGGCTATCCAGGCTGGTGATGGCTGATATATCTGTTTGATGTATTCATTCATTTAGCTTTTCACACTCACGGAAATACATATTCACGTCTGGGATCTCTCTCTCTCTCTCTCGCTCTCTCTCTCTCTCTCTCTCTGAAATGCAGCGGCGTGTTTCTGATGTGTAATACTGATAATCACTGATACATGTCGTGATAAGACCATCCAGTAACCTGGCATTTCTACTTGCTTGCGTTGTATCTTATCATCGGTGACACGAACATCAATTTGCAGGTCGTTCAGAGAGGGAAGGATCTCTGGAGTTTTTATATTTTTTGTGAGGGAATAAAAATGGATTTGTGAACCTGGACAGGGCTACAGCTCCACCAAGAATAACTATAGTCTGATTGTAGCCCCGCCAGGAAAAGATCTGACATTTGACGGACAACATCCTTTTCTCTTATTCAGCTTCTGTTTCCCACGTTCTCCAATTCATCCGATCCAATAAAACTCCCTTTTGTTAGTGCGACTTTTTTACAGGACGCACAGGAATCACCGCAGAGGTCACGCTTCTCACACAAGACGTAGAATCTTTGGCATGATTTCATAAATCAGACCCAGGAAGGAGCTGGCTGAAACGCGTCAAAAGCCTTTTTAAAGACAAAGACCTACCAACGACTAACGATTATGAAATGTATTACAATTGTTGCCAACAGACACAACTAAATATTATCATGAAGGGGCGGACATATTACAGTTTCAATGCATCTTGCTCAACGTCTGGCAGGTGCTGAACATTAAGCAGCTAAAGAGCCCGGCCATGTCCGTAATGGACTTACATCCGTCAGGCCTGCAGGAGCACAACTCTGCTCTGAGTCTGCTGATGTCTAAATAAATTATTGTAAGATATAATATGGCACATATTTTTGTGTGGTTGACAGCTTGTTGTGGGGTTATATTGCCCACCAGTGGCCAAACATCAATTCATCTAGCTTTAAATTACTTTAACTGTACTCAGAGTACAGCATAAAGCCAGTAAATATGCAGTAGGTAGGTGTATTTGTACTTATCCTAAGTAGCTATCCAGCTGGGAGTGGAGCATCCATCATCCTGCAGTACACGCACACACGCACGCACACACACACACGCACACACACACACACACACACACGTGTCTTTAGAAGTATTTTTCTTCCTGTTTGTTGATATCTATTCAACATCTTGGGTGCTGCACTTCTGGTTATTTTTGCACTCAGTGGGGAACGTTTCTCATTGCACGAGTTCCCGCCCGGCTCGTATTACTGACGCAGAAGTTCTCTGATGACTCTGCGGTTGTCGGCCTCATCAGCGATGGGGATGATGGGGAACTAAACCTGTGCCAGCTGAACCACCGCCAGATCATTTTGGGGAAGACTAAGGAGCTGGTGGTGGACTTCTGCATGTGTCAACATCCTCCACCCACACCAGTGAACATCCAGGGGGTGGACATTGAGACTGTGGACTCATGCAGGTACCTGGGTCATAAACAATAAGCTGGCCAGAGCAGACTATCTGCTGAAGGGACTCAGGTCCTCAGGAGTGCCCCCTCACCTTCTATGACTCTGTGGAGGCATCAGCCGTCTGTTCGTTGTGTGTTGTGCTGGAGCAGCAGCATCACGGAGGCTGCTGACAGGAAGAGACTGAACAAACTCATTTAAAAAAAGCCAGCACCGTTCTGTGGTGCTCTCTCCACCCGGTGGAGGTGGTAGGTGACAGGAAGGTGATGGTGGAGCCAGCATCCATGTGTTCATGAGACACTGACATCACTGAGCAGCTCCGTCAGTGACAGACTGAGACACCTGCAGTGTGTGAAGGAGAGGTACCGCAGTTCTTTCCTTCCTGAAGCTGTCAGACTCAACAAGCAGCACTGCTCGCTCACACACACACACACACACACACACACACACTGTTGACTAGTGTGTTTATTCAATTCAATTCAATTTTATTTACAGTGCCAATACAAAACAAAAGTTATCTCAGGACACTTTACATATGAAGTGGCTATAGACCACACAGATCCCATTCACAGATTCCCCACCAGCTGTTCAGCAGTTACTTTAAGAGGCCTCATAAATAGGGAGGATTTCAAAACCAAAGCAGGGGGTCTGGTTTCCCACCAGAGAAATGTGAGTTTCAGTGACTTTTAGCATTCTGGTCACTTCTAAATAAGAAAAAGCCTGAGCCGGCTTCACTTCCTGAGGAGGCTCAGGTCCTTCGGGTCATTTTCACCTTTTATTGTGGTTGATGTTCCATAAATAGCCTCCACATCCGTCCGTGTCAATACTGGCTTATGACTCTGAACGTCCCCGGTCTGATAAACGACTTTGTCAACACATGTTGGGGGCGCGTTGTTAGGAGGTGATAGTGCTGGTGGTACATTTTCTATATTGTTAACCAGAGCAATTAGGGCGCACTAACACTGTCCTTCCGCACTGGGCCAAAACAGGTTTTTCGGGTCAAGCCTAGTGCGTTTGACCTGTGTGAGTGCAACCGCTCCGCGCATAACTGCGGCCAGCTGGCCGTCCACGGCCCGTCTGAGAGAGGTGGGCTTTTGTAGAGCGCATTTGCACATGTACGAGCATGAGCGTGCGCACGTGTACAAGCACGAGCACGTTGCCTACGACGGTTCTGACGTCATTTATGTGCGCCTGTTCGGACATAGAAAATAGAAGGAGGGACTATGCGCGGACATTTAACAGCAACAACAATGGCGGTGAAAGGTTCACGTTGGTGTGATGCGGAGGTGGAGTGTTTACTGCAGATTTGGTCAATGAAAAGATTCAAAAACAGTCGAAATTCATCACTTCATTGATTAATTAAAGATTTATATTTTGATTTCTTCAGACTTCACCTTCAGGGGCACCATGGTGATTTTATAGTAGTGGGAAAGGATTATAGAATAAATCTTACCTGTAAATATCTTGGATTTTTATTAAGAAATGAATTTCTTTATTTTGTATCTCTTCTGATAACTCAGTGATCATGGCTCTTTGCATCAGACAGGATAAGGGATTGCAGAAAACAACTTGGGTTTTGTCATTTTATCTTCTATATCTATTCAATAACACAATTCAATTTTATTTACAGTGCCAAATCACAACAAAAGTTATCCCAGGACACTTTACAGAGTAGGTAAAGACCACACTCTATGACTTATTCATAATTTACATAGACCCAACAATTCCCCCATTGAGCACAGTGGTGTTGAAAACCTTCCCTATAACAGACAGGAATGACAGACAGACCCAGCTCTGTGGAGGACGCACATCTGTCTGCACCGGTTGAGGAGGAAGAAAAGAAAAGAGAAATCAGATGGCTAGAGAAAATCAGCAATAACAATAGGAATTAAAACAGTTAATAAGCACAGTTGTTCCTATGCTGTTGACTGGTAAATACTGGGTTCATTAGCTGGTAGAGCAGTTGGCTTGTTGCTCTGACTCCTGTCTGTTCTGCACACGGATGCTCGTGGGCTTTAGTTAGCCTGCCACACCTCCCTCTATGTATGATGTTCTAGGAAGCAAAGTGAAGTGAGAGCATCTGAGACGAGCACTTGAAGCCCTGTGAGAGTCGCATTGGAGGGCGTGCAGTGGTCAGAGGTGTGAAGCCTGGATAAAGGTGGTGGCAGGTGCACAGCCTGTCTGGTAGCATGAATGTCAAAGGTGGGTGTGTGTGAAAAAGATCCACTGTCAAAGCGACTGGGAGGTGGTCATTAAGAGCCACAGTCTCGAGTGCAGGACACTGAGCGTCACTGGCTTGTGGAATGGCTACGGGCAGTGGTCAAGAAATTTGTGTCCAGAGCTTTAAGCGCTTGAAGTCAAGCAATGCTTCCAATCGCAGAGCCATACAAATGGACTTGTACTTATATATCGCCTTTCTAGCCTACTGACTACTCGTCGCATTCACCCGTTCACAAAGACGTTCACACTGATGTCAGTGGACATCTACATACCATCTAATCTAACCATTCACACCACATTCACACACCCATGCACGGCACAGGGGGCATTTCGGTGTTTAGTGTTTTGCCCAAGGACACTTTGAAAATGCGGACTGGAGGAGCCGACATCGAACCACCCTTCTCTCGTGTGGATGATGACAAGCTCTACCTCTGAGCCATAGGTTTCTATAGCAATACAAACCCAAAATGTAATTTATTAATTTCATTGCGATAATTATGATGAAAGATTGCCAAAAAAACGCAATCAAGAGGCCAATTTGTACAAAAAGTCTTAATTGCTGCTTTGTCAAGTCTGTCCGCAAGACAGCAAGCAAACGACTTTTGAAATGCTTGTTTTTTTAATCAAGTTTGGATCAGTCAGTGCTGTGCGACGCAGGGAAATATCAAGTGTGCTGAGAGTGAAGCAGTGAGGAGACCATCCACACCACAGCCAGGTGACGAAACAGGAAGCTTTAGGCAGCTCTTTGTCAAATGTCCGCTGTGTTTGACACAGTAAGAAAGGTTCTTCGTCCCAAATGCTCTGTTATATATTTTCTCTTTTAGGACGATGTTTTTACACAGAGAAATATTTGAAATACTTGATATTGATGATATGATATTTTTGCCATATGGCCCACCTGTGCAGCCACAGGGCCATGGATAGGGGCCAAGTCCAGTTCTGAGGACCGCACTGCTCGAGGCCAAAGACGGAGAAAACCTGGAACTCCACACAGAAAAGCCTCTCTACACTACAATTCTTGTTGACACAATGATGCACTAATGCTCTATAAACTGAATAAAGTCTATCAATTCAGGGTCATTATGTCTCTGCTCTCATGTTTAGTGATGGAGAATAGTGTAGCATGTCCTTTCAATCCCCTCAGAACCTGTTTAAATGAAAAAATGTGGCCTCCTGCAGCCTACGTGCTTTCTGATTCTTACTTCACACCGTCACATGCTTTTGTCCTTCTAGCTGGAGAGACACGCACAGGGGGAAACACTTTAGCCTCAAAATGTCAGTCGCAGCTCCCTCTTCACCAGCTGCTGCTCTGTAGCTGCATTTGTATCCTCCTCCCCTTCTTTTCCTTGTCTTCTCCTGTCTCCTCTTCTTGTTTTAAATGTTTTATTTTGTGCCAGGGAGATGGATGTTCTTTGTCTTTACACTGCAGCTTTGTTCCAGCTCATACTGGCAGTGTTTTTTCTCTCTGTGCAGCACATTCGCGGTGCGTTGTCACATTCTGTTTCATTTTATGGCGCCGACTGTCAAGATTTGCCTCCTTTGACTCATTGTTCTCTCCAACAATGTTTGGGGAAAGCACGGTGTGAGGAGGCATGCGGATTTGAAGCAGATTCTCCTCGTGGCCTGGATAATATTCAAATCATCAAATAACTCCACTCCAACTCCCAATCGCAATCGAGTGATTGTTGTTGAGCTAGAAGCGTCACAGTCGGAGAGAGATGTGGGCGACCTGATCAGATACCCCCAGAAGATTTAAGGGTCCCAGTGGAAAAGAACAAACAAGTCATTTTTGCCATTCATGCTGGAGTTTTATCCACTCATTGAATGCATGGACACAGTGGAAAAACACAACATTTATTATGACCTTATCTACAGTACGCAACTTTTAAGCACCATTACTGTGTTGACATAAAAACTTTTCTCCAACTTGACAGGATAGATGACAAGAGTGGTGTGTAGTGATTAAGCCACGGCCTGCATTACTTAGAGAATTAGCTAAGTTTGGTGAAAGGGTTCCTGGTTTGAATCCCTGCTGGGGCCCTTCTGTGTGGAGTTTGCATGTTCTCCCCGTGTCTGCGTGGGTTTTCTCCGGGTTCTCCGGCTTCCTCCCACAGTCCAAAGACGTGCACATGCAATTGATGACTCTAAATGCCCGTAGGTGTGAATGTGAGTGTGAATGGTTGTCTGTCTCTATGTGCCCTGGTGTCCTGTCCTGTATGCTGGCGCCCGATGTCATCTGGTATCGGCTCCAGCCCTGATAGGAACAAGCGGTTGAAGATGGACTTCTTGCATCCATCACAAAGGCTGTGATGATCACACCATTACCCATAGAAATAGAACTGGACAGAAAGATGAGCTGTGGTCATTTGACGAATACACAACAAAATGGTGATTGTTGTTAGTTTGGGGTTGTAAAGTGTGTTGTAGCTCGCCGGTAAGACAACGGCCCAACGCAGCTCAGGAGACATTCTCCGGAGTGGCAGGTGGTGAGGAGGAGGAGCTGAAATCCTGGTGTAAAATCATCCCAGGGCAAGTTGGGTCATCACATAAGCACATGCTGTGAAAACAGCCTGTTTAACATGGGGGTCAATGAGAATTTTCTCTATTATGAAACCTGCCCCTAGTGGACACTCAGAGAACTGCAGTTTTTGACACTTCCTGATTGGATCAACCAGAAGTTTGTTTGATGCTTGGCAACAGTACAAATGGGAATGTCCATCTATGGTCTGGACCTTGTCCATGTTGGGATCAGAACAATGAGACCTGAACAAATCACCAAAGTGTTTGCTCTTTTAAATGTAGATGAAGACAACAAATAAAAATGTATGCTGTTAACCTGGTCCATTTCATTTACTGAAGCCCAGAGCACACACACACAGTCTGACGTACTATGATACCAAACTTTACCATGATACTAAAATACTATGTATCACTGTGTCTCACTATGCTGCTCAGACATGACAGAAAGCAGAACGTGGGCACAGTAAATAGAGTCTCCTGCAGCAAGACGCGGCAGTATCCAGATGACAATCAATGCAGAGCATGCAAACACAACAAGGGAGCACTTAGAATAAAGTTATGAAAAACAGGATAGGCTGATTTGGGGAATCCATAAAGCAAGGATGATGATGACAGTGTGGGCCCAATATGCTGCAGTTAAGGTTTCCAGACCCTATAGAAAGCATCTATTTTGGGGTGAAGCATTGCAGTCCATAACGATGTTGTGCCATGACTTCTTTTTTGTTGGAGCAACCTTCTTGATCCAGACGAGTAGAATATTCTTTCTAGCAGCAAAAGTTAGTATATGGAAAAGTCTCCTGTGCTTACTGTCAGTGATGTGATCATCCGGGAGACCAAGTATCAGGCGCATAGGGTCAATCCGTATTGAGACACGCAAGCTAGCAGTTAGTTCATTCGCAATACTAGACCAGTACATTTGTAACTTCCCACAAGTGATCACCAGTCTCAGCAAAGCAGGGAATTATTAGCGTCCATTTTGTTCTTGACAGCAGGTTATCATTCATTTATTCATCTTCAACCGCTTATCCCAGGGTCGGGGTCGCGGGGGGCTGGAGCCGATCCCAGCTGACATCAGGCGTGAGGCGGGGTCCACCCTGGACAGGACGCCAGTCTATCACAGGACACATAGAGACGAACAGAGACAGACAACCATTCACACCTACGGGTGATTTTAGAGTAACACGTGCACGTCTTTGGACTGTGGGAGGAAGCCGGAGAACCCGGAGAAAACCCACGCAGACACGGGGAGAGGCAGGTGTTATATGTTTGGGAAATACAATTCTGAACTGTATGGATTTGGTGCAATTACACACAGAGATGTTCATGGCCTGAGACCAGACTTCCCGCCAGTCAGCATCATCTCTGGCAATACCAAGATATTCTCCCTTCACCTTTAATTTGCTCTGTGGCACATCGAGCTCAGGAATACGGCATGTTCTGGAACATCTTCTGTCACGCTCTCCTTTTTCTGTATAATGTGACACTAACTTTAACTTCTCCTTCCCTCATTGGATAGCTGCTCCTCTCTTTGCCTGTTCCTCACCATTAACTGACCACTCATCCTGACACTTGGCTATTACTCTGTATCACGTACATGTCAGACACTTTGCTGCTCCCTCCCTTACTCATTTTTCTCGTTCTTACATCCCCAGCTGCACTCCAATTCTGACAAGGGTGATGATTCTGTGAGCTACATCCTGTCTGGTGAGGGCGCAGGGTCTGTCTTCCTCATTGACGAGACAACGGGTGACATCCACGCAGCAAAGAGCCTGGACCGTGAGGGCAAGTCCCAGTATGTCCTACATGCAAGGGCCATCGACCGGCAGACAAACCGCTCCCTGGAGGCAGAGTCAGAGTTCATCATCAAGGTCCAGGATGTCAATGACAATGCTCCAACATTTCCTGATGGACCGTTCTCAGCAACTGTGCCTGAGATGTCTGATGTTGGTAAGCCAGGAGTCTATCACACCCTTTTTCTAAAAGACACTGACAGAAAAGAACAGAGGGGGACACACAGGGGTCATAACATTAATAATGGTTAAGTTTTAGGGCGCACTCACACTGTCCTTCCGCACCGGGCCAAAACAGGTTTTTCGGCTAAAGCCTAGTGCGTTTACCAGTGTGAGTGCAACCGCTCCGCGCATAACTGCGGCCAGCTGGCCGTCCACGGCCCATCTGAGAGAGGTGGGCTTTTGTAAAGCGCGTTTGCACATGTACGAGCACGAGCGTGCGCACGTGTACGAGCACGAGCGTGCGCACGTGTACGAGCACGAGCGTGCGCACGTGTACAAACACTAGGCCTACGACGGTTCTGACGTAATTTATGTGCGCCTGTTCGGACATAGAAAAAAGAAGGAGGGACCATGCGCGGACATTTAACAACAACAACAACAACAACAGCAATGGCGGCGAAAGGTTCACGTTGGTGTGATGCGGAGGTGGAGTGTTTACTGCAGATTTGGTCGATGAAAAGCGACGCATCGCGATGACGTCAATCAATGCGTGTGACGTGTTGCGTGGATGACGAGGGAGGGGGGACAAGTACCCTAAAGCCCGGGGCGCGGTGCGGAAGGACAGTGTGAGTGCCGCCTTAGGATGAATATGAATAATGAGCAGAACACCGCCATCTAGTGTCTCAAGATCGTAGTCGCAACAACAAAAAATAATTCCAGCAGTCGGGTTGCCAGGTTTGTTGCCGATTGTGTCAGAGATCAGCCTGCTCCATGTCAGTGATGAATCAAACAGGGTAACCACTAATTGGGACTAATCAATTAATTTGACAACAGTATTTAACGTTAGCTAGTCTTTGTGTGGTGTGTAAACGTTTAGCTAGCTCTCAACTCAACATGATTCTTGTTTCTGTAGCAACAACAGGCAACCCTGGCAACGCCCAACGCTATTGTCTGCTACAATGGAAACAGAACGTGACAGAGAGTCATTGTCAAACCAGTCAAAAAATGTTTAAATATTAATTCAGACTAAATATATGTTTTTATGGAAGAGCAATACTTTCATTCTGTACCCCCTTTTTTCCAAACAAACCTCTGATTGGTTGTGGGTCTGGATGAGTTGGACGTATTGTCAGTGATTCTGTTACTGTATTAAATATAGCTGACATAGTGTTTTCAGAAACATGTTTCGAGCTATAAATGCTTAATTGCAATACGTTAGCAGAATGAGATTGCCAGATGCCGCACCAATCAAATCACCGGCAGAACCAGGAAGTAGGTAGGTCTCGTCAGCAAGTCCTGCTTAGCATAGATACACAGATACACAGATACTGGAGGAGGCCGTAACGGATCAGCACTGTCTTGCTTCAGACACTGATCAGAGTTTCCCTCGGAGTCTACTCCTTGGCTCTCATTAGTTGCCAGTCTGGTGCAGTGGATGACAGATGACATTAGTAGCAGACAGAGAGGTTGAGCAACATGCATTTTCCACAGGGCATCTGTCTCATCGTGCTGTCAGCATATAGTGACATTTTCAGCAAAATGAAAAAACAAAAACATCGCCTATTTTCATAGAAATGTGCCCCGAATCCAAAAATGCTGTAAATGCTAAACGTCTACAAAAGTGAGAACACAAAAATAAAGAAAATACTCTACATATACTCTGCACTGTACTATAAAAAGTTAAAACTGCATACACAAAAGTGAAAACACAAACTTTTAGAGAAATGTGCTTCAAACTGAAAATGCCAAACCTCATGGAAAAGACGTGAGGATGGTGATAGACCAGTTCCTCGGGCAGATTCAGGCCATTTTGAGATAATTGGCTTTGGCTGGTGTCTGCGCTCGCAAGGCTTATTAACAAAAATGTCTGCAGACAGCCTCGTCAGAGTGGCCTCTTTATAGGCGTCACTCTGCAGACGTCATGGTGGCAAGTCCTCAACCAGCTAAACTAGCTACCAACCCCTACTGCCAACGAGTTAATCAGACGTGTCATCTGGGATGATTGTGGGGTGGTAACTGAAGTTGATTAGGCGCCGTCACCACGGAGTCACAACCTACAACTAGATACAGACGAAATAGAAATAATGCAGATAATAACGTTAAATAAATGTTCATTTAAGTTCAGTGTCTCTTATAAAATTCAACACTATATATCCGCCTTGCTCTCTAAATATCACCAGCCATTATAAAACTATTGACATGCATTGACCCTTATACAAACACATATGAAAACATAACTAAAGTCAATGACAACAAAGACACTTGACAGACTGGGGCTAATCTCACTCTCTCTCTCCCTCTCTCTGAGTCCCTTTCATCGCTCTCATGACCCCCTCCCACTCTGCTCTTCATCACCTCACATCTCTCATTCATTTCTGAACCTCTCTCGTTCGATTGTTGCTCTCCTGTGTTTCACGTTTAACACTTTAACTCTGTTTAACCTGCAGTGTTCAAGGGAAAGTCAGCAACAGTATAAAACGACATGTGAACAAACAGATCACTGCTGTGATTGTGAGGCTAGTTGTCAGGATTAGCATGCTAACTCCGTCATCTCCACCTGGACTGCACACTGTGGTGACAATAGCCGCACTTGCACCATGACTTGCAGTACAGTTTGCTCGCTATGACACATACACTAGATGCTAATCTGGAGCAGTGGGAGGATTAGGGCTGTGAGGGCCGGTGTTTTACAGTTTATGGGCATGGTACTGTGTAGAATATCAGTTTAAATCATTGATCATAAATGCTGCCAGCACTTCACTCCTGGAGCTGGTGTAGTCTCCGCTAGAGACACGGAAGTGCCTGCACTCGACTCGCCGAGTCTGTTTTGTTTTTCCAAACTTTATTTCATATCATAGCCGGTGTAGTCTCTGCTAGAGACACGGGACTCCCTCTCCCGCTAATGTGGCTAACTCTGTAAATGTCACCCAGATGGACATATGTCCCTCCCTCCAACGTCACATCAATGCCCTTTTTTGGTAAGAGGAACAGGCCCTGGCGGAGAGGCTACGTCCATTTTTTTATACAGTCTATGGGCCGACGATATATTTCTCCCTTTTCCCAGATGCTCTGAATAAGTTGCTAACGTGGTCGCTAGTCACTTTTTATGAATAAGTGTCTCTTCTTCTCCGTTGTTGGTGTATTTCTGTGGCAGTTACAGCACAACACCCAGGACTGGCATGTGTCCTACTGCGTTTTGAGTCAGTTTCACTGGATTAATGTGGACGCAGATATTTCTTGAGTCGAGGCCGTGTGGACAGAAAACTATAAAGAACGATATAGAAAAAATAGTTTACTATGGCGTGGACGTACCCTAACTGTCCCGACATAAGGGCTTTACAGCTAAAGAGGCAAGGGGCAAAACTTCCATAGAGAGGGAAGTTGAGACGGTGTCAGGTCAAAAGCCTACCTATCACAGGAGCATCGATGGCGTTGACCACGTCTTGTATAGTAGTAAATGTAGCTGTCAACATAAATCTAGTGAAGTAAAAATACAACAGTTCACTAAAAATAGACCTAGTAGTACAGTAAAATGGAAATGCTGAAGTACACTACAACTACCTCAAGGGATTCTCGTGTGTCAGTATCAAACGCTGATGGTCCTTTCAGACCAAACGTGGCGACGGCTACACTGCGCCCTGAAACCAATTATTCCCAATGACTTGTACTGCAACACGATGGTTTTGCTGCACCAAGCAAACTAAAACCCAGTGATAAGAACATTGTTTGTACTCAAAGAAGATGTATTGGTTAGTGAAGGGTTGTAAACACTCCAGAAAGCTTAGTTTAACATGAAGTGAACATTTGGCATCGTCTTGCCATGAGAACAAAAACAGGGCAGGTCTTTGATGATAAACGAGATGGATAAAAGCTTTGGCATCTCCTGTCTGCACCTACATGGTCAGGCTAATGGGCTGTGGCACTTTACAACAGCATGACTGACCACGCACACACACACACACACACTGGGTTTTACTGCAGCTCATAGTGCTCATTCATGGGGGAGTTTCGAGTGTCACATTTACATAGAAACTCCTACTGTTGAAGAAAAGCGATCGTGGCTTGGTTTGCCTTTCAGATCCCAATCCGAGGCCAGTGTATCAGCAGTGACATTGACATTATGGTTAGTTTTTGGGCTGCCTCGGGATCTAATGTGTTTGGGATAATGTTTTTCTGAGCATAGAATGAGATGTTAGCAGGACCGGATGGGGATAATGATTCAGCAGTCCAGGCCTCACACATCACGTACACCTGTACAATCGATTGCAGTTCAAAATAACAGCTCTACCAGAAATCCTACAACGTACTATACAACATTTATAATGTTCAGTTTTTGTTGACATTGTTTTAAATGTGAAATAAATAGGGATGACACCCTCAGTTCCCTCAGACACAAGAGACGAGATATTAACACGATTTTAAACTCTAGGTATTTTCTTTACAGCGCGGTAGATTTTAGCGGAGTGCTGTGTGTCCTCGCCTACTGCGGTCACGCCAGCTACGCTTCTGAAAGGCTTAGTCGCGCCATCTTGACTTTAAAATCGTGTGCCTGTCTACATCGCCTCGTACACTAAAGCTTTCCGTACACCTGTCCTTACTTCGTTGTTGTTTTACTACATTATTTTTTATGATCAAAACATATTGATTAAACAAAGTTATTGCATCAAAACCTACCATCCATTCAAAATCAAAATAATTTCTGCATAGAAAAGAAAATTAAACTTCTTCTTATCCAGATTATTGTTCTACATGATCACAACCACCTCTGTGGTCCTTTATTATATAGGACAGACATGAAATGGGGTGAAGAAGAGGGGGGGAGACATGCAGCAAAGGCCTGCAGGTCGGAGTCGAACCCACGGCTGCGAACCCTACGGCAACCCCGTGACCGCAGGCTTTGACTGGTGCTTGTGTTTGCCGCAGCTTAGCCTACGTTACTCAAGCCTGTGTATACCGCACCCTCGGCTCAGGAGCTTCAGTCACGGCAGAGGCCGTCTGTCTCCCACCTCGTCACATACGGAGTATTCGAGCTTGTCATGTTATGATGAACAACAGAGGTGGAAACCAAATGCACGACTCGACTCAGGTGATTCAGTTCAAGGTGATATTTATTGTGACCCGGTGAAAGTACCACGGTGAAGGCAAAGCTCAGAAAATAAACATGTCGGTAAAGGATATTTGTCGTTTGTGTAACACAAATTTACGGATAAAAGGCACAATAATTTTAGGTGCCCGGTCCATATTCCAACATTAGGATCCAAGAGAAAAAAAGGGAGCCGCTAACAGAGTTAGGTCTACCGCTGTCTTAAATTGTGTCTCGATCAGGTCGCTGGCATCGCACTTAAACTCCCCTCAAAAGCAACACTGATTGGATGTTCACTTGGCAAACAGCTCCAAATTTTCTCCATCGCACGTTACCAGACTGATCGGCGAGTAAAGTACAATGGAGCATGCAAGATCAGGATGGTCTTACGAGGCTTACCTGTTAAAGTTGGATAAGGCGTGTCCAAACATTTGATTACTGGTACTTTAGATCTCATGTTTATCTTCTTAAATCACCTGAAAACTACAGCAGACTGCTAAAACACACAGACCTCCTGTGAAACAGCCATGTCCAGACGCATTAGCTGTGATGTACAAGTAATGTCCAGGTGTGTACATAACACATTAGGCAGGTTTACACCGCCTGCAGGCATCATCATCACTTCATCCATGGACTTGAATATTAAGCAGCCATGTGGAACACGCAGTCTCTTCACAATATGATTCCATCAGACCATATATCTAAACTGTTTAACCCAGGTCAGCACCTTTGCACAGTCCTATAATGTTTTACGGACATTTGTAGTTCACGAATAAGATAAAACATGTAGTTTATGCTGCATTTTGCTGAACTTTACCTATTTTACTTTACTTTATTTCCTAGAATTTGTCAGTAGTCCTGAACACTCCCTCTGTCCCTTTGTGATGGCCAATGCTTTGGGCTGCTCACTATCTGAGCACTTATTTGTTGTTATTTGTTCACTCTTTGTGCAGGAACGTCAGTTTTGCAAGTGACAGCCTCTGATGCAGATGATCCGACCTACGGGAACAGTGCCAAGATAGTTTACAGCATCCTGGAGGGACAGCCCTACTTCTCTGTTGACCCCAAGACAGGTAGGAGCTGCTTCTGGGTTCACTTTAATGAGAGTAAAAACAATTACAGCAAACAATAAAACTCAACATGCAATAATCAATAAAATCACGACAAAGCAAAAAAATATTCACACTAAAAACCATCACAAATGCATCTACATGTAGCTTGTATTGGACTATACTCGCCTAGTGATATTGTCATGTAAATATGTGTGTCGTCTGCGTAGCTATGGTAAAATGTATGGTTGTTTTTATGATCTGATGCAGTGTAAGCATGTAGATAAACAGAAGAGGCCCAAGAATGGAGCCTTGGGGAACTCCACATGTAATGTTTGCCCGCCCAGATGTGTAATTACTTCAAGTAGGACTCAAACCATTTCAACTCTGTGCCAGCTAGTCCCACCCAGTTTTCCAGACTGTCCAGTAGTATGTTGTGATCATCTTTGTTGAATACAGCACTGTGATCATTGTTTGTGGTTAAGTGGATGTCATTGAAGACCTTAACAAGAGCCGTCATGGTGCTGTGGTGTGGTCTGAATCCTGACTGGAAAACATCGAACCAGCCAATGATTTTACTGAGAAATGGGAGGTTTGATATTGGTCTATAATTGTTCACTAGTGTAGAGTCTAAATTGTTCTTTATCAAGAGAGGCGTAATAACAGCAGTTTTCAGGGCCTTCATTGCAGGCCCTGGCGGAGAGCAGTTCAGGGGCTACTGACACAGGAGGGTTCGTTAACCTGTCGACCGTAAAAAAACAAGGCACGTGCATTATAATTGTTTTTGGCAACGATGTCAGAGCAGAAGGATTGTCTTGCATCTCTCAGTTTCAAGTTGTACATTTGAAGTCTTTCTTTATAGACGTCATAGTGAACCTGGAGATTTGTTTTTTGGCAAACACCCCAAAACAAGTTAACTGCTATTTGAATGCACCCTGTGCCATCGACATGCATGTCAAACCTCTATCCTGTTGCTAGCACAACGACCTGTCAATCACAAGGTAACCAGGCTCTTAAGTATCCCCTGCTTTCTGGTCTATTTGACTCTAAATGGGACCATAATTGACTAAAGGAACATCATGCAGCATTGAAGAAGACTTAACACTAGTGGTTGAGACCATAAACTCTTTAGGAAAATGTTTACTGAGGAAATAATTCAAGTAAGAAGTCAGCTCATTTTCTCATTGACTTTTATACAATCACACTAGTTCTTAGAGCCAGTGAAGTCGCCCCCTGCTGGGGTTAAAGGGGATGCAGGTTTAAGGCACTTCACTTTTTAGGCCTGGAAGATTCAAGATTCAAGAAGCTTTATTTATTTATCCCGAGGGAAATGATTGTGCAACAGTTTCAATACAAAGATGGGAAAAGATCAGAGTAACAATAAGCATAAAAACATAATCAAATCAAAATAGAGCTAACATCAAATAAAGTGTGACAGAGAGCAACAGACATTGTGGTTAACATGTACGCAGCGTGCAGTTTAGCAGCAGATTGAAATAAAATAAGTACAAACTAAATAAGTGAGAAGGAGCGATAAGTGAAAACATTGTTAAAAATGATCATCTCTATTACCGGTACATACGGTATATACGGTATATTATGGCTGGGAAACTGCCAGGCTGCTTCAAAGCAACAAAAAGAAACATGATTACACCGGAAGAGAAAAATGTCTTCCATTAAGTCATTACAAATCGTCATCATCCCGTACAATCAAAGATGCTGCAGGGCTACTTCCTTCCTCTCTACCTGAAAACTCCAATCCTCCTGCCACCAGTGGCAGCACTGACTGTTTTTAAGATTTCAGTGACTTTGTATTTTTAACATTCTTCCCGTTATGAATTCATGAATGGATCAGTGACTTAGATAGCCAGCCAGCACCGTGACATGTAGTTTACAAAGTCCTGGATTGGGGTGAGTTATGACTTATCTTTGGACTTAGTTATGACTTATCTTTGGACCATGAATGGAGCGTGGACTGGTGGCTGGAGAGGTGCCAGTTCATCTCCTGGGCACTGCCGAGGTGCTGTTGAGCAAGGCACCGAACCCCCAATTGCTCGGGGCGCCGGTCACTGGCAGCCCCCTCACTCTGACATCTCTCCTTAATTGCATGTATAGGTCCTGTTTGTGCATGTGTGTGTATTTCTGGCCTGAGTGTGTAACATGATTAATAATAAGAGTGAAAAAATTCAATTTCCCCGTTGCGGGATAAATAAAGTAATTCTTCTTCTTCTTCTTCTTCTTCTTCTTCTTATAATCAGAAGTAAATGTCAGTGTTGTTTTATTCCTTACTCACATTTCATAATTAACTGGATTTGCCTGTGAAATACTTAGTGCTCTACCCTAATGCATCAGGGGATTACTCTCCACTATTACTCACCTCAAATTGAATTATATGCTGTAGAGTTTCACAGGATACACTGCAGCTGTTAATCCACACACAGTGGAGATACGAAGAGAAGGAAACATTGCTCATATTTTAATTAAAGATAAAAATGATATATTTTCTTACTCTCAATGCTCTTAGACACAGCAGTGAGCTAAGTGCATGGTAAATCACATTACTGCTGCTGCAGTTGTCATGTCAGAGCAGACAGACTTCAGAAGAGAGACTGTATGAGAAAAGCTCTTGTCCCTGTACCTCAGTCCTTTGGATACTGTTGTTGGCCATTTGCTGGGATCATTCAAAAGATCCTCACCCTGCTCGGATGCTAAAATATGCTGTTTCCTATGGAGCAATGTTGCTGCCTAAGTTGGCAATCTCCTGACTTGCTCTTGGACTTGACGGAGGATTTGAAGGCAGGCTAGCGTCTGCTCTTGTGGTGCTGCTGCTAGCCCCCACTGTTTCTCGTTCTGGAGAGATGCCAGTGGTTGGTTTGGCAATCTCCAGTCATGGTGATAGACTAGCACCTGCTGTCTTCTGTGGATCAGCGTCTGTGGTAGTTGTGGTAATGCTAGCAGGACTAGACGTCTCTTGTTTTGGTCAGAAGACAAGAAAGGTGCTGTACAAGTCCATTTACCATTTAATGTTATGACTGTAGTAACAACTGTGCTTCTGTGGTCTCCTCCCTGGGGATCCCTAAAATAAACAAATACCCACATTTGCAGCTATTTAAGTTATTATCTACAGCTGTTAGGAGCTAATACTCATTCTAGTCCCATTCTATAATTAGTTTATTTTCAGTGAAACAACAATAAAACATTTATTTTCATTATTTCTGCCAGTAGCAGAATCCACCCGTCCCTGAGCTTTAAGTACACGACAGAAGGCAGAACCTGCGTAAACAAGAACTGTGAAGATTACATCTGATTGTTGTTGTTGTGAATTCATCACTGCAGCTTTGTGCTTGAGTGTCTTATCTTTATTTAACCAGTCATCCGCAGGAGTACGTGAAATACAGCAGCAGTCAAAACAATGCACCCAGAAGTACAAGGTTTATAGATTCAGCTCTGTCTTCGTGGGCCTAGGAGGGAAACGCATACAGGGAATTTTAGCTTTTAGCTTTGCTGTTTGTGTTGTTAGCTGCATGTTTATATGTAAGTACACTGGGCCACCTCCAGCTGTATTTAAGAAATCGTCTTCTTAAAACCAACTCACGCAGTTTGCAAAATACTCTGACATTCACCAATGTTTTTTTTTATTATTATTCTAAGGGCGCACTCACACTGTCCTTCCGCACCGCGCCAAAACAGGTTTTTCGTGTCAAGCCTAGTGCATTTGACCAGTGTGAGTGCACCCGCTCCGCGCATAACTGCGGTCAGCTGGCCGTCCACGGCCCGTCTGAGAGAGGTGGGCTTTTGTAGAGCGCGTTTGCACATGTACGAGCACGAGGCCTACCACGGTTCTGACGTAATTTATGTGCGCCTGTTCGGAAATAGAAAATAGAAGGAGGGACCATGCGCGGACATTTAACGTTCATTGATTACTCTAAGAATTGCCCGTAGGTGTGAATGGTTGTCTCTGTTCGTCTCTATGTGCCCTGCGATAGACTGGCGTCCTGTCCAGGACGGACCCCGCCTCACGCCCGATGTCAGACCCGACCCCGGGATAAGCGGTTGAAGATGAATGAATGAATGATTGAATGAACAATGGCGGTGAAAGGTTCACGTTGGTGTGATGCGGAGGTGGAGTGTTTACTGCAGATTTGGTCGATGAAAAGATTCAAAAACAGTCGACAAGACGCACAAAAACTCAGAGGTCTATGGAAAGATCTGGAAACAAAGAGACGCATCGCGATGACGTCATCAATGCGTCTGACGTGTTACGGCGTGATGACGTATAGGCAGCAAGAAGCATTTGCGCGAGGCCCAGGTAGTGTGAGTACAAACGGGCCTGGGGCGCGGGGGGAGATGGAGGGGGGACAAGGACAGTGTGAGTGCGCCCTTAGATAAGAACAGAATCTACAGTTTCAGTGCTGACGTGTGTAAAATAAACGGTTAATGCATTTTCTTCAGTTATACAGTTGTACAATGTTTTAGTTTTTACATTACAATCATATTTGCAGCAATTATATATATTTTTATTATTATTATCATTATTTCACGAAGCAATATGGTCTCTTAAAATAAAAACACACTCTCCAAAGTAGGTCTATTTTGGGGCTTTTCAGCCTTTATTGGAGAGTGGAGCAGAGTGACAGGGACAAATGGAGAGAGAGAGAGAACAACATGCAGCAAAGGGCTGGATTCAAACCCACAAGGCCAGACACAAGGACAGACATTCTGCTAAATAGGATCATCAGCACGAGCTTTGAAACCACAGTGGGATTCATCAGTATAAGATCAAGTCTACGGTTTAAGAGCATGTCATGAGTCTGGGGTTTTTTTAATCAGGATTCATCAGAAGAACAAATGAACAAATCAAAGTCAAAGTCCTTGTATGTAAATGGACTTCTGACTACTCAAGGTGCTTTCACAGTGTTTGTCACATTCACACTGATGACAGTGGACATCTACATATCATCTAATCCAACCATTCACACCACATTTACACACCCATGCGCAGCACGGGGAGCAATTCGGGGTTCAGTGTCTTGCCCAAGGACACTTCGACATGTGGACCAAGGAAGGTGGGGAGCAAACCGCCAATCTCTCGAATGGAGGACGACCCACTCCGCCACTAAGCCCCACTCTGCCACTAAGCCACAGTCGCTTAGTGTGCACGTAAATGGTCAATAAAGATGAAAAACCACAACAACGATTGGGTGTTTATTATGGTATTAAATCATTTGCGCTGGATCATTTCCCTGGAGGGAGGTTAAATGATATAAAGCAGCTGCCCTCCCTTCTCTTGCCACAAACATACCTGCTCTCCTCTACCTTGTTCTCTAATACCCCATTCCTCTTCTCTATCTCTCCCCGCTCTTCCCTCACCCTCATCCCATTATTTTCTTTGCTCTCCCGTCTCATTGTCAGCATATGATTGCTTTTCACCTGGAGGGATTTAGTGATTTGCTCTCTTTTGAAGCCGTGGTGCTATTTAGGGAATCAAAAGGTGCGATTCACAGAGAGAGGATCCGTTAGGACTCCAGAGCAAAGTCAGACACAGTTAATGTCTAGGTGGTCTACAGAGACTCCCCTAGGGTCAGTGAGAGCTCATGCACACGAGCATTCAGAAAGCAAGATAACGTCACACACACACACGTACACTAGTGAAGTACTGGTGTGCGTGTGTGTGTGTAGTTTTTAGTAGTAGCCTAGTTCTTCAACTTGAACGCTGTTGCATGTGGACTTGTTAAGATGTTTGAGACAGAGAGGAGCGCCTGACCCCTTTACGACAACCCTTCATCACCCCCCCCCGTTACCTTGCCATGTAGGCCTCATTCCCATCCTCTTACTGTTATTGTGTCACAGCTAGTAGAATAGTTGTGACACAGGCGGTTGAACTGCAACTTTCAGCACAATTTCTCTGCATTTTAAAAAGTTGAATTCTTGAATTTCTTAGCATTTGTTGTATGTTGAAAAAAAAATGTATATATATATTTAATAAATATGCCATTGGCCTAACATTGACTTCACCTCAGTTGTTTGTGTGTGTGTGTGTGTGTAGGGCGGGGGGGGGGGCTTCATCTGCATTACTTTCACAGTAAATTACCGGCCAATTGTAGCACGACTTCCACAGTTTACATTGTAAATTCACAGTAAATGAATGTCAACCTGTACATTACTTTCACAGTACACACTGTAAAAGTACAGGGCCTTGTTGTAATGATGCACTGCACAGTAATTGCTTTAAAGCTGTAAAGTTACTGTGTACAGTTGTGCTTTTACAACAATGCATTGTTGTAATATCACAGATGTGAAGTTACAGTAATTTGCTGTGAGTATATTTCACAGTGTATTGCTGTAATCCTTACTGTGAAAGTAATGCAAAACGTATCCAATTATTTATTGTAAATTCACAGTGAAAACAATTACCCTGTAGTTATCATGATGGAAATATGACTTAAAGTAGAGGAGGACCAGTATAAACTTTTTGGAGACATGTTTGAACTGATGTAGTTCAGGTTGTGTCTAAGCCGCACACTACACAGAAACTAGAAGATGTTATCTTTCACACGATGCCTCGCATTGATATTGGCTTTACACAACCATTCTGGCACTTGAACTCCTTCACTTGGGGAAAGGACTCATGACCGAAAGAACGAGGTCGTGGGTACAAGCGGCCGAAAATGTGTTTCCTCAGGAGGGGGTCTGGAGTCTCCCTTAGAGAGAGGGGGAGAAGTTCAGCATCCGTGAGGAACTCGGAGTAGAGCCGCTGCTCCTTTGCGTTGAAAGGAGCCAGTTGAGGTGGTTCAGGATCATCTGGTAAGGATGCCCCCTGGGCGCCTCCCTAGGGAGGTGTTCCAGGCACGTCCAGCTGGGAGGAGGCCTCGGGGAAGACCCAGGACCAGGTGGAGAGATTAGATCTCCACACTGGCCTGGGAACGCCTCAGGATCCCCCAGTTAGAGCTGGTTAATGTGGCCCGGGAAAGGGAAGTTTGGGGTCCCCTGCTAAAGCTGCTGCCCCCGTGACCCGACCCCGGATAAGAGGCTGAAGATGAGACAACCATTCTGTTATATTTTATGTCAAATAGGCAAAAACTCCCAATGGAAATATATTGTTTATGATCCATCTGTCATGGAGCAGAGTTTCCCTTAGTGACCACAAGAACATTAGAAGGTAAATGTGCAGACAGAGATCATCTGTGGTGCTTTGAGTGATTACAGATGGGATGCTTCTCTCTTGCAGTAACATTTCATGGACGGACAAGTTAATTTTTACTCTAAAATCTTGCCCATGCCAGCTTTAAAACCCAGTGTAAGACTCTCACCTGCTCTTCATCTTCGTCAGTATGATAAGCATGACAGTTCTCCTTTATACTATACACACACACACACACACACACACACAGACAGGAAATTAATTCTCAGCCTTGGCCAGTCTCTGCCAGTGTGTCTCCGAGGTAAGCTGCTGAATGCTAAATGCTTGTTTAACATATTGCGGAGCATCTCTCTCGACAGACGGATGAACTCAGTGGTGCAGGCTGGTGGGAGCACAACATGTTTGCTGGAGTTTACTTGTAGTTGGAGAAGAAGGGAGTTGACGAAGGAAGGGGATTAAAAAGAGAGAGGAAGAAGTGAGGGGCAGGAAGCTGTGATAGGAGAAGGAGAACACAGGGTAAAGGAGAGGAGGATGATTTTTGCAATATTTTAGGGACTGTATGCTAATAATTAAGGGGGGGGGGGCGAATGTCCAGTTCTAAACAGAGATGGGAAATATGTGAGATTCAATTCAATTTTATTTACAGTGTCAAATCATAGCAAAAGTTATCTCAGGACACTTTACAGAGTAGGTAAAAACCACACTCTATAGCTCTATGACAAATACAATTGTGTATCATCAGCATAGCAATGAAAATGTATGGAGTGCTTCCTTATAATATTTCCTAAGGGTCGATATATAAGGTGAATAAAATCGGTCCAAGGACAGAACCCTGTGGGACTCCATGACTGACTTTAGTGTGCATGGAGGTTTTGTCATTTACATGTACAAACTGAGATCTATCTGACAAATAAGACTTAAATCAGCTTAATGCGGTTCCTTTAATGCCAATTATCCTGTCTCTGTAGCAGGATACGATGGTCAATAGTGTCGAAGGCCGCATTAAGATTTAGTAGAACAAGCACAGAGACAAGTCCTTTGTCTGAAGCTATTATAACGTCGTTAGTAAGTTCTACCAGTGCTGTCTCAGTGCTAGATCAAAGGCCCGGCCCGCAGATAGTGGTGGGAAATACAGTCGAGTCAGGGTCGGGCAGAGAAGCTAAATGCTAACCCAATCCTAGTAAACAGCGGCCATGCTGAATGTTAACTTATATCAATGTTCAATGAGTCATCATATTTATTAAATATCACGGTGGCATGTGTCCTCACATTACAACACCTAACTTCACTGTTGTCCTGCTCTAGGTGTCTATGGAGAGAGAGAGAGAGAGAGAGACAGAGAGAGAGAGAGAGAGAGAGAGAGAGAGAGAGAACGTTCAATCGCTAATAATTAGACTCTTTTTATTGATATTAATTAACCATCAGTGGACTGTGATGAGGAAAACAAAGTGCACAGAAGTGATTGCTGTCCTCTTATGGTATTTGGCAAAACGCACCTTAATGACACACGGCACAAAACCATCTTTATTTAATCCAATTTAAGAAAATAAACAGATTTAAGTGGATGAAAATGAGTTAAAGAGGCTCTGCCCTGCCTTAGGCATGAAGAAAATTAGCTTTTTTAATAAGGGGGATACATAAAGACACAATCCCAGCAGCTGCATGTGCTCAGTGTTTCTTTCTTTGCATAACACAAAAAGACACCCCATGTTGTCATAAGCTGCACCAAACATTCATTCTCTCTTGCTCTTATCTGTGCCATGCTGATATTACACAGTCGTTTCCTCTCTGTGCGGCTCTCCGGTGGCCTTGGAGAGGAGGCCCAGCTCTGTGCCTTCATGCTTGTATGAGCACATGAATTATCAGGAGGGGAGAGGGATGGCTAACCTTGGACTTTCTGAAGTGGAGAGAATCTCAGGATGAAAGCCAAACATTCAGAGTGACAAAATGGCTGTGTGTGTGTGTGTGTGTGTGTGTGTGTGTGTGTGTATGTGTGTGTCTAACGCCATGTAAAATGTCCTGTTAATAGAACGTAAGGGTTCTCATAACTTATACTTCAGGAGCTAATATTGAACTTTTTACACCTTTTTATTAGTGCCATGAAAAGGTATTTGCCTCCTTACAGGTTTCTTCTGTTCTTGCGTTTTTGTCACACTGACATGTTGATATCACACAACCTGAGTAAATAAAAAAGGCTGTTTTTAAGGGCGCACTCACACTGTCCTTCCGCACTGCGCCCAGGGCTTTAGGGTACTTGTCCCCCCTCCCTCTCCCCCCGCGCCCCAGGCCCGTTTGTACTCACACTGCCTGGGCCTCGGAGAATGCTTCTTGCTGTCCATACGTCATCACGCCGTAACACGTCACACGCATTGATTGACGTCATCGCGATGCGTCGCTTTGTTTACAAATCTTTCCGTAGACCTCGGAGTTTTTGTGCGTCTTGTCGACTGTTTTTGAATCTTTTCATCGACCAAATCTGCAGTAAACACTCCACCTCCGCATCACACCAACGTGAACCTTTCGCCGCCATTGTTGTTGTTGTTAAATGTCCGCGCATGGTCCCTCCTTCTTTTATGTCCGAACAGGCGCACATAAAGGACGCCAGAACCGCCGTAGGCCTCGTACACGTGCGCACGCTCGTGCTCGTACATGTGCAAACATGCTCTACAACAGCCCACCTCTCTCAGGCGGCCCGTGGACAGCCCGCTGTCCGCAGTTATGCACGGAGTGGTTGCACTCACACTGGTCAAACGCACTAGACTTTAGCTGAAAAAACGGTTTTGGCCCGGTGTGGAAGGACAGTGTGTGTGCGCCCTTAATGATGATTCCATTTATTAAGGGGGAAAAAGCTATCCAAACCAACCTGGCCCTATGTGAAAAAGGAATTGTCCCCTAAACCTAATAATTGGTTTTGCCACATCTGCAATCAGGCGTTTGTGATAACTCTCACGTCGCTGTGGAGGAATTTTGGTCCACACTTGTGGCAGAATCGTTTTAATTGAGCCACATCGGAGGGTGTTCAACATGAACGGTTTGTTTAAGGTCATGTCACAGCATCCAAGTCCAGACTCTGTGTGAACAAAAAAGGCTGGAAACGCAACAAACTCAAACATGCAATGGACAACAAAGACACACAAAGTACTGAGATAGTGTTTGTATTTCCACTTGACAGCAGGGGGACGCGCTCACTACCTCTGATGGTGAGATAATGAGTCAGCACAGAGCACTGGAGACTCAGGGTGTATGAAGACTCCCCACACCTGGGCTTAATCAACGCCAATCAGTGCCACACACACACACACACACACACCTGACTGCAGTGAGTTGATTCATTCACTTCTGAAAAAGAAAACAAGAGAAATAACATAGTAATCCTGTATGAAGCTGGGGTATCAGAGGAAACTACGGAGGATCTTCAACAAACACTGAATCCCTGTGTATTTTAAACCCAGTAACACTCAGACAGAGACTAGTGCATCCCAAGGACACACCACACACCCACTAAGTAATCTGGTTCATGATGTCTAATGCAACAGTGAATGCAAAGATCTTTACATTAGAGAAACAAAACAACCACTGCATAAACGCACGGCCCAACACAGGAGAGCTACCTCCTCAGGCCTGGACTCTGCTGTCCACCTACATCTCATCTTTATTCAAAAAAATGTTTTATTGACGTTTGCAGATAAGAACACAGAAACAGGTACAACACATGTACAGTATGTCTGCTTTAAAGTGAAAAAAAAACCACTCTATTCACTCTGCGTCAGTGCTTCTCTGAACAGTGCTGCTCATATGACATCAGTAGCATGCTCCGCGGCAACAACAAGCCAGATTGCCCGCCATTAAACAGAAAAGCCACAACAGAACAAAGGATATGTCTGATGGTGGGGAACATTGACTTATACTGTATGTCTATGGCGGAAATTTTCAGCCCGCATTTGAGGTCGAGCTAATTAAACACCTCGGCTTCTGCAAGAAAGGTATAAGCTAGATAAATCACTCCTTGTGTGTAGGGTTTGTAAAAAGTCAGATTAAATACAGACCTGGGTTATACAGTGTAGATATAAGCCATTATTAAGTAGCCATGTGGACCACTGAGAGAAAAGTCCACCATGCAGTCCCCTTACAATATGATTTCGACCAGACACTGATCCTGATCCTCACCTTCATGTCCAATATCCAGGTTTTATGCAATTTCGGGAAGAACCAAATAACGTCCCTGAATGGTATCGAACCCATAGGAAATGATACTTATCGTATTGTTTTAATCAGAATCAGAAATACTTTAATAATTATTATTATTATTTTCGTTGCAAGCTCCAGCTAAAACCGTATCGTTACACCCATAGTTTCTGCTGAAGAGTTTGATAGCTAAAAAAAAAACTTTACCTGATCAACAACATCATGACTTTTAGCTATTTTCCTGTACCTTCAATTTAAAGGCTTAGCACCACGTGACAAACAGACAAAGGCGCTATACATAGTGGAGCATTTAGCAACTAAAGAGCCAAGAGACAGATTTTTCTCAGGAGTTTGTGGAGACCAATCCAGAGCTTAGGAGAGTGAATATTAGACTTGCTTTCAACAGGTAAACACAAACAAAACCCTTTATTTCTGCTCCATAACAACTTTTGGAGTCATTCTGCCCCAACTGGCCAAAAATGTGAGATGTTTCCATGTAACATCAACAACAATTACAGAGAATGAACGCCATAGAACTCTCTTTTATTTTCTAGTTGAAGTTAGTCATAACTTGCTTACTCCAGGTCGGGAATGAGTCCTTACCCCAAGTGAAGGAGTTCAAGTACCTCAGGATCTTGTTCACGAGTGAGGGGACGATGGAGCGTGAGTTTGGCCGGAGAATCGGAGCAGCGGGGGCGGAGCTGCAGTCGCTCTACCGCACCGTTGTGACCAAAAGAGAGCTGAGCCGGAAGGCCCAGTTAGAGCTGGTTAATGTGGCCCGGGAAAGGGAAGTTTGGGGTCCCCTGCTAAAGCTGCTGCCCCCGCGATCCGACCCCGGATAAGAGGCTGAAGAACCCATTACAAATCCATGTACATGTGACTGTACTATAATCAGGACTATATGTGACAGTATTCAACAATTTATTTCTAGTTTGGTGGTGAGCAGAAACCACCGCAATGGTCCGGTCCCCTGAGTGGCATATGGGCCTGAGAGCTCAGGTGCATCATGTTCAGTACAGTATGGAGGATCAAACTGCTCAGTCTAGTGTGATTGACCATCCCTGTTTCTTTCTAACCTCTCATCACTGCTACAGTCAGATTATGTTGGGAGACTGCAGCATCTTTGCTTTTTACTACATTATTTATTACTTTAATTTGATATTTATGTCTAACTTTTAGTTACATGCAAATAGCCAAAGCAAACCTAATCATACAATATAATGTAGAGAACAACTTCTGCACATTAAATCACACTTTTTCACCACCACCCGCAAACAATGGTGATCTACCGTGACTACCTGCTGCTTCACCTGGGCAATGCAGGAGACAGACGAAGCGAGTCGCGGGTCGGAGTCGTGGTCAGGCTGAGAAAATATGAGAACCTGCCTCCTCTCCTCCGTATTCTCCTGGCGAATGCCCAGTCACTGGACAACAAGCTGGATGAACTCCAGAGCAGGATGGCGTTTCAATGGGACATTTTTAACTGTGGCCGACCCTTCGGCTCCAGACTGCTGCATTGTTCCACACAGACTCTCCATTCATAGCCAGAACAGGACAATAACATCCCACACACACACACAACACACACACAAACACAATCCTATGCTGGATGCTTTATTCTTTCTATGTGTTTTTGTAGTCAATGCTTGGGCTAAAATAAGACCACGTTGGCTATGTAATCGCTGACAACTTGCACCATGACTTGCAAAATGACTCCGGCTCTCAGCATTGACTCCTTCTCCCATTTATCTAGTAGTGTGTTCTGTAAGCCTAGCTCCAAGGAGGTGGTGCTAACATGGCTAATTCAGTAAAACTCAGCCAGACAGACGTATCTCCCTCCCCCCAGCGTCACATACATGCTCTTGTTTGGTAAGAGGAAATGAGGCGGCTTCAAAGTCTGACAATATGGCGACTCGAAGAGGCGAGTACCATTGGATCAAGTTGAGAGATCGGACCTCGACGGAGAGATACTTCCATTTTTTATACAGTCTATGGCAGAAACAGGAAAACCCTTGAGCCCTTGCAGAAAAGTTGAACCATTGTGAGTACGCTTAGCTTTAAACCCTTTGCTTTTTGATGTCTGTCGGTCTCTCTGAGCTGAAGCGGAGAAAAAAGATTCCTCTTATCGGCCTTCTCTTACGCACTCGCCTGTGTCTGTGTGTGAGGGATTACAGCTAAAACTGAGACGAGGCCATGCCAAAGAAAGCGGAATTTATTATGTCAAGCCTGTAACCTTCCACGATACACAGTCAAAAATAATTCCTTGGTACAATCCTTGTATTATTTGTGCTAAAGCGTGAAGCGAGGGGAGGAATGTGAACAGCTCATGGTGGTTTTACTCTGCTGGTGCGGCCGGTTCTGTGTCATGCTGTCAAAAAAGACTGAAGGTGGGATTTAACTGAGACTTCTCAATACGTCCCTCCCAATTACATTCAGTACCAGCACAAAATGATTGGTTTTGGCCTTTAAAAAAAACCTTACCTGCGTGAAAACTAATTCTAGGAGTCTGAAATCGTGTGTGTCCCTGACAGCTAGTGTCTGCCTCCATCTCCGTCCCTGTAACACAGAGGCAGGATCCCTCCGGTGCCTCTCGCCTGTTCCCCATTCTTTCCACTCATTGTCAAACTCTCTACTTCCTTTTGTTGTCTCTCTCTCTCTCTCAGTCTATATGTGTGTCTCCTCCGGTCGCTCTCTGTGATACAGGGGCATAATATGTGCTGCCTGTACTGTCTGCCTGCACCGGGTTCTGTGCTCATTCTAAAGGGGCTGATAAAGCCAGATGGCGCTCTGCTTTGTTCGCCTCTGAAGCGACTAATGCAGTGGAGCAGAGCCTTCAAGCTAAACACTGTCTGTATCTCCTGAGTGTGTGAGTGTGTGTGTGTGTGTGTGTGTGTGTGTGTGTGTGTGTGTGTGTGTGTGTGTGTGTGTGTGTGTGTGTGTGTGTGTGTGTGTGTGTGTGTGTGTGTGTGTGTGTGTGGTGGGGATTCTTTCCTCGATAGAACCCTTATGAGTTCAGACCCTTTTAGGGCGCACTCACACTGTCCTTCCGCACCGCACCCCGGGCTTTAGGGTACTTGTCCCCCCTCCCTCTCCCCCCGCGCCCCAGGCCCGTTTGTACTCACACTACCTGGGCCTCACGCAAATACTTCTTGCCTGTCCATACGTTGTCACGCCGTAACACGTCACACGCATTGATGACGTCATGGCGATGCGTGGCTATGTTTCCAAATCTTTCCATAGACCTCTGAGTTTTTGTGCGTCTTGTCGACTGTTTTTGAATCTTTTCATCGACCAAATCTGCAGTAAACACTCCACCTCCGCATCACACCAACGTGAACCTTTCACCGCCATTGTTGTTGTTGTTAAATGTCCGCGCATGGTCCCTCCTTCTTTTTTCTATGTCCCAACAGGCGCACATGAAATGACGTGAGAGCCGCCGTAGGCCTCGTGCACGTACACCTTCGCATGCTCATGCTCGTACATGTGCAAACGCGCTCTACAAAAGCCCACCTCTCTCAGACGGGCCGTGGACGGCTGCAGCTAGGTGCGGAGCGGTTGTTCTCACACTGGTCAAACGCACTAGGCTCTACCCAAAAAACCTGTTTTGGCCCGGTGCGGAAGGACAGTTTGAGTGCGCCCTAAGTGTGAACATTTTGCAAAGTGAGGTCATTTTGACCAGTCTTCACTACTTCAGGCCACGACACACACTAATGTGACAAAAAGAAAAAAAGTGTGACATACACATACATATATATATATATATATATAGGAAAATATGTGTTTTCATAATGCTAACTCTTTGTGTAATTATCACCAAAGGTTTGTTTAAGCATCATTCTAAATGAGTTAAAACGGTGCATTCAATGGCACACGACCATAACCAGAAGAAGCATACTGTAGTTGTGGACCAAAGATTGTAAGCAACCTTACAAAAATAGCTCCATGAAGTTTTCTCAAATACTGATGTGGTTGTTCTCTCTTCATCTATACCTCAGGTATCATCCGTACAGCGATGTCCAACATGGACCGTGAGACCAGGGACCGCTATGCTGTGGTGATCCAGGCCAAAGACATGGCGGGCTCGGTAGGAGGACTGTCTGGATCCACCACTGTCAACATCACCCTCACTGACGTCAATGACAGCCCTCCAAAGTTTTCACAGAGTAAGTGATCCTTTCTGACAGCAGCGGGTCAACAAGTGTTGCCTCTTCATCATGCTTCAGCCCTTTCTCCACCTGCTTTAATCTCGGAAAATTCCCCTTTTATTTGATAAAAATATCGAGACTATACATAGATTACACATCAAGCCCCTGCCAAGTGATCTGATTTAAAGTTATTTGTTGTGAGTGGCTAATTTACGTGACAGGATTATCCAAACACAACATACGCACATGGCTGAGGCGTTTAATTTATTTGAACAGCTGGCAAAAACATTTGAGCTATTACTCTACCTTTATAACCCTTTAATGGTTTCTGTGTCCTGGAGGAAACAAACAGTTGACAGCCTGTGGGAGGAGGGCCTTTAGATGGGAGCGATTTGTAACTGGATACACACTAAAGGGGCACTCACACTGTCCTTCCGCACCGGGCCAAAACCGTTTTTTTGGCTAAAGCCTAGTGCGTTTGACCAGTGTGAGTGCAACCGCTCCGCGCATAACTGCGGCCAGCCGTCTGAGAGAGGTGAGCTTTTGTAGAGCGCGTTTGCACATGTACGAGCACGAGCACGAACGTGCGCATGTGTAAGGGCACGAGCATGAGGCCTACGCCGTTTCTGACGTAATTTATGTGCGCCTGTTCAGACATCGGTTCACGTTGGTGTGTTCGGGGATGGAGTGTTTGCTGCAGACTTGGTCGATGAAAAGATTCAAAAACAGTCGACAAGACGCACAAAAACTCAGAGGTCTACGGAAAGATCTGTAAACAAAGCGACGCATCGCGATGACGTCATCAATGCGTGTGACGTGTTACGGCGTGATGACGTATAGGCAGCAAGAAGCATTCTTCTCCCAGGTAGTGTGAGTACAAACGGGCCTGGAGGGGGGGACAAGTACCCTAAAGCACGGGGCACGGTGCAGAAGGACAGTGTGAGTGCGCCCTAAAGGGGGATGAGGTACAGGGCTGAGGTAATGTGACTTTACCCCGACATTAAAAAATATGCTTTTGTTTCGAAATGAAAAATGGCTGCACGAAAAATAGACTTGTGGTAAGTGTTATTTTATTCTATTGTTTGTGCTTTGTAGGGATATTTTTAATGAAAAGTTGTTGTGTACACATGTTTTAAAGGGAAATTTGTCTGAAAGTCTGTAGCGTTGTGACCCTCAAAGATCATCATCACGCGGGGTCCCACCCACCCTGTGACAGTTCTGAGGACAGAATCTGCAGTGAACAACGCTCTAAAGCCTCCAGAGGAAATGTCGTCGATGCAGTTTTGAGTGTGCAGCAGGGACTCTGCTCGTTTCAAAGCTGCTCACGTTCAGTCTGGGAAGTTTAAAGCCCTTGTGTGCAAACTCCAACTGAGATTAGAACAAACCTTAGTGACCTAGATGTGAGGTGTAGTGTTGTTGCACCCTGCTAAGGAACCAGATTGTCCAGTGAGCTTCACCTGCTTATTCATTTGTTCACTTGTTCAGAGCAAGAGTCTGAAAGGAAGCAGTGAGAGAAGCTCTGCATGTACAAAAGCACTAAATATTCTTACAAGGTTAAATGATAAAATAATAAAAACCAGCAATGCTGTGTTGCTGTTGCAGAGAGCTACCAGCTGTATGTACCGGAGCTGGCTCCAGTAGGGGAGGCAGTGGGTCGGATCAGAGCCAACGATGAAGATGAAGGGCAGAACGCTGAGATGACCTACAGCATCACTAATGCCGACGCGGCTGCCATCTTCACCATCACCACTGATGCTGACCACAGGGAGGGAATCATATCCCTCAAGCAGGTATGAATCAGAGATCACAGCACACAGGCCAGCACTGATGCTTATGTAAGGGCGTAATGTTGACAAGTGAGAGCTGCAGTTTGCGGTGCGCCTCCCTAGGGAGGTGTTCCAGGCACGTCCAGCTGGGAGGAGGCCTCGGGGAAGACCCAGGACCAGGTGGAGAGATTAGATCTCCACGCTGGCCTGGGAACACCTCGGGATCCCCCAGTTGGAGCTGGTTAATGTGGCCCGGGAAAGGGAAGTTTGGGGTCCCCTGCTAAAGCTGCTGCCCCCGCGACCCGACCCCGGATAAGAGGCTGAAGATGAGATGAACTATGTAGCTCCTCATGTTAGAGGCACCAGATTTATCAGGTGCAAGGTGCCACAAAGTTATATTGTGCTTTCACACTTTGAAGAGTTTCCTCCCTCTTTTAGAGCAAACTGTAATGAACTTGACATGAAGGGGAATTGGATCAAACTCTGCATGCATGGCCGGTGCTCCAAGCTTTAGCCAAGCTGAAATTCTTTGAGACAGTGGAGTGTGTCTGATTTGGCTGCAGCCTTTGAACTGTGACAACAGGGAAGCCTGTGCTCAGCAGGAGTGAGCTGCTGTGTTTTTCAGAACCACAGGTTAAAAGTCTTTTTGATTTTCTTCGTGCGTCTTCTTCAGCTGCTCAGAAACTTTAAAACAGCTCACTGCACAAAGGGAGACCATCATTGTTTTGATTTCTTTTCCCCCACAGTACGACGTTTGCTTTTGTCAGCGTATTATTTGATTCTGGGTAATCTTTTTGCGAAGAACACTTTACTGTGGATTTCCACTAACAGCTGGCGGTTCCCATAGCCAAAGCACTATGAGAAGCTCCTACAGAATACACATTTACTGAAGTCAGTTTTGGGGAAGTTGCATAGACTTAACATTAATTTCCTGCAGACTTACCCTAACTAGAACAAATAATACACTGACTTACATTAATTTCCCTCAGACTTTCCCTAAAAGCTCATTTATGCTTAACAGTATATATATATATATAGATATGCACGGAGCCTTCTGTCTGTACTCTGCATTCATTCTGTCAATATTTCTGTTTCCTGAAAGCAGAGCAGTTCACTTGTTCTACCTCACATCTGCTCCTTTACAGAAAGATAAATATCTTCCCTGTCTGAATCTGTGTCTTCCTCCAGAGAGACTGCTTCTAGTGATTGTAAACGTTTCCATGTGTGTTGTAATATCACTTCAGAAAATATTGTGGGTCATGTAAGCAGCAAAATCAAATACTGTAGCTTGACAGCTTCATTTTTGGTGGTAGTAGTGTGAGCCGACCCAGAGGAGGACCACTGCCCCTACTAAAGCAGAGGTAATGTCCAGCGCCTCCACAGAACAGCCACGGTCTCTTAGCCCCGGGCCACACACTGCTTATGCAGGAAGTGTAACCCTTACCTGTGCTAAGGGGCTCTAAAACATACAGTATAGGCCATAAAATCACTGCGATGGTAAGGGAACTCCACCCCGCTCCAAGTGGGAGGGACGGAGAGAAACACACACACACACCCTCACCGCTCAAAGTAGGGAGAGAGAAACAAACACATGCGTCCAAACGTCCAGCCAGGTGGTCACTAAATAAAACTCCTACAACAATGCACAGACCCACGGAACAACGTTGGCATCCTGTGACCAGTGTTCTTAACAGCTACCGTATAAATACATAGAGACACAATGGCAACAGTTTTATAGACGAGGCACTCAGCATTCATGTTTACAGTTGGGCCCACAAACTGGCTGAGCTTTAGTTCACAGCGAAACACACACAGAGCATGCATTTGGCAAGGTTAACAACTCAAAGATGACAATTTTCTATTCGATATTGTCATGATTGAAGCGATCACCTTTGAATGTGTCCTTTGTTGAGTTGTGCTTTCTGTCTCCTCCCCAGCCTCTGAACTATGAGAAGAGAAAAGTTCACACGCTCAACATTGAAGGCTCTAACACTCATCCAGACTCCCGCTTCTCCCACCTGGGTCCATTTAAGGACTCCACATCGCTGCGAGTCATTGTGGGTGATGTGGATGAGCCTCCTGTCTTCTCCATGGACTATTACATTATGGACATGTATGAAAACTCACCTGCTGGCACCCAGGTTGGCACTGTAACTGCCTCGGACCCTGATAGCACCAACAGCGCTGTCAGGTAAAGCAAAATCAAGTCAATGATGTGATGTGTGTGTCTTTGCATGTGTGTGTCTGGTAGTGTTCGGGGTTCAGGTGAACCTGCATAAAAAGAGTCTTTGCAGCTGTGTCAGAGCTGTGTCACAGTGAGTGTTTACATGGACATGAATAACCCATTCATGAGCCGTATCCAGGTTCTGATCATATTCAGTGTATGGTGTTTACATGAGCACAGGAAAATGTGGCGCTACGACACCTGCTTTGACTCCTGGATGGAGATGGCTCCCATGAATGTAGCTCGCTCTGAGTTAGGCCTGGTGATGCTGGACGGTTTCGTGTATGCAGTGGGAGGGTGGGAGGGACGCTCTCGTCTGGACTCGGTCGAGTGCTGCAACCCACACACAAACTCCTGGCAGTTCACAGAGTCTGTCAAGATGGCTGTCACGAGTCCCGCTGTGGTGGCTCTGGATGGACTGCTCTACGTCACTGGCGGTGCAGTCCTAGAGGATGGTGACGGCACAGACCTCGCTCAGGTGTACAACCCAAAAACCTCTGTATGGACAGAGGTTTCCCCTATGCAGATCGCCCGGTCTGGTTCAGCTGCTTGCACACTCAAAGGAAAGATTTATGTTAAATATCTTACATGATAAATATCACCACACAAGCAAGACGTGGCAGAGGCAGTGTGTTGGTTTACGGTTATCGGCCACAACCATTGTTAGTTGTTTGTTTGGCAGGACCGTTCACTTCACTGGACTCAAAGATGAATTGTTTTTGGGCGGACGGTGGAACAGTGGTTAGAGCAGTGGTCCCATGTAAGGAGGCTGAAGGCCCTCGAGGCAGCGGCCGTGGGTTCGACTCCAACATGGGGCCCTTTGCTGCATGTCTCCGCTCGGCCCAGTAGCTACAGGAGAGTGTTTACTGCGCGTTTGCACGTGTACGAGCACAAGGCCTACGACGGTTCTGACTTAATTTATGTGCGCCTGTTGGGACCTGTTCAAAAACAGTCGACAAGACGCACAAAAACTCAGAGGTCTATGGAAAGATTTGTAAACAAAGCGACGCATCGAGATGACGTCATCAATGCGTGTGACGTGATGACGTATAGGCAGCAAGAAGCATTCGCCGAGGCCCAGGTAGTGTGAGTATAAACGGGCTGGCCAGCGGGGGTAGAGGGAGGGGGGACAAGTACCCTAAAGCCCGGGGCGCGGTGCGGAAGGACAGTGTGAGTGTGCCCTTAAGAATCAGATTGTAATATCAGTTGGAAGTAGAGCTGGGCAGTATGGCCAGAACCATACTCATTCAGAATAGTCAAGCAAAGCACAGACATCCACTTTAACAACCAGTTTCAGCACAGACAGAGTAGAAAAGTCAACACACTAGCTGAAGCCCTTTTGATTCCGACGTTACATCGGTCAATCTGCACTGCTGGAGCAGATCAGTGCCAAGGGCCAAAGAGGCTAACAAGGACTTTCTATCCTCAGCCCAGCAGCTGGCTGCACAATCCCTGTCAGAGCTCTGTCAGAAGGATGGGGGGACTGAACACTGTGACTGCAGGGCCTTCAGTGGTTGAAGCCTGTGAAAAACAGGATTGTTATACTACTTTAAAAACAGATACTCTATATAGCAGTGCTATGACTATTTACTGTACTTTTTACCCATGGATAGCCAGTGGGAATGTTTTCTATGATTTATAGTTCATAGTTTTTGCAGATATGGCTTCATAACCATCAGTGTACAGTTTATGTTTTGTAGACTTCTGTGCTCTCAGTAAATGCACAAGCATCATTACCTGGCAGGGTCTATTGTACTATATTTAAATAGTATAATAAACATATAAAAATATGTTTCAATGTCTGTCCATCCTCTTTAATGTCCATGTCATCCCATATCACAGGTACTTCATAGAGAACGAAGAGGAGAGACCTTTGTATTTCATCATTGGGGTGAACAGCGGCATCATCAGGACTACTCAGGTTCTGGACCGGGAGGAGACTGCGTGGCATAACATCAGTGTGATGGCTGCAGAGGTTGGTAAGTTCACAGCAACAGCAGACCACACCAAACTGTCGCTATCTCAAGATTGGTATCATATGAAACTAGACGATCGAAGGAATCCATTGGTACCATGTCATGTTAGCTTGTCAGAAAGGAGGCTAAGGGTGCACTCACACTGTCCTTCCACACCGCGCCCCGGGCTTTAGGGTACTTGCCCCTAATGTTATGAAGCCAGTTGTGTCATCACTCAGCCAATAGCTCAGTGAGATCAGCACCTTCTTTAGAAGTTAAAGGCTGTGAGTTGCAGGATGAACATCTTATACCTAAGCAGTCATTGTACTGTGGAGCCCTGCCCTCCAACAACACATCTGACTGAAATGATCAGCTCACTAGTTTGTGTCCTGGGTTAACATGCTATTGTGTACTCTAGCATTATGCTGTAGGGATTGGAGACACATAATATTAGAGATATTTTAATTTGAGAACATTAAATTAATCACCAGTTCTGACAGTTGTTCTAAAGACCATGTATTTGTTCTTTGTCTTCTTTTCCTGCTCTGCACAATTCTCCATAGTTTCAATTGGCTTAGCCTTTATGTGTAGTTTGACCTTTGGGGCTTCTGTAGACCAATAGTTTTACTTGTTTAACTTTACTATTTTGTACTAAGTGTTTTGCTGTTTTCTTCACCCTCAGTTAGCTGGAAAGTGCTCCAGATGCAGAATTTCTCAATAAGGGAGACAAAGTAGATGTGCTTCCACTCCGGTCTGGAGTGGGACTTTTAAAAAAACATTTTTTTAAGGACTCCTGCAACATTATTGTTGAATATTAATGGCAAGTCAGTAGCAGCAGAACTATGACCTAAGTACCAAAGTTTCTGCTTCTGTGGATGCCAGATCTGACGGAGAATGATCCAGGCGACATTGAACAGTGGATCCACATTTTAATATTGAAAAAGGTGGTTTCATCATTGTTTTGATGACCTTGATTGACCACAGGTACTGCTTCAGATTCACTGATGTGGGTGTTCATTGTTCCAGCAGTGATGGAGGCATATTTGAACAAAGTGCCTTAGGCAAAGCCATTAGAGATGGCACAGCACCACTTCCTGGCTGCTCACAGCCGGCCACCCATGTCAACGTGGGGGAGGAAGCCTCTCCCCTCCCACGTAACGTAATCCACCTCTGCCCTGGAAAGGACCTAAATGAGGCTAAGAGGGAAAAATCTACAGGCTATCGGGGGTCAGGAGGGGGCTGGAGAACTCATTTGGGATCCTTGCCCCCAAGTGGGAAATATCCCATTAAGGGCCAGGTTGCAGCCTCAGAATAAAGTGATAAAGGCCACTTGTGTCTTACACAATTACATTAGTAACATCTCCACCCAACAACTCAACACCAGGCAGCAGAGAGGGTGGCACTTCTGAGAGCAAGTGGAGCAGTTGAGGATCTACCACTGTGTGGGAGTCATCCATCAAGGGATGCTTTTCTTATGGGGGAGGCCTATAAGGACTGTTTCATGTGAACTTATGGAGCAGTCACATGGCAGCAGAATGCCTTTTGAGTGGATCAGTAGAGTGAAGTCACTGGATAGTTCATATAATATTCATAATATACGTAGAGAAATATAGACTTTTGCCGTTGTGCAAAATGATTAACAACATAGATTGTAACTGGCTACTTATTATCTTTGCCTTGTTCTAATGATGTTCTTGGCTCATCATTTGGTCTTTTAAGGGTGCACTCACACTGTCCCCCCTCCCTCGTGCCCCAGGCCCGTTTGTACTCACACTACCTGGGCCTCGCGCAAATGCTTCTTGCTGTCCATACGTCATCACGCCGTAACACGTCACACACATTGATTGACGTCATTGCGATGCAACGTAGTTCGGATTGCGGAAGGACAGTGTGTGCGCCCTTAAAGACATTAAAAACAATGTAAAAAAACCTATATTCTTTATCTACTTTATTATTTCATACAGCCAGTGGAACTCTATGAGTGAACACTGTACTCCATGTTACTGTCCCGGGTCCATGCCTGTGTTCCCACATTTTAGATTTATCAAGCTGTGTGACGGTCCAAAGCTTTTTGTTGACGTTTTAAAACCTTTCTGTTAACTATAGAGTTTAGCCTGCTGTCTCATCTCATCTCATCTCGTCTTCAGCCTCTTATCCGGGGTCGGGTCGCGGGGGCAGCAGCTTTAGCAGGGGACCCCAAACTTCCCTTTCCCGGGCCACATTAACCAGCTCTAACTGGGGGATCCTGAGGCGTTCCCAGGCCAGTGTGGAGATCTAATCTCTCCACCTGGTCCTGGTTCTTCCCCGAGGCCTCCTCCCAGCTGGACGTGCCTGGAACACCTCCCTAGGGAGGCACCCAGGGTTCATCCTTACCAGATGATCCTGAACCACCTCAACTGGCTCCTTTCAACGCAAAGGAGCAGCGGCTCTACTCAGAGTTCCTCACGGATGCTGAACTTCTCCCCCTCTCTCTAAGGGAGACTCCAGCCCCACTCCTGAGGAAACCCATTTCGGCCGCTTGTACCCGCGACCTGGTTCTTTGGGTCCTGACCCAGTTTTCATGACCATAGGTGAGGGTAGGAACCAGGACTGAGCGGTAGATCCAGAGCTTTGCCTTCCTCTGCTCTCTTTTCGTCACAACGGTGCGGTAGAGAGACTGCAGCACCGCCCCCGCTGCTGTTCTGCAGAAAAATACAGGTTTTTACATGGCTTTGAACTATTTGGTAATTGGCTCAGCAGGTGCACATTAATTGCTTCGGACCAAATAACATAAAAGATGAAGGCTATTTTTAGAAGGCATCTTAATTCTTTGAATTTTTACGGAATACCCTTTAAGACACATTTAGTGATCCGACCTGTGATCAGGACCTCTGTGTAGATGAGATTGTGCTGAATGCATCTGTGGAATAGTCCTCTCCTTTCATTTCTCCCCGGTCAATGCTTATCTTGCCAATTACCCTTTCTCTTACCCTTTACTGCACAATAGTGTTAGTAATGGACTGAGCGGGGCATTCATAAATGCCAGGCAGCTCAGTCACCCTGCTGCTGATTCTCTGGGGATTCAATCCAAACCTCCTGTGCAGGGAGGACACCTACCATATAATTTAAGAAGCAAACAAGTTACTCCAGCCTGTCTCTCCTCATGTGAACCATTGATTCAGCTGATCCCAGCTGACATTGGGCGTGAGGCGGGGTCCACCCTGGACAGGACGCACATAGACACATAGAGATGAACAGAGACAGACAACCATTCACACCTACGGGCAATTTAGAGTCATCGATGAACCTAACACCTGCACGTCTTTGGACTGTGGGAGGAAACCGGAGAACCCGGAGAAAACCCACGCACACACGGGTGAGGCGACAGTGCTAACCACTACACCACCGTGTAGCCCTCATGTGAACCAGTGTGACATTAACTTCAATACTCACATTTGTCTTTTTGCAATCTCATATAGCGCACATACATCTTGCTGATGTATGTATATACATCTGACAAGCATCGGCCTATAGCATTATTTCTTCCACTATATGTACTCTACTGTAAAGTTTCAGGCAGGGGGTGGTGCAGTGGTGCAGTGGTTAGAGTATTCACCCCATGTAAAGAGGCTAGAGGTCCCCAAGACGGCGACCACGGGTTCAACTCCAACCTGCTGCCCTTTGCTGCATACACCCCCCATTTCCTGTCTTTCCTTTATAATAAAGGCTTTTAAAAACTAAAAGAAGTTTCAGACGGATCTATTTTAGGTCTGCCCCCCGCAGCTTTTAAGTGCTGCCACTGTGCAGCGCTGAAAGGCCAGGACTATTAGTTTTCAGGTGAGCTGTCGCTTGAAGTAATTTGACAATAAATACCATGTTTTTTTGTCATTCTGTGACACAAGTTGGAGATTGTTGGAACGGTGGAAAGACTCCAATTTAAATGAAGTGTGTTTTTACGACGATCCACAAGAAAAAAATACTGGTTTTCTAAATGGAGTCTGGAGCCGTGAGCTGTTAACGACTTGCTATTTACATTAAAAGTGTTTAAAAGGTGTTTCTCTGAGGCTCTATGGTGGACGCACGAGCACAGCTGCCACTAACATTAGCTTGATTTTGGTCATAGTCCATAGTTTAGGATCTCTCCCAAACAAACGCCAGCAAAGGGTCTGGAGATGTCAGTTGGGGCTGATGGAAAACTGTGGTACAACCATAGACTGTTTAAAAGATAGACGGAGCTCCCAGGTCGGAAAAACTAAGCCAACACGGAAGTGCCGGCAGGGGGCGACCATAGAGTGTATAAAAATGGACGTATCATCTATGTCTATCTACTTGATCCAATCGTACTCGCCTATGGGAGTCGCCATCTTGTCAGACTTTGAGTTTGATGGCAACATATCCAGCAAAATATTGAATTTATTGATTAATTTGAGTCGTGCCTCTTTGTTGTACTCACACACACAATCAGAAAGCCTTTTGGGTGGTCGAGCATATTGTTTCTCCTCTTCTCATTATGTCCCCATCAAATCTGATCTATACATTTTCATTTCAGTAATAGGTAGGGATATTACACCTATGAAAGATGCGACCTGAATCCATAAATGTCTTATACTGTATGTAGAGCAGCGGGGCAGTGCAGCTTTGATGGGGTCTGCATTTCAGTGAGACAAACATTGACGTGAGTACAATCGGGCTCATTAACGCCACAAAAGTCTCAGCTTTCCAGACATGCCCAATTTATTCTCAGCTTTCCAGACATACCCAATTAATGCAACTTCAAGGCTGTTCGTGGTTCCCAGTGTGCAGAAATATTCAAATGCTGCCAAGTAAATGGTAAATGGACTTCTATAGCGCCTTTTTGACTACTCAAGGCGCTTTCACAGTGTTTGTCACATTTCACACAGACATTCACACTGATGGCAGTGGACATCTACAGACCATCTAATCTTATCTAAACATTCACAGCACATTTACACACCCATGCTCAGCACGGGGAGCAATTTGAGGTTCAGTGTCTTGCCCAAGGACACTTCGACATGTAGACTGGGGGAGGTGGGGATTGAACCGCCAATCTCTGAATGGAGGACGACCCACTCTACCACTGAGCGACAGTCGCCCAAGTCCACCCTCTGTTAGACACTTGAAAATGGGCAGGTGGTTCCCTTTCAGCATGACAACGACCCAAAACACACCTCCATAAAAACAACACAGTGGCTAAAGGACAGGAAGGTGAAGGTCCTAGAGTGGCCGGGTCGGGGTCGCGGGGGGCTGGAGCCGATCCCAGCTGACATCGGGCGTGAGGCGGGGTCCACCCTGGACAGGACGCCAGTCTATCACAGGGCACATAGAGACGAACAGAGACAGACGACCATTCACACCTACGGGTGATTTAGAGTCATCAATGAACCGAACACCTGCACGTCTTTGGACTGTGGGAGGAAACCGGAGAACCCGGAGAAAACCCACGCAGACACGGGGACAACATGCAAACTCCACACAGAAAGGCCGGGATGCGAACCTGGAACCTCTCCCTCTTTGGGCGCTTTGCCTGGAGGGAAATAGGTTCCTCTGATAGTGATGGCGGCTTCCGAGTATTCACCGATCCTGTAAAAGTTTATGTATTATCATTTCAGGCTGTAAAAAAGAAAAAATGTCACTATCTCAAAAGGGTATTGTGACTTTCTATAGGCACTGTATAACACACCCACATTAGAGCAGATACACCAAGCCCAGTGGTGTATGCCAGCACAAACCGTAGAACACACTCTATAGTTAGAATAATGATAGGAAGATTTACCGTATGTGTTCATTCCTCCGTCTACACCTGCATACCCCCTTCTCTGCTCCCTCATTATTAAAGCCCAGCGTTCTATATCTGCTTTGCTGTGGCTTATAGCAGTAAGGTCAGGAGCAAAGGTCATCTTCATTATGTCTGTAGGTGGGACTGGATGAAAAACTTAAGCCCTCTAGTGAATTCAGCAGAGAGAAAAGAGTTTTTTTTCCCGGATATGGTATCTGACCTTCACCCCTGCCTATTACCCTGAGGTTTGATCAGAAAATGCATCTCTTGCAGTGTCTCCCCAAATACACTCTAAGCCTTCTCTAACAGGATGAGCTGAGAGGAGCCCAGCAGAGCAAAGCACACAGAGAGATTTAGATGATGAGCTATGACAGGGATAAGGACAGGAGGGTATGGAACAAGATGTCAGCAGTTTGAAGTTAAAACAAAGTTTACTATCCAAGAACTAGGGAAGGGCATACTCATTCATTCATCTTCAACCGCTTGTCCCTATTGGGGTCGCGGGGGGGCTGGAGCCGATCCCAGCTGACCAGTACTCTATTTGGACGTCAGTATTCATTCAATAGGTTGAGTAATTGCATCTCCGTTTTTTTGCTTTTTAACAATCAATATCTAATCAGCTACTTTGACAATTGGCTATTACAGGCAGCAAGCAATGCGTCCGGTTACTGTATAACAAAACAACATTCAACACACTAATTAAAGGTTATTTTTAGTTAGATAACAGTGCTGGGCTGCCCAATGACTGAATGACATAACACATAACATTAACTACAGTAGATGGGAAGTTGATTCATCAATGGTAATTTAGCTAGTTGGCACATTCCATTGTTCCTTCGCATCTCCCCACCGCTGGAAGACTTCACGTTGAAGACAGCTTGACGGCAAGTCTGTAAAGTAAAACCTTTAAGTAATGTTAGACGAACATGACCTACCACCTTAAAACATGTAAGTAAACGTCTGCTGCAAACCACAACATTTACATGTTTTCCTGGGATAAATCATCAATGGGCTCCTTCAATTTGGATGCATTTGGTAATTGACTTGAATGGAGCAGCTGGTACAGGGGCCAGTAGGTAAGTCTTTCAAAACACTCTTTAAATAAACTCTGGGTTCACTAACTGTGTTGTTGGTGTTTTGTTTTATGTGTAAGGACTCTGATCATGCTACTGCAGAGGTTTGCTGTTATTTGGAGCAACTATACTGCCCATACTCACCATACTGCCCCGAGCTAATCCGTGTTAGCAGCGACAGACTGTTAGCGACTCTCCAGAAAAAACAACGTTAATAGTTCATACACGAAAAAAATTGTCTTGATGGTATTTGATGCGCAATTCGCCTAAAAAGACCCTGGGATGATTTTACACCAGGATTTCACTTGAATGTGGTGTTTTGGAGGGATTGTTGTCAAATGTGTGTTACGAATGGTCAAATTATTCTTCCATCATGGAAGTGAATTATATAGTACATTCACAATTATTTTGAAATCATTCATTCATCTTCAACCACTGATCCCAGCTGACATCAGGCGTGAGGGGGGTCCACCCTGGACAGGACGCCAGTCTATCGCAGGACACATAGAGACGAACAGAGACAGACAACCATTCACACCTACGGGTGATTTAGAGTCATCAATGTGCTAACCACCACCGTGCAGCCCAATTATTTTGAATGATTAGTTATTTTTTATTACAGAGTTATGACTAGAAGAACTTGACCATACTGAGCTGCATCTCAAATGAATCTTCAGACGATGGACACTATCAACACTATGTTCCATGTGTCATCTGCTTTTGACCTGCTGTCTCCCACTAAACACCCCACCAAAAAAGTGTACACAACAACAAATGACTACTTCAAAATAAGTGAAAAACTGATAAAAGTCAGCACTTGTTCACTACTTTATCTATTTTTAAGGACAGTGAAAACATGAAGTAAGTGACATTACTCTGTCAGTAGGAAAAACAATGAATCTGTCTTTTCAATAAAATACAAAGATACTGCAGCAACTTCAACCTGCTTCCTCTCTGTCCTTTTTCAGATAACCCCCGTATGGTGAGTCATGTCCCAGTTACCATCCAGGTCTTGGACGTCAATGACAACATTCCAGCCATCTCTGGGGGGCACGGTGCCATCACAGTGTGTGAGGGCACCAAAAATGGACAGGTGGGTTGCTAATGCTCCAGCCTAGGAGAACAAAAGTACTGTAGCCATTTGCAATGGCCCCTGCACGTAGATGACGGTGTCTTGACCTTGAGGCCTTGACATTGGATTGAGAAAATAAATCCAAAATATACCCCATCAGAGTCTGATTCCCATCACTGTGACGCAAAAAGACACACTGGAGACCCAGTGCATCACTAAAGCCTGTAGTGAACATGTACCAAATGCACCACAGTGTCTCAAACTGATAGGACCTTATAGCGGACTATGAAGCATCATGTAACACACAGTGGAGACATTGTACACATACTGTCAACCTGGATTAAGGAAACTTGTGTGTGTTGTTTCACTTGATTTCTCACCTGAAGAGCCAATCTCTCCAATTGGCTGACTGTGTGTTCCTTTGAGAAAAATCATCTTTATGATGCCAAGACTGCGGCTTATAAAGGTCCAGATATACATGTAAGCAAAGTCTCCATCCACAGATTTTAACCAAATTAACCCACAAAGAAAATGCAGATGAATGCCTGTTTCCATCCACGACTGTACAAATAATAGGACTTGGGCACATCGAGATAAACAGCTGTTGGTGCTCTCCAGTCCAATGCAGTTAAACTCCACTGTGGTAAAAGGGGCTGCAGATGGCGTCATTAAAGGAGCTCCAGTAAAACCCACTGTCTGTATATAAAGATGGACAGCTCGACAGCTGATGTTGCAGCGCTGCCTGCCTTTCTACATTGAGTTTGCCTATGATAATGCCCATACACTGGAGATCAACAAATGATAAATATTTGATTTATTCTTAAATACTGTTATTTTTTGTTGTTCAGAATTTGATAGAATATCAGCTGTGGCTATTCCTCTGCTGCACTAGCATGTTTTTTAAATTACCAAGGCACTTCAACAAAAGTCAGTTAAATTTGGAGGAAGAAGTGTCATGGTTTGGGGGGTGTTTTCTGCAGCAGGGGTTGGGCCTCTTGTACAGCTACATGGCAGGGTGAATGCAAATGTTTATGTGAACCTCCTTCAGCAACATGCAACACCTTCACTGCAGTTATCTCCCAATCAGCTGCAATTTTCATGATGACAATGCCCCGATGTCTCACTACAAAACAGGCGGAGAAGTTCCTTCAAGCTAAGAATATTTATCCAATGAAATGTCCAGAACACAGTACAGATCTAAACCCCATAGAGTACATGTGTCAAACTGATCCAGTAAAGGTTCACTGCTGCTGCAGGTTTTCATTCCAACCAAGCAAGAACAAACCTGTCTCGACTTACTCAATCACCTGAACTGCCTTCACACAGTTGATTTGCCACAGCAGCCCTATACTGGATCGATTTGACACCCCTGCCATCGAGAATCTCTGGAAAACCCTTGTCAACAAAGTAAAGTCCAAGAAACCTACTACAGAAGAGACTGAGTCAGAATGGACCCAGATCAAACCAGAGCAGTGTGAGAGAATAACAGAACCAAGGGAGTAGGTGTAAAGACAGGAGAGGCCCCAGGACTGAACCTTTAGGGACCCCAGTAGTAAGATGACAGGGTTCTGGCACAGAGCCTCTCCAAGTTACCCGGCATGTGCATTTTTTTTTAGGTAGCATGTGATCAGGGAGAGTGCAGAGCCTGAGATACCTAATTGCTATAGGGTGGAAACAAGGGATCTGGTGGTTAACAGTGTCAAATGTTGCCGAAAGGTCCAAAAAGATGAGTGAAGAGGAGAGAGAGAGGCTGCTCTCGCTGTGTGATGTCACTCACTGACAGCAGGAAGGGCAGTTTTTCCTGTGCAAAGTATGCAGCACATGTTGGTTTTATGTGTTCGGGATGAGACTGGTAAGGAGGGTTTACATGTAAGAGACATCACTTGCTAATGAAATTACACTGATTTTTGTTTTTATTCGGGCAAGTGAACACGACATTCGGGCAAGTAGAATATGACCTGTACTTGCGCGATGGGCAAGTGCTTTCGAAACCTTTGTGTCAACCCCTGCAGTAGCGTTACAGGGTATGTGTGTGTGTGTGTGTGTGTGTGTGTGTGTGTGTGTGTGTGTGTGTGTGTGTGTGTGTGTGTGTGTGTGTGTGTGTGTGTGTGTGTGTGTGTGTGTGTGTGTGTGTGTGCGCGTGCGTGTGCGTGTGCGACAAATTACACCTCGGGCTGATACCCCACTGAAAAAAATCTTCCTATTTTTCACAACCCAATGTTGGCGAGTCTGCATTCTGACATCTCAACATCACTCAGTCTTAAAATGTGTGTATAACCTCACGTTCAGCTCTCAAACACAAGCGCCGCTACTGTTCACACCCCTGAACACATGGATGAAAACACATCCATCCTCTGTCACTGCACACGCACTGGCTGGCACACATACACTCGTGTTGATCTGCAGCCTGTCTGTTGTGTGTCTGACACCATCACTGAGAGATTTATCAGCTGAGCTGCAGACATTGCAGCTTCTTGAACCCATAAATTATTCAGACTGTGGAGTGTGCGGATGCTTCCGCTGCTGGGCCAGGTAAAGACGATCGTATTAAACTCAAACATGGGCCTGTCTCCCTGCTGCATCTCCTTTGTCCCCCCCTCTTTCCCTCTCCACCTACACACTGCATGCCTCACTGCTCCACTGTAGGGCCAATTCTGAACCGAGGACGATAAAACACCTTTTTTTAGTGAAGCACAAAGGCACAGATCTACATCACAGCTATCCACACACGCACACATGCTGTCTCTTTATAGGTATTTCTCTCTCTTATAATCTGTCTGCCAATTCCTCTGTTTTTCATGCAAATTGAAGTGTGTGAGTGTGCATGAATGAGTGTGTAATTATTTAGCTCGGCTTAAGGCAACAGGCACACACATGCTAAGGAAGGAGTCTTTTTTCTGGCACTGCAATGCATTGAGGCTGAGATAGTTTGCATGCACGTTATTCTCGCATGACAATTTTTTATACTTAATTTGTATTATTGATTGCAAAACGATGGTGCTGGCTGTTTAGGTTGCGGGGCATACAACACACAGTACTAATTCCTTGTTTGCTGTGTTAAGTGCAGGGAGACGAGAGGCAGATACAAACCCGAGGGCTCAGAATACACTTCAGTGGAACATGGAGTTTTACACTTTTTGCATATCAACTACTGAATTTTCTACAGTAGAGAGTATCACCATATTTTGTTACAGTCATTCCACTGCTACGTGTAGCTACATGCTAATATCAGGGAAAGGTGTACTCTTGCTTACTGATGATGTTTCATTTCTCCCCAATTTTTGGATCATATCCCTGCTCGAACATGCTCAGCTCTGTAGTTTTTGGTTAAGAAGCCTTTATTGAGGATTTCCCACGGAAGAAAGTGCCACCATACTACAGTCCAGCTGCGACAGACAAGACAGAGAAGGCTAGAGCGCAGATGACTAGACTCATAGTAGACTCATAAATGCTGACCAATCAGGCCAGACTGGGCTTTTTCAGAATAGGGGCAGCATGAAAACATGAGTTTGTATGTTTTCAAAAACACAGAAACAAAAATGATCCAATCGACTATCCCTCCTAGGAGCGTTGAGCTAACATTAGCTGCAGCATGTTCACCGTGTCTGTGCTAACGTTAGCTGCAGCATGTTCACCGTGTCTGTGCTAACGTTAGCTGCAGCATGTTCACCGTGTCTGTGCTAACGTTAGCTGCAGCATGTTCAGCGTTTTCTGTGCAAACGTTAGCTGCAGCATGTTCATGTGCAAAATAAATTGTCACGTTATTTTTTCTGTAATTAATTAATTAATGGTTATTAACATGTTAAAGTCCCAGCCCTAGTTTAAATATCTTTAAATCCTTAGAAAGTTAAAGCGGCCGTTTTAACATTTAATAGCTTGACAGGATATGTTGCATTTATCTGTAATGAAATTTGTCCTCGTCAAAGAGAACATATGAATGTGTGCTTCCTCAAGTTGTTGACATGACCAAAGAACCACTGTGTTGAACAGATGCTGTGGCAACAACAAGACAATGCACAGAGCTCGTTGCCATTGTTACCAATGATAGAAAGGCAATCTGTCACTCTCTCATTAGGTTTGGTGAGCAGCTCTCCTGTTTCTGCCGATACCATGTGAAAGCAGAAGACAAGTGAGAAGCTTCATTTAAAGACTAAAGTCAGGACATAATCAGAGACAATTACTCTCCTACCTCTCCCCTGTGTTTCCAGCACCTCCCTGTCCTTGTCTCCTGACTCCCACACACACCTGCCTGCGATCGGCTCAACACCTCCCTCGGCTCTCTCACCTGCCATCAACACATCAGCTCTACGGTACTTCTACGCCCGATCTTCACCAGATCTCATCACCGGATTGTTGTTTCTGCTCTAGTTGTACACGTCCTCAGGCCCCAGTGGGTTCACTCTGCTGTGTTTTTGTGCCTGATGCTGACATTTCTTCCTCGCGCCTCACAGCCAAAATACGTGGCTGGCGTAAGGATGCCCGCAGCACGGCGTATCTATGATATCCAACTGAAGCTGCCGCATGGACCACAGAAGCCATGCACACGCGTGTGGGCACTGCTCTTTTACATGGACCTCCAACAGATACAAACTACAGAGAACTGAGTAAGATAAGTTTGTGTTAAAAATAAAAGGTTAACCCTTGTATGGTCTTCACTTTTGTGACCTGCTATCCCTCGGGTCAAAACCATTAACATAATGTCTCTATCTCAATTCCAATCAATAGAGGTAACGTGTGTCATGATTGCAATCAGTCTCTACTAGAACATGTTTTTATGTGAAATACTGCCCCTCTGGTGTGGGCCCCTGCCCCTTAGAGACTCTGTGCCACTGCTGCTTTCAGTAAACGTTTTCATGAGCGCCGTCTGGCCCGCCTTAGCCTGCCGTTAGGTCCCGGGGCTGAGAGGTCTTGTAGGCCCCCCCTTTCCTCTAACACACAGTAAAAAGAATACAATTGTGTGATATCCACATCAGGGCTACACGGTGGTGTAGTGGTTAGCACTGTCACAGCGAGAAGGTTCCAGGTTCCCCGACAGGGACAAGCGGTTGAAGATAGATGAATGAATGAATGATATCCACATCAGTTTCTCTCGGGAGATCCAGCGGTGACATGTCCCTCGATGAGTCGACCCAATCACTCGGGCCTCACCTCGACCGTAAACACAAAAGTCTGTCTAATCAATAACAAAGAACCAGTACTTAATAAATAAACCAGTAATAGTAATATAATAAATATGGAATTTACAACAATATAAACAACATTAAAGTGTAATAGCTTCTTCTTTAGGCGTCTGTGGGCCCCGTGAATCAATCCCAAACCCAATCTCTCTCTCACACACACACACGCACACACACACACACACACAGTGTACAGAACCTCAATGTCAGGTATCAGTAGATTGACAGTATAACACTAATCTAGGTTATACAGTAGGTTATATTGGCTTTGAGTCCAACAAAGAATGTCATGTTCAATGAACATCAGTGGGAGGTGACTGACTTGCTGCATGATTGATCGCAATCTATTTTTTACCAAGGCTGGTTTAGAGGAGGAACGCTCCCCACTGGCGTCGGTCAATGGGTTTTCTTCTTCTCAGCACTTTCAGTGACCCCACTGACAACATGCTGCTTCCCTTCCCATTCTGTACAAACTGTATGAAGTGTACTGCTTCCTCCGCACAGCCCTCTTCCAAGTCACTGTGGGATTGCACCTGAGGTGAGTCACGTAACAGGCCTCTGGTCTCTCCATCTCCGGATGGCTCTCGCAGCAGCCAGTGCTCATCCTCTCCACTAATTTCTGCTTGTTAAAGTGCTCGACTCGCCTTCATCTGTTACAGGTCAGCCGGTGGCTGAGTGGTTAGAGCAGTCACCCCGTGTAAAGAGGCTGAAGGTCCTCGAGGCAGCGGCCGCAGGTTTGACTCTGACCTGTGGCCCTTTGCTGCATGTCTCCCTCTCTCTCTCTTTCCCCATTTCCTTTCTGTCCTCTATAATAAAAGCTTGGAAAACTGCCAAAAAAATAATCTTTAAAATAGAAAAAGAACTAAAAGAAACAGCATTCAACTTTAAGCAAATAATCAGGGAAGTTACGCTGCCATTATGCTGCCGTTCCTTGTGCATAAGTGTGCAGTCTCTGCTGCTGCACGGAGCAGACGCTTCCCGTTTAGAATATTTATATTTTCATTGTATTTAATGAATGTGGGCGAGAGGGGGAGAAGTTCAGTCATCCGTGAGGAACTCGGAGTAGAGCCGCTGCTCCTTTGCGTTGAAAGGAGCCAGTTGAGGTGGTTCAGGACCATCTGGTAAGGATGAACCCTGGGCGCCTCCCTAGGGAGGTGTTCCAGGCACGTCCAGCTGGGAGGAGGCCTCGGGGAAGACCCAGGACCAGGTGGAGAGATTAGATCTCCACACTGGCCTGGGAACACCTCAGGATCCCCCAGTTAGAGCTGGTTAATGTGGCCCGGGAAAGGGAAGTTTGGGGTCCCCTGCTAAAGCTGCTGCCCCCGCGACCCGACCCCGGATAAGAGGCTGAAGATGAGATGAGATGAGATGAATGTGGGCACGGCTATGTGAGATGAACTGAATGGGTTTTAGTTCCATAGAAAAACAAACAGCATGGATGGGTCAAAACCAACGCTGGACTTCCACCCAGCAGGAACCCACGTGAAACCAAAAGTCAACTATTGTGTTTCTTCAACATGCTGTGGAACGAGCTGTCAGAACGTATTTTACTCCCCGTTCATTTATACGAAGAACGGGACGAGACACGTTAGTTCCAGTTGTTGAATGGACCCGCTTCCTTGGACTGGTGCGGAGTTCAGCCTCATTGAGCTTGTGATGCTCTTCAGTGTCCAGAAGGTTTCAGAGAGGAGCTTGGATTGACCCGAGGTGTACAACAGACCTGACCTAACCACACCCAGCTGTGATGCTGCGTGTTCAAGATAACACAGTATACCTTTCAACCCGTAGAGGTCAATGCAGCAGTGCTTCTTTTACCGATCAGGTCTGGGGTGACGCAATGCTGCGGTGACATTTGCTCATCCACCAAAAAAGGGTGGGGGCTGCAAGTTTGGTGACATAGTGACTACTTGCAGGGCTAATGTGTATCTTTTATAGTGGGAGCATCAATCAAAATACTATCAAAATAGTCTTACAGTACACCTACCCCTGTGTGTACCTGTAAACAAAAATAAAGACGTCGTAATACCGATGGAAACACAACACACACAAAAACAAACATGGTAGCATTTTCCAACAAGGTAGCATAAATTGTCCGAACGCCGGCACAGTGCTCACTCCACATAAAACCCACTGGGGCTCCATGCCCTGATGCGTTTATGTGCAGTGAGCGTGCACACCTCCTAAATCTTAATATGTCTGGGGCCCTGCCAAGCTGCTGCTGGATTTCTCCTACTTCTGGGAAGTGGGTTCGAAACAGAAGAGGTATAACAACAGCTACACTAATGTCCCCTGTCTAGTCCTGTGCATATTGCTTAAGGTGGAATATGTTCCAGTCCCTTGCATCTCTGACATGCGGTGAGGACGAGCTGGGGCCACAGCCACACACCAGTTTGCTTTGTATTTTTGGCCACTGCATATAAATGTCCTTTTTCTTTCGATCGTTGCATTCCCACCTGCACAAATGAGGGAACGCACTCAAGCTGGATTCAACTGAACTAAATAAGGCTGGTGTGAAAGCTCCCTTAGTGACAAGCCGCTCCTTCGAGATTTTTCTCAGCTCAACCTAAATCCAGGTCAACGTATCTTTATTCGTCCTCCTCTGGTTGAGTTCATGTGAACCGTGGGACCAGCCACTAATGACGAGCCACTGCTCCAAGTTTTGCCCTATTTATCCAGTCACTGAATTCCTCTGCACCGGTCAACAAGTGATTTTGCTTCCCTGCTGTTTTCTAATCTGCGCTGTGTGTGTGTGTGTGTGTGTGTGTGTGTGTGTGTGTGTGTGTGTGTGTGTGTGTGTGTGTGTGTGTGTGTGTGTGTGTGTGTGCGCTCTGCTGCGTGGCGCCTCCTTTGTGAACACCACAATCGATTATCATGTGATTATTATCCGACTGTGTGCACTGAAGAATTAAAGCAAATGCTTCATTCTCTGCCTCTTTGCGTCTTTATAATCTTGATGGCTTTGTTTCCCTCACTCCATTTCTTCCTTTCTCTCTTCCCTGCATCTCTTGTATTCTCCGTTGCCTTTGTTTTTATTTATTCTTTCACATCTCTTCTGCGTTTCTCCACCAGGTGATTCAGACCATCCGTGCAGCAGATCTGGACAACTTTGCAAATGGGAGGTTTTCATTCTATGTGCCTGCCGAGCTTCCAGCCAATCCAAACTTTACTGTGAAGGACAATGGAGGTAAGACTCTAGTGCGCACACCCTTTGTTAAATATGAGTACAAATATTGTGGTTTTATAAATGTATGTCCATGTACGACTGTTGTACAGATGGTGCGGGCCAATACACAGAGGAATCACATTCTTCAAGCATTAACAGATGGATTAAAAATGCATGTGTTCTGTCATGTGGCAATTAACACGGACTGGATATCAGATGTACAAACACATTGTCGCAGTATAAATAGGTACTATATATATATATATGTAGATCACAAACTGCTTCTTTTGACAGCCATCGTTCCGCCTCTTGTGTTAACTGTGAAATAAGACTTCATTAAACTAGCAGCTGTCACCAGTTTCTACACAGAAGCTCCATAACTGCAGCTGAATACCAACTCCGAAAACACAGTGTCATGGACTCAGACTCAGTACTTGCATTGCTCAGTAAACATTTATTGAGAACGGGGAATCAACAGGGATAACTAAAGCACCGCACGCCGTGCGTGGGAAACAAAACCATAATACTCTGTTCCAAGAGGGGATACTGTGTAACGAGGCAAACCAAAACAACACACGCCACGCGTGCAAAAAAAGGTGGGCAACTCAAAAATAGCAAAACACAGTCACTTGTTGGTACGAACCGGAACGGAGGAAAAGCACTGAGGCCAGGAGTTTGAACGCAAGGGAAAGGAATCAAGGCTCTGGGGAAATACACGGGATCGCTGGGGTTGTCTGAGTCAGTTCAGGAGTTTGTGAACAATCAACGAGACCAGACATCTGGGGCTTGTGATCAGCTGCTTAAAAGTCTGTCTGAGGGGGCGTGGTGCAATTAGTACTCAGGATATAGGGACCGTGTTGGGTGTGATTGGGGATTGAGCTCAGGTGATTCCGTTTGGGTGCAATTAGCACTCAGGGGATAGGGACCGTGTTGGATGTGATTGGGGATTGGGCTCAGGTGATTCTGTTTGGGTCAGTGTGGAGGTGGCATTTGGGCTAAGTGAAGGTGATTTGGGAATTGGGATTGGAAAGGGGATTGTGCACTTCTTGGGGAATACCAGACTCAGCCATGACACACAGCAACAGTCTCATTCAGACAAATGAAATGAACATTTGCATCGCGTGTACATCTGCACACGATGACATCTTCATGCTTGTAATGTTGTCCTTTTTACCAGCATGACATGAATCGACTCTCCAGGATAGCAGTGCGGTCATCACGTTTGCTCCCGGGATCGGCACACTGCGTACCTTAGAGGAGAGTTTCTGTATGACCAACACCATCTCCTCAAATCAGAACAAGGATAGAACAAACTCTATTGTCCAGCCAAGGCAGGAAAATGTTTTTTAGGTGTCACACGGAAGTATACTCACAAAACAATATCCACAAAATAAAAAATGTCACATTTGCAGCACGGTTGCAGTTTAAAAACCTGATTATAGTCGGGTTACGGCCGTACTCCGGTTTCTTAAACACCGTACCCCAGGTAAAATCGGAGTTCTCATACCGGGGTTAAAAGAACTAGAGAACTCCTTCAGTTCCCCGATTATTCACACATGTAAACAGCGTTCTCAAATTATTATCGCGTTTCTTGTTTGCGCACACTCCCCACTCCACTGCAGTGGCTTTTGGGGTATATTTTGGTATTTCAAAAACAGCCGTTGGTTCCTCCTTCTTCCACCCCCGCGCGTCGAGGTATCATCTGTTTCGCAGGACTTTCTTCTTTATCTGTGAAAAAGCACACACCCTCATCCTCCCTCGTACCCTGACTCCTTATATGGTGTTGTTTTGCGAAAGGCACTACTCTAATCTCAACTAGTTGCTAGGTGCGTTTGTGCAAGCTGGCTATTTCATCGTCTTGTGACCTTGAGTGTCCGCCAGGTTCGTGTGCTGGTGTTTTGCAGAAGGGCCTGGTTAAATAATAGCAGAGGCACACACCATCACACTCTTAAATGATTATACTTGTTGCGTCTTATTATCACACTCTCACTAATCACTACTAATACACACGCTAACACATGATTATGATACTTCACTCATTGATTATTCATTCTTCAAGGGGTTATTTGATGTATTTCCATGCTGAAAAAGACCATGGAGTCCATTTTGGCCGGACTTACTCTTTAATGTAAAGCATGGGTGTCAAAGTGATCCAGTAAAGGGCCGTGTGGCTGCAGGTTTTCATTCCAACCAATCAAAAACACACCTGGTCCAACAAATCTACTGTGTGAAGACAGTTCAGGTGATTGAGTAAGTCCAGTCAGGTGTGTTCTTGCTTGGTTGGAGTGAAAACCTGCAGCCACACGGCCCTTTACTGGATCACTTTGACACCCATGATGTAAAGGTTGGAACATAATGAAGTATGGAGTTGCTGCTGTCAGAAATGGAAACATACAGGAGTTGGGGTGTGTGTGGTTTTTCCCTGTGTACCACATTCTGCCGACATCATTACCAGAGAGTCTTGTCTCTCGCTTTTGATGGAACAGGTAGCACCCGGTGTTATTTTCCATCTTCTAATGATTCCCTCATCTCTCCTGGTGTTGCCTGAGATGGATGCAGGACTGAGTAGAGTTGACAGCACTTTCAGTAATGAGACACAATGACACGATCTAGCTAGGGAGGTTGGACAGCAGCCTATGGGCCAAATGCCACAGGCGCCTGGTGATGTTTACTTATGGTTCCACAGAAACATAAAGTCTGGCTGGAAAGCTGCATTCCTTCTGAAAGTTGTGCATCTGAGAAAATATCCCACAGTCTATAATATAAATATTTTTACTTCACTTTCACTTAAAAGTTCTCCTCTGGACCCTCTCACACATGCACTGCAAACCTGAAATGATCTAGACATTAACTGGGAACTATGTGTGAACGCAAATACCTGATTCAGTAGGACAGACTTTAAACCCTGCCAGCTCCTTAGTACAATGCAGCAAAGGGCCGCAGGGCGAAGTGGAATCGGCGGCTGCTGCTTCGCGGACCTTCAGCCTCTTTACATGGGGCGACTGCTCTAACCACTCAGCCACAGGCCGCCTCAGCATCTGTATTCTTTATATTCTAGTATTCTAGTAGCCTTTCGAAGAGTTAGGCTCCCTGTAAGATTCCAGTCTTCTGCACCAACATTATTGTGTCATTTTCATATTGGTTCATTTTAAAACAATGACAAAAGTTCCATATTTTCATTACTTTTTAGATTCAAACCTTTATGATGAACTCAGGAAACAGAGTTTGTTGAGTTTGTTCATCTGCGTGTCCTGATGGACGTCTGTAGACGTCATAGTGAATACGGGGAATACAACTTTAATACATTGTCTGTAATAATCCCATATTTGATTAATTAATAATGATTCAGACTCCAGATAGTTGTGAGTTTGTGTGTGTGTGTGTATGTGTGTGTGTGTGTGTGTGTGTGTGTGTGTGTGTGTGTGTGTGTGTGTGTGTGTGTGCGTGTAGCTTATCTGATATATCTACTCTTTAAATGCAGAACAGGCTGTCGGTAGGAGCACAGCTGAATCTGAATAATGAACAGTTTGGATGAGCTGTCTCATACATAGATAAGTGGAACTTGGAAACCTAATCTGACCGTGTGTTGTTAGTATGTGCCATCAGTCTTTCTGATATGACTGCATGAAGCAAACCCCTGACGATGCTAATCACAGAATACACGACACTCTCATCAGAAGCTGCCATCCGCAAAAATCTGGACCTACTGGTGCAGTGTTGAGTACACTGCAGGTGGGCGGGCGTGCAGAGAGATGTTATGCGGATTTTCTGACGTTCTTTTTTTTATATTGTAAATTAAAAACCAGTACAAGTTCTGTCCACCCGCCTGAGCCTGTTTTTCCTTTCACAATGCGACCCAAACCAGCTCTGGCAACACTGTACCAGCATTCAAATCAATGGAAGGACTGGCGTTTTCACCACAATCCATGATTTGGTGTGAATGCAGTCTGTTTCTCCTCTGCTTCACACACTATCCTCTTCGTGCTCATGCCTGTTTCTTCCTCTATCATTTCATCTCTCATTCCAGGATATTAAAACCTGCCAAGATGCAAGATACAAAGGTTGTATCACATCCTTTTCTCTCCCTCTCTAACTTCCCACTCCCATCTCCTCTTTTCTTCACAGTGGTTTCCTGTCATTAAACTCGGTGTATCTACTTTCTCTTCCTCACCTCCTCCCTCCAGACCTCCTCGAGAATCGATAGTGCTGTTGACAGCAGACCCCTCCTCCGCTCCCTGGCAATTATTTTTTGTTTACTAATTCAGTTTCTTTTCTTGCACCTTCTCCCCAGCGAGAGAGTTTTCACATTAACGAATCAATGGCGCGGAAGTGGAGGAAGCAACAAGATGACCTGCGCCAAGTAAAGAAAACTAAACAGAGTTTCCGAGGGAACAGAGCGAGACGGCTACAGTGGGTTGTTGAACAGAGAGCAGCAAGTAGACGTGTCAGTTAAACAATTAAAAAATGAACAGAAGAGGAGCTATACAGAAAAACTTGATACAAACCAACGCAAAATCTGCGACTATGCAACAATATCAGAAAATAAAATGTGGACTTTTAAACATCAGATCTCTGTCGTCTAAAGATGTATTAGTAAACGATCTGATATCAGATAACCATATTGATTTACTCTGTCCGACCGAAACATGGCTGTGTCATGAAGAATATGTTAGCCTAAATGACTCCTCCCAGTCATATTCGGCTGTTAAGTCGTGACGAAACGCCCTTTCAAAATATGATTTCCGGGTCCAAGCAGGTCGAAGCCCTGTATTTCTTCCACAACGCAGTGCCGTGTTCCCCCTTGTTTGAACAGATCTGAGTTTTTAAAAAAGCAACGTAATTGTCATTTTACCTTTTTCTTATGGATGAAAAAGGAGTTTAACTGACAAAAGAGGTGATCGTAATTGTTCACGTTAGGCCGTTGTTGTCTGTTTTGTTTCAACGGAGCATTTGGATCTGGAAGTCTTATTTTGAAAGGGTGTCACGTCAGACTTAACAGCCGGATTAATACTCATGTTCCTGGAGGCAGTGGTCGAGGAGGAGGCGTTGCAGCTATTTATGACTCAGGCCTATTAATAAACCCTAAACCTAAACTAAATTATAATTCATTTGAAAGTCTTGTTCTTAGTCTTTCACATTCAACCTGGAAAACTGTGCAGCCAATTATATTTGTTATAGTGTACCGTGCTCCTGGTCCGTACTCTGAATTTCTGTCCCCTTGCTTGACGGAAGTGGCGCAAAAGGTTTTTTTTTCAAGTGAGGGGCTTGTGCTCCGGGTCTGTAGCTGACACACTCTCAGCAGAACGGATCTCTGCCTGTCGGACATTTCTCAATGAATGTCCGCACCCCACCTGAAACTTGGCTGGGATTTTTTCACGGCAATATACAGTGACGAAAACCGCAGCAAATTCCACTTTTCCTGCAGTGTTTCTTCTGTCTACCTCCCTCCGCAGGTGACCATAGCAACTTTGCCGGTGTATGTGTGTTTGCATGTGTGTGTGCACACCCAGAGGCTCCATGCATGTCAACAGGAAACACAGTATGTAAATGAAGATATACTTCAGTCCCATGGGCATACCCTGAACACATTACAAAATCCACACAAATGAATCCACAGATAGAGAGAAACATGCAAATATCATCACTCAGAGCTGCCCAGGGCCGTTTGGACCTACAGAGATACATTCCTTATAGATATTCAACATCTGTATCTCTGTCAGTTTAGCTTCTATTCCTCTCAGCCCCGGCCTCCATTGGTTTTTCTTAACTATCATTGTCTCGATAACCAGAACACATGTACACGTGTTGGGCAGTAATCATATGATAACAAACAACAAATCCCAAAAATACACTGATACACCCAAGTGTGCGAAGGAGAGGTACCGCAGCTCCTTTAGCAACAGACTGATGCACCCTAAGTGTGAGAAGGAGAGGTACCGCAGGTCCTTCCTTCCTGCTGCTGTCAGACTTTACAATCAGCACTGCTCCCAATAGACTATTGACCTCATCCTGTACCCTGCACTGTGCAATGTGCCTGTGCTATGGTCACTTCTGTTTTTGCACTATTTGGTCACATTTACTCATATTTATTCACTACATATTACATTATTACAAAACAAACAAAACAAGAACAACTGCACTATATCATGTGAATATGTACATATGTCTATTTCTATTTCTTCCCTTTTTAAATGTAACTTTATTGCTTATTTTTTGCCATTTTTTACCTTATTTTGTAATATTCTGTCGCTGCTGTGACAAAAGAATTTCCCCGTCTGCGGGACATTAAAGGTTTTCTGATTCTGCATTTCTAAAATGAAGGCTACCACCCTGCTGTGGAAGACTGGACTCATATTATGTCACCTCATGTTTCATCACACATGCACACACATATTCTCAGGGCAGACATTAGTTTGTCCAACATTTCCTCAATTTTCTGAGCCCTTTGTTGATCAGAAAGCACCATCTGGTGGACTCTGTCATACAGCCTCATTTGGACATCACTAGCAGTCATTGCATTATTTTTAAATCACACAATAAAAACCCACGCAAATACCTTTGTTTCCAGTTTTTCTTTGACTTGCTTTTAGTGCCTGGATGCAGGGAGTGCATTCATCCAGCTATTTAATCCCCATGTCAACATCATACTAAAAATGTAATCATATTCAGACGTACTCGTGCCCTCGATGGAGCAGTGATATTATAAATGAAACAAGTTTTTCCTGTTTACTGTATAAACACTCGTAGCTAGATTGGGAAACCCTGGGTAGACTTATTGTGTTGATCATCACCGTCCTGTAACCGTTCAGTGTGACTGCAGTTGTGCAGCCCAGTTGATGGGAATGCCAAGAAAAGGGGTCACTGGCTTGATGTGAGTCAAGGGAATGGGACAGGGGAGGGAAGTCTGAGAGCCTGGGGAAGTGCAGATGTCATGTAACTTCTTTTCCAGCAGCACTGCTCATGTAGCTACCTGCAGCAGGTGTGTTTATGTCTAAAGCTGTTTGTCCTCTTTGCTTTGCTGTGTACACTGGACCGTCTGTGACTGATTATATAAGCAGTCATCATGGAGATATTTTACGTGGGTGTATGGACGTCCAATATGAGTAACCCTTTGCAATTACTCAGCTTCATTTGCATATGAATCTTAGAATTTTAGTGATTGTTTAAGTATTGTGTGTATTATTGTGTTCTGTATGATGTATCAGTGTTTCCCATACTTTGCGCTGTGTGTGCAGTTTGGCTCTAATTTCTGGTTGGTGCTGAAATCTAAGCTAGGGATGTAACAAAGCATCTTGAGACAGAGACAAAATTGATCAAAATGTGTGAAGATTCAAATTGGTTGAGATGGCGCTATGTAATTTTGGCTTTTACCTTCTCCGTCTCTCGTCTCATTTGACAGCGGTGCAAAGATGGCGGCGGTTGCAGCAGGTCACACCGGCCTATTTTAACAGTGTTCTAACTCAGATTTGTCTTTTGGAAGTGAAAGAAGTTGTGTATCTTCATGCACCGGTTTCCTGTCCTACGCGCTGTTAGTGACGCAGGCTGGCAGTGATGCTGAGCAAGTTATTACGTAGCTCATTTCAGGAATGCCTCAATACGCTACGGAGGCTCATCTGTGAATAAATAATAACAATAAAATAACAATAATAAATAAGTCCTCTTTGTTTGCTGGCCCTTTGGACGACCAATTGGTAGCAGTGGAAGTGGATAATAACCGCCCATGGCTTCCCCCCTGCAGGTGGCTTGGCAATGAGAACTCGATGTGCACGGTCCAGTTCGGGCGGCGTTTGTAGTGCTTGTCTACCCCGTAGTTCCATGAGCATGTCTGAAAAGGAAGTTGTCGGATGGGGCCCCTAAATAGACTCTGGCAGATTCTCCTGATATTACTCCTCTGGCTCAGACCCTCTAAGTTAGCTGTCTCAGCTGCCAGCCTACTATCGCTATCAGCAAACATGGTGCACTTCACCTCCAGTAAACAAACGCGTTCATTCATCAGGTTGGCATTTGACTCCACCGAGATGATACGTTGACCGTGATCTTCTACTGTAGCTTGGGTTTGGGTCAGTTTCTCTTCAGAAGATGAAAAAGCCATTTCAAACTCTGATGAAATAGCCGCTCCTTGCTCCTCTAGTAGCCCAGCATGCTAGCAACACAGGGGCTGCCACATGTGTCACGAGCTCCTCCTTTTTCGGCATCATCTTACTTTGAATGTTTGCCTCACCAGATTTACACAAATACCATGTTAATTGCTCGTTGGTGTGTGTTTGAAAACGTCTGGGGAAGTGGTTCGGAAAGTGAAGCTAGAGCAGCCACTACATACTGATCCCAAACCTGAAGCTGTTAGCTGGTCATTTATGGAAAATTGGCGATTTGCAACCGGATCTGTGTCACTGCAGTGAGTTGTTGAAAAACGCTTCCTTCTGTAGCGTTCTGCTTAGCACAGCACCATTTATATGACAGCGGTGTGCAGGTGCTTCGTACTCCATCCCAGCTCCACCCCTTGTCCAAATTTGGTCACGTCCAAAAACGTCCACAAACCAATGGGTGAGGTCGCTGTAGCTAAGTCCATCTCTTATATACAGTCTATGGGGTTGATCCATGATAATAAAGGATGATTCCTATTCAGAGGTTGTTGTTCCTGTGTTCCATTCAACCTTTTTCCGTTCTTCCTTCCTTTCCCTCCACCCTGTCTTCTCTGTCCCCAGACAACACTGCCAGTATAATATCTCATCGGAGTGAGGGCTTCAGCCAGGACAGGGACCAGGGTTTCTTCAGCCTGGTGCTGGTGGTCGCTGATGGTGGGGAACCTCCTCTCAGCAGCACTGCTACACTCTCCCTCAGGGTGTGTGTGTGTCAGAGGAACGCTAGGGGGCGCAACAGCAACAATGTCTGTCAGGCCCAGGCCTTCCTGTCTTCAGCTGGTCTCAGCACTGGGGCTTTTGTGGCTATACTGCTCTGTATTGTCATATTATTAGGTAAGTATATTAGTGCAACTGTCTAGTATTTCCCCAACCGATATAATATGCTCTGAAGTGGAGTACCACTGATAAAGCCCCTATGTGCCGCTCTTAAACATAATTATACTGTCGTTGTTGTGTTGGGCTTTTCTTTCTCTCCCCCCCTTTGGCCTGTCATCACTTGACTGTGACACACTTGTAATCTGATCCATCTACATTTGCTAAATGAAATCACTGATGCAGTGGAGTATACTCTTCCTTCTGTGTGGAGTTTGCATGTTGTCCCCGTGTCTGCGTGGGTTTTCTCCGGGTTCTCCGGTTTCCTCCCGCAGTCCAAAGACGTGCAGGTGTTGGGTTCATTGATGACTCTAAATCACCCGTAGGTGTGAATGGTTGTCTGTCTCTGTTCGTCTCTATGTGTCCTGTGATAGACTGGCGTCCTGTCCAGGGTGGACCCCGCCTCACGCCCGATGTCAGCTGGGATCAGCTCCAGCCCCCCCGTGACCCTGACAGGGACAAGCGGTTGAAGATGAATGAATGAATGTGTGGAACAATGCTTGTTGTGAGGATGGGATTCTTTGTCAATAAGTACCATTTCATTAGTTTGTAGTAACTAAACATAAAAGCTGATTCATCAGCTCCCACACTGACAGAACGCAGGGGGTTGCCACGGATTAAGTACCTGTTATTTTAAGTATTATAATATGTGTGGATTTTTAATCACTTAATAGTTTCTTAAACCGAAAGACTGTGTTTATTTCTCTTAATCTCTGTGTGTGTCTCTTTCCCTTTTACCTCTCTTACTCACCCCCCCCCCCCCCAGCCATAGTGATGCTATTCACCCAGCTACGAAATAAGAAAGCGAGCAAAGAGCCCCTGATTCTTTCTGAAGAGGACGTCAGAGAAAACGTGGTAACCTATGACGACGAGGGAGGTGGGGAGGAAGACACAGAGGCCTTTGACATTGCTGCACTTCGAAATCCCAAAGCCTCTGAGCCTCGCAGGAAGTTCCACGGCTACCTTGGCCACACGCTAAGCCCATATGGAGAGGAGGACGAGATAGAGGAGGACATGGCGGAGGACGAAGAGGAGGGGATTATGGTGGCAAGAAGGAGGAAACCACGTGAGGTGGATTGCAGGAACTACAGCCCAGAGTCGGAAACTACCTGGTTTGTCATTGACTGCGTTCCTCGAGAGATCAGCCAGTCGGCGCCTTCGCTTCTGCTAGATGGTCAGGACATCATTCAGCAGATCATCCAGCAGAAGGTGGCCGAGGCAGACTCTGACACACGGGGCCCACCGTATGATTCACTTCAAACATATGCCTATGAAGGCCACGGGTCCTTGGCTGGGTCGGTCAGCTCTTTGGGGCTGACAGTAGCAATGCCCGAACTAAACTATGCCTTCTTGGAGGACTGGGAGCCAGAGAGACAAACACTGGAACAACATGTCGGAGAGCCCCTGGACAGAGGTCAAGCTAACCCTGATAACTAAAGATTACTATCAGACGTGTTTGTTTTTTTCTACCTTCTGCCAGATTTGCTAAATCTGAATGCTTTTTACTTGTGCCATTTAAACCCGGGTGCAGGGATGCAAAAGGATTACTGCAAAAAGCTGGCATTTAGGAACCGTCACATGATGTGAAATCAGAGGATAAGAAAAGCCATTTCTGTGTTGCAGGAGACGAGAACACGCAGGCTGAAGGGAGGTTTGGGGGAAACATCCTAGTTCCAGTGCTTTGCCGAAATGAGAGACAAAATGCAAACTGAGAGAACGCCAGGGGCTTAACTTGACATGTCAATTTGCATATGGTTTTCTCCCTCTGCTCTTCTTGCTATGTGTGTTAGTTGAAAAGGTACAGCTAGTCCTCGGCCCAAAGGACGCTTGCCTTGATCTTCACCGTTGCTGAAACATTTGTAAACCCTTGCATAGCAGACCTACCCTGGAAATCCAGACGCACCACCAGCAAATTTCAATTTGCTCTGCCGCTGCTCATTCACTATGTCAGAAAATCCCAATCAAAATCCGTTATGGGTGGGCGTAACCGATGACGACAGTGCTGCGCCGTTTACTTACTCTGATTGGTCGTAGTCGGTCGTAATGCTATCCAATTGCATGCAGTGGTATTTTGAAATGCATGCGTTGAGTTGGGAAGATCTATTACTTGTCGTCAGACCCTACGTCTGGAGAGATGCTGGTCTGGATTTCCAGGCTACAGCGACCCTGGAGGTGAATACCAAATTTGCTTGGAGCAAGATGACCCAGTGTTTGAGTGTCAGGTCAACAATCATTCATTGGTTTGAATTATGCAAACACTGACTGTGATACATGTGTTATCAATAGAAAATGATCTAGAGAAAACAGATTCCTGACTGGAAGGCACACAAGTTGAAGATCAAGGCCAAAGAAAGATACAAACCCCTCCTCTGATAATTGGTGAATTCTTCTAATTTACTTATTCTGTGATTGTACAGAACCTCAGTTATGTTTGCATGCACACAGCGACATCAGGACCCCGACGCATCAGCTTCCCAGATTTGGATCAGTGCAGGTGAGCTCCAGTCTCATGATCATGTTCTGAGCCTTATAACAGACCAAACTGCCAAGAGTGCAAGGTGATCTCTCCTCGCCATTTCCCACTGCAGGAACATAATGACCTTAGCCAGTGGTTCTCTTTTTCAGTCATGTTTTCCCTTTTTTATAAAGATACAGCACTGTAGCATTAGTGTCTGATTAACACGGCTAAACAACAACCTGCAATCCATCACTACATTCATGGCCAAACATTTGTCATCATGCAACAACACTAAGGGCGCCCTCCCACTGTGCCTCCGTCCCGTGCCCCGTGCTTTAGGGTCCTTGTCCCCCCCTCCAGGCCCGTTTGTACTCACACTACCTGGGCCTCGGAGAATGCTTCTTGCTGTCCATACGTCATCACGCCGTAACACGTCACACGCATTGATGACGTCATGGCGATGCGTGGCTTTGTTTCCAAATCTTTCCGTAGACCTCAGAGTTTTTGTGCGTCTTGTCGACTGTTTTTGAATCTTTTCATCGACCAAATCTGCAGTAAACACTCCACCTCCGCATCTCACCAACGTGAACCTTTCACCGCCATTGTTTTAAATGTCCGCGCATGGTCTCTCCTTCTATTTTCTATGTCCCAACAGGCGCACAGGAAATAACGTCAGAACTGTCGTAGGCCTCGTGCTCGTGCTCGTACATGTGCAAACGCGCTCTACAAAAGCCCACCTCTCTCAGACGGGCCGTGGACGGCCAGTTGGCTGCAGTTATGCGCGGAGCAGTTGCACTCACACTGATCAAACGCACTAGGCTTTAGCCGAAAAACCCTGTTTTGGTGCGGTGCGGAAGGACAGTGTGAGTGCGTTCTCTACTTTTACATAGATGCTTCTTTTACTCCTCTTTCCAATCATCTGTCCAGGATTTGGAAATTGTTGTCATCAAAGGAGTGGGCTTTCTCCTTGAGGTGTAGGTGGACAGCAGAGTCCAGCCCTGAGGAGTTAGCTCTCCTGTGTAGGTTTCAGTGACATTATCGGCCTGTGAGAGGTTAAATACCTGGATCTAACACCAGTTAGTTGGACCAGTCCCAGCCTGGTCCTGGTCCAGGTCCTGGTCCAGTCCCAGCCTGGTCCTGGTCCAGGTCCAGGTCCAGTCCCAGCCTGGTCAGTTGCGTACATGAACTGATGAAGCCTCTTGGATAAGAGGTGAAACATCTTCCTAGACAAAGAACCAAGTACAGTTGCTTTTGACTGAAATTGTTTTGAGGATGACAAGTGACAAGGTAAGACCCCCCCCCCACACACACACACACACACACACACACACACAAACACACACCCCTCTCTGTATCTTTTCAGTGGGTTTGAATCAGAGAAATTAAAGCACCGATACATTTTCAGAGTGGAAATGAATAAAACAGTGGACAAGAATAACCAAGAAGATGGACGAAATGTTTTCCCTGGTGTATATTTTTGATTTGTGAATAAAATGGTTACGTGCTTTGATCAGTTCTGGATCCATATGTGCCAACGTTTGAACTCATTTTCTATTATTAGGTCTCATGAGGCCCATTTGGGATCTCCATTATGTGTTTGCTCTGACCCTCTGCCGTTTCTCTTCTCTTCAACTGGATTAACAGGCAAATAAATACCTCACACAAAGAGCCTGGAAGATTTTTAATTGGGGCCACAGCGGTTTTCTATGTGTAATAATTGGCTTTAAATGCCTCGCAGTGCAGCTTTTACAGCCATTAAGGGATTTGCAAACCTGCCTAGGAAACAGTTCGTCTGTCGGTGTACCTTCATAGCTCTTCCCTGGAGGTCCAATAGGGGACATAAATATATCCCCATTAAAGGATTCTTTTGTCTGTTGCAGGGTTGTTGTTGTTGTTGTTACTTAGCTGAGCTGTTTAACTTGGAGAAATCCAGACGTTTCACATCATATTTTGGTGCATTTAAAGCATGAAAAATTACCACATCACCTGTTCATTACATGGGCTTCATGCAGCAAGTCGCCTATTCTTAGCGGGGGTTTGGTTAACACTTCCTCGGGTTAAAAACACGGGAATAAAGGTTTCAAAACACATTATAAACACCCGATCTGCTTGTGCTGCTTTTTTATTCAAGTAGTAATTAGGTCTAAACTGTCTATGAAAACAACAGTGACCTCAAACTGAGACTGCAGTGTGGCTGGTGTAATAGCAGTGTTAGAATTATGAATAATTCATGATGAATGTAATTGGGATTCTGAGTGAAGACACCATTTAAAGGGCGTCATAGGGTAAACTGCAAATACCTACTTTAACCAGCGCACTTACAGCCTGTTGTCACCCCAAGGAGCGTCAAACACCGCCATTTTGTCAAGGCCCTCAGCCTTTTAAACCACATGCTTGGAGACCGGGACCCATCGTCTCCCTGGAGCAACGTAAACACTTCCAGTAAATCGTTTAATCACAGCAGGAGGAGAGAGAGAAAACGTCCATTCACTGGCATGCGTCTTAGTAGTCAACCAAGGTAGTCACTTCCTTGAGTTCCAAGCATTTCAGTTACAAAAATGTACCCTCGACCCCCACCCCCCTAGGACACCGGCCCCTTTTTTACCGTCCGCAATCTAAGGTAGTGCGGGTAGATCGCATGGCATTAAACAAATAGACGTCAGCCTTTCTTTCATCCTCACCATGACATTTGTCACTTGATTGACATACGGGACAACCAGTCTACCGTCTGATCTCATCACGCGCATGTGCGTTCAATGGCGGCAGTTGACGCAAAATTCCAGCAAGCGCAAGATAGCGAGTTGCATAGTTGGGGTCATTCCTATGTTCCCACAGCCTTATGGTCCCACAACCCTATGTTCCCACAGCCTTTTGTTCCCACAGCCTCATGTTTCCACAAACTTTATGGTCCCACAGCCTTATGTTTCCACAACCTTATGTTTCCACAACCTTATGTTTCCACAGCCTTTTGTTCGGGCTGGTCATCACGATAGAGGACGGAGGGAGGAAGAGGCTCTCTCCCTTCATAACATCCACCCACATTGAGGAGACCTGATGAAAGTGTGCTGATTTTTGTGAAGTCGCGCTCAAAATGTGTCATTTGGATCTTACAATCCCAAAAATGCCCCCTGGGCACCTCCCTAGGGAGGTGTTCCAGGCACGTCCAGCTGGGAGGAGGCCTCGGGGAAGACCCAGGACCAGGTGGAGAGATTAGATCTCCACACTGGCCTGGGAACGCCTCAGGATCCCCCAGTTAGAGCTGGTTAATGTGGCCCGGGAAAGGGAAGTTTGGGGTCCCCTGCTAAAGCTGCTGCCCCCGAGACCCGACCCCGGATAAGAGGCTGAAGATGAGATGAGAGATGAAATTTGTTTTCCTGTGGGTGGAGCCTAAATGAGTTCTGCTTGCATCATCAAAGGGTTGACATGACATCATACTCCTTGATGATGATGTCACAGGCTTCTCAGATCTTGCAGGCACTCACTCACAGCTGTGGACGATTTAAATTATAATTCAAGCTGTAATTTGAAGTTACGCACGGGAAAAACCATGGAAGAAGAGCCCAAGAAAGCCTACTCCATTGAACATGTGGAGGGCTGGCACAGGGCCACCGAGTCCAGAGTCCTCCAGATCATCGCTCTACAGAAAGAGCTGCAACTTAAAGGAGTCCAGATAACCTCTCTGCAGACTACAGTACGGGATCTCCAGGAAGAGCTGGACTCTGCCAAAGAAGAAATATCCTCTCTCACGGAACAAGTGGACACAATGAAATCCAGGATCCTTTATACCGGCTGTAAAGTGGTGGGGGGTCTGTTAGCAGTGGGCTTCGGGTTCTGGGCGGCTCAGAAAATGTTGTAGAGGCAGTGCAGGTCGAGGGACGAGGACAGCGGCACAGTGACCGTCTGTGAATGTGCGACAGAGTGGAAGATCTAACTGTATCGTATTTTTCGGATTATAAGTCGCTCCGGAGTAAAAGTCTCACCGGCCGAAAATGCAAAATAAAGAAGGAAAAATACATCTATAAGTTGTACTCGAGTGTAAGTCGCATTTTCTGGGGAAATTTATTTGATCAAATCCAATACCAAGAAATGACATTTCATCTTGAAAGGCAATTTAAAATAAAACTAAAACAGGCCTCTCCAGCCACCAGTCCACGCTCCATTCATGGTCCCAGCGACCCTCCAGTTCCCAGCCAAGTCACCTATGGACTGAGCTACTGCCGCCCTGAAGGCACTCAGCAGGTTATCTAGAATGATTTATTTAAGTGTTTATATAACTTAACACCCCCCCCCTTCTTTTTTTTGATTTATGATCTATTTGTTTATTTGTTTACCTATTTATTTGATTTCCTCTTTCTTTATATAGACTATTGACTATTGACCTCCTCCTGTACCCTGCACTGTGCAACATGCCTGTACTAAGGTCACTTCTGTTTTTGCACTATTTGGTCACATCTACTCATATTTATTCACTCCATATTATTTTATTAAAAACAAACAAAACAAGAAAAATGTGACATCATCTACTCCGCTGTTGCCCAGATACAGACGCTGCATCCTAACATTTTCTCTCTCTACTGTTTTTTTTTTGTTGTTTTTTTGTTTTGTTTATATTATTATTGTTTATTGTTTATAGCACACTGTGCACTGTATATATGCACTATGTATATATTGCATTCTATTCATGTTAGGTATAAAGTTTTTATTTGCTGACCCACTGCTGCTGTAACAAAGTCATTTCCCAGTATGGGATCATTAAAGTAATTCTATTCTATGTCTATTTCTATTTCTTCCCCTTTTAAATTTAACTTTATTGCTTATTTTTGCTATTTTTTATCTTATTTTGTGTGGGATGATGGGAGTATGTTGTGTTACATACTCCCATCCAGTTGGTGGCGGTGTGCACCACAGGAAGTTATGGTTGCAACGCCGCCAATAAACAAGAAGAAGAAGAAGCAGAACCGGAAGAAGAAGAAGCAGAACCGGAAGAGGGGGCGGAAACCGGTAACAGTAATAGCTGCTGCTGTCTGCTGACCATAACACTCGTTTTTGCGAAGAACAATCTTTATTATCTCGTCCAAAATGTCTAAAAGTGCACTTTCCGACCGGTTTAGAAAAGTAGACGTTGATGAATATGACGAGAATAAGTTTGTGGACGAGGAAGACGGCGGAGAGAACCAGGGCGGGCCGGACGAAGCGGAAGTAGACGGCCTGCTCAGACAATATCCTTTACCTGCAAGCGACGGTAACGTCAAATGTCTTTTCAGATAATATCCTTTAACTTCAAGCGACATTAACGTTAAATGTCTTTTCGGATAATATCATTTACCTTCACGTGACGTTACCGTTAAATGCCTTTTCGGACAGGGCGCGAGCTAGCTCACAACACCATAACACGTCCTGTCCCGTTCACCTACAAAAGGACTCAGGGCTGAACGAGTGGCATTTGATACATAATTTAATACTAAATATGTCTGTTCTGAAGCGTTTGAATATTAGTCATGTTGTGTGAGACATGGGAGACGTGTGTTGCAATGTGTGCCGCTGTCAGAGCAGCGTTTCCGGGTGTCAGTGCACAGGAGGGTGCGGTCGCTGAGCTGGTTGTCTGTAAAATGAGTTCATAGCTAACTTCACTTCACTTAACCAGACTTTATCCCCGAGTTTGTCACCAGTCCACGCTCCATTCATGGTCCACACAGGGACTCGAACCAGCGACCCTCCAGTTCCCAGCCAAGTCACCTCTTTCTTTTGATGTAAAAAGACATAGACGGTAGTGTTACATACTCTAATCCAGCTGGTGGCGGTGTGCACCACAGGAAGTTATGGTTGCAACCCACCAATAAACAAGAAGAAGAAGAAGAAAAAGCAGAACCGGAAGAGGAGGAGGAAAACATCTGGAAACTGGACAGTAACAGTAATAGCTGCAGGTGTCTGTACATGGGAGACATGTATTGCAATGTGTGCCGTTGTCAGAGCAGTCCTTGGAGTCGAACCCGCTGCCTCTGCCTCGAGGACCTTCAGCCTCTTTACATGGGGCGGCCGCTCTGACCACTGTTCCACCGGCCGTCCTACAGTAGACTTTTTAAGGGTGAGAAGCAACGATGCCTCTCAGGAGGAAGCTAAGACTTTGTCGTGGTCGTTCACAGTGTCTTTGTGCTGTACGTGCATGCGTGTGTGTGTGTGACTGTACTGTGGAATTGTCGTCCTTGACTTGTTTTGCAAGGGGAACATGAATGCAGCTCTCCATGCCGTGCTCAAGAATCCTCCAATCAACACCAAGAACCAGAGCGCCAAGGTATGTTATTGTTTGTGAATAACTGCTGCTCTCAGAAGGAGATAGAGAAAATACCTCTTCACTATGAGTGTGGACATCCTCTTGTATCACATTGTTAAACAAAACGTGTCTGTAATATCTATTTGTATGCAGTTAACTTCTTCTTTTAACTTAAACTCCTGTTTAAATACATGATGTTTGATTTACAGTACTGTGTGTGTGTGTGTGTGTAGGAGCGAGCAGAGCTGCTGGTGGTCAGAGTGCTGAGCAGCTTTAAGAGCAGTGACATAGAGAAGGCTGTGGGCTCACTGGATAAAGCTGGAGTGGACCTGCTGATGAAATACATCTACAGAGGCTTCGAGACCCCCTCTGACAACAGCAGCGCCGTGCTGCTGCAGTGGCATGAAAAGGTAAGAGCCGTAATACCAGTTAAGCTCATACACATTCCACATGAGAGGGTACGGAAGCTTTTCTCACACTACCGCTCTGCATCACCTGTGTGAAGTTCACGTATTGGATGTATCGCGCGGTTTTTACATCTCATCTGCACTATTTCCAGAGTCATGCTCAGCGTTATTAAAGGTTATGAAAGCATTTGACTCAGCAACTGAATTTCTGAGCTCCAGTGTCACAGGTCGCACTCACACTGTCCTTCCGCACCGGGCCAAAACAGGTTTTTCGGCTAAAGCCTTGTGCTCCGCGCATAACTGCGGCCAGCTGTCGACCGTTCAAAAACAGTCGACTAGACGCACAAAAACGCCGAGGTCTATGGAAAGATTTGTAAACAAAGGGACGCATTGCGATAACGTCATCAATGCGTGTGACGTGTTACGGCGTGATGACGTATAGACAGCAAGAAGCATTCTCCGAGGCCCAGGTAGTGTGAGTACAAACGGGCCTGGAGGGGGGGACAAGGACCCTAAAGCACGGGGCACGGTGCGGGGGAACAGTGTGAGTGCGCCCTAAACCATTGGATTGAAGGTGTTCACCTCTGAAATGTTCATTCATTCTTCCGCTCAGTAAAACGTTTGTCTCACCTTCAATAGTCTCCCTTTGCCAGAACACACTCCAGTGCTGCAGTGTGGACTGGCTGCACGAGTTTACATGGAACAGGAAACGCTTTGGGCCGTTCCTATATTTCTTTGAACCAATCACATTTATCATCTCAGGCTGTAACACAAAAAAAGGGACTATTTCAAAGGGGTATCATGACTTTCTATAGGCACTGTACGGCATGAATGGTCAGTGCACAGTGCGCTCTGCACCTGATATCAACCTTTAATGTGTGTGTGTGTCCATAGGCTCTGGCGGTGGGAGGAGTGGGCTCCATAGTTCGAGTGCTGACTGCCAGAAAGACCGTCTGATCCTCAGAGCCCGTCTGTGATTCGAGTACGGCCGAGTGCGGCGTTCTGTTCGCGGACAGGATCCCTGTTTCTTTCTCCACTGAAGCCGAGTGCTCTCTTCGTCTTCACTTCTTTCCTCTGCTTTTTCTGCGTTCATCATTTCATTCACGCTGGAATCGGGAAGTGGTGGCAGTCAGGCAGGGGGGTGCTGGCACCTCAGACTGTCGGTGCCACGCGGAGAAGGCTCCTCTCTAACTCTGCTGGCTCCGCCTCCTTCTCTGAGTCATCCAGGTGGAGGAAATGGTGCCAACTGTTCTTGGTCGGGCCGAGCTTTTCTCATTCTCTCCCAGCTCGAAGGAGCGTCTCATCTGGGTTTCGCAGCCTTACGCTTATCGACTGTACTGTACTTTCTTTCTATTTCACACTTTTAACTCCCCACGCGACCGGACGGTAACCAACGTACTGACCTCCAGAAAAGACTCCTGTGCTCTTTAAATTGCGTGTGTTTCATTTTTCACTTCAGCATTCACGAACAGTGAAGTGCTGTGATTGTTCTTCTCACTGGAAAACAAGCTGTTCTCGGGTGGACTGTCATGCCTTTTGCCCAGTGCATGCTGGGATTGGACTTCTTTTTCTCCCCCTTATCTTTCTAACTTTGTTTATTGTTTGTTTTTTTCTACTCACACACACGGTTGTGTGCAGCCTGGCTGTCAGGTTCTTCTGCTTATATTGTTTTTTTATATTATAGCAACAAAATAAAGTACTAAAGCCGGGGCTCTGATGCACTTCTCCTGATCATTTAAGCCTCTAAAGCAGTAAAGCAATCACCTGAAGCCTATGTGTATATTTGATTATATTGTGCCCAGGCTCCCAGATAACAAAGATGTTGAAATGATGAAATGTTGCCCGCTATTCATGTTTTAAACAGGAACAGTGCACAGTCAGCTAGATTCATAATAGGGTTCCAACAGTGTGAGATTTTCACTCACGATAACTGAAGATAATATCAGGGAATACAGTATTATACATTATTATAATTATCAGTTCCAAATGACTCTTACATGAATGAAAACAGGTTGATTTGGGGTCAAACTATTTGAATTGTACCCTGAAACTACTTTTCTAATGGAAGCGTGAAAAAGTCTCCCTTTGGAAACTTTTTTTTTTTTAAAAAAGAAGCGCAGATCAGCAAGTGTACATGGGTCGGGTCGTGGGGGCAGCAGCTCCAGCAGGGGACCCCAAACTTCCCTTTCCCGGGCCACATTAACCAGCTCTAACTGGGGGATCCTGAGGCGTTCCCAGGCCAGTGTGGAGATCTAATCTCTCCACCTGGTCCTGGGTCTTCCCCGAGGCCTCCTCCCAGCTGGACGTGCCTGGAACACCTCCCTAGGGAGGCGCCCAGGGTTCATCCTTACCAGATGATCCTGAACCACCTCAACTGGCTCCTTTCAACGCAAAGGAGCAGCGGCTCTACTCCGAGTTCCTCACGGATGCTGAACTTCTCCCCCGCTCTCTAAGGGAGACTCCAGCCCCCCTCCTGAGGAAACCTTTGGCCGCTTGTGCGTGTTGGAAGCGTGTTCTGGTGTAATGGTTGAGCTTTGTCCTCTCAGGGTTCTCGTGGGCGTCACCACGTACCAAATGAGATGCAGAGTGAAATAAGGCGGGACCAGAACGGGGCATTCATAGTACAAACATGTGGGCCTTCACAGCCACTCACGCACTTTAATCGTCACCAGTTCCCTCACCCAGCTACATGGAGACTGAAACAGAGTATTAAAACATCGAAACAAACCCCTACAATGTGTCCCAAACACGTGAAAAACACACGTTCGCTCGTGTATTGTTGGACGTCCCATCTGAGCTGTGGATGAAGACGGTTTGGGCGTCATGCTCGGGCCCGGTCCGTACATCTGAGAGGTGATCCTTCGTCCCCTTCCACTGAGGAGTCGGGTGATCCAACAGCAAAGGGAGGAGGTTTGTGGAAACGGTGAATACTTCAATGGTCTGAATGTCCATGGTGCTGCAAAAATACCCCCCCCCCCTCCTCCAATCAAACACACTCCTTCCTCTCCATGTTACAAAATACATTTATAAAAGAACAAGCCATAGAGAGCAGTCACAGATATCAGGACAGTTTGTTTCTACAGGCAACAGATCGACAGCCAACACCCCCCAGCTTAAGACGGCAGCCTTCCCTCACAAAAAGACTGCAGCCATTCAAACCTTCACTGTTCTCTAGTTTTATTTCAAAGACATGTAAAAAAACAAAAACAAAACAGTTTAGAGAACTCTTACAACATTATCGGAAAAAAACACCCACAAAAACGAAACGATTTGCCCGAGGCGTTCTTTGTAGCTTCATATCACTTTATAGATGCAGTCGGATATTCTTGCGCTGCCCGCTGCTGGTCAGGTGTGTCAGTGTGAACGCACAGTTTGTGTAGTAGTGTGTAACAGATGATTTAACAGGTACTCTCTCAAAGGCCCCTCTACACTCAGGCTCCATCCACGTCACTAGGTTTTCCTTCCAAAAGGTCGTTTCCAAACAAAAAGGGGCCGCGTCCACACGATCGCTTAAGCTCCGTATCAGAAACAATCTGCGTCCATATGAACACGCCTGAAAACCCGTATCACATGACCATTCGAGTCTACTGGACACGTGCTGGTGTGAACGGGAAGCACATCGTCTAACACAGGTGGTCTTACGTGTCTCCCTGTGAGATCCAGGACCAGGGTTTTGGGTGTCGAAGACCAAAGATTTCACCTCGTTTGTCTGCTACCGTACCAAAATCTCACAGCATCAAGGGGCCTTTGCGGAGGACGTATACAGTATAATACAACGTTTCATGTGGAAAAACAAAGCATGGCTGGTTCACACTGAACGGACCCTAACCCCGGGCAAATTCTGTTAGCAGCCCGTTAGCATTAGCGCTCACATTTACCAGCTGGCTGCTGTTCTGATCTGCTACCTTCTACAGAGAAAGATAGAAAGAGACACAGAGGAAGATACAGAGAATATAAAACAAAGTTTCTTCTTTTTACATGAGTCCTTTAGAGGGTTCCACCAACCCCTCTCCTCTCCTTCAGACACACACGTTCCTCTCCTCTCGTCTGTGTGTGTGTGTGTGTGTGTGTGCGCAGGGTGTAGCCAAGTCCATGTTTACTTCTACTGGTGAGTGTGTATGCGTGTGTATGTGTATATGCATGTGTGTGTGTGTTTGGATGTGTGTGTCTACTTGTGTTCTTTAGTAGGAGCGAAGTAGAGCTCCATGGGTTTGTTCACCTTCCAGTACTTTTCGCTGACCAGCTCCAGGGAGAAGGAACCGTTCAGAACCTGTGGACAGAGTTGAAACATGCGTGACCCGGGGCTGTACCTTCACTTTCTCCGCACGCAGCACCGAGCCCAGTTTACACGTACATGAAAAACGGAGAATTCGCCTCTAAATCTTTTTTAAAACTTCGGTCAGAGTGGAGATTTTTGAAAAACTCTGGTCGCACGTTTGCATGTAAACAGAGAACAATGGGAGTTTTCGGCAGTCCCACTGAATTGTAAGGAATGGTGCATTCATGTACAGTGGTTCAGATTGAAAATATGAGGCCACTAATCACACAGGGTGAGTGTAGTTGTTGGTGTGTGCGTGTGTGTGTGTGTGTATACTCACAGTGAACTGGTTTCCAGCAGTAGGTATGTAGATGGTGTACTGTTTCTCTGAAGCTGCCTCCACATTCACAGGACTGGCCTCTGCGTTTCTTCTCAGCTCCTCCAGAGCCAGTCTGACAGCCAGGTATTTAGACAGGTGATCCACCGTGGCGTTACCAGACGTCTTAATGTAGCGAGGGACAAACTCCACACTGCAGACACACACACACACACACACACACACACATAGAGACTTTTTTCATTTGGTCGGGCAAGCGTTCAGCAGTTTTTCTCATGTCAGTCTGTCTGACATAGGAAAAACTTTCAGTATAACAATTTTTAAAAATACAAAAACAGCCCAAATCCTCGGAGCTACAGGCTCAGACGTCGTGGACAGCCCATGAGTGCTCAGTTGAGTAGGCGGCCCATAATGAGTCACATACCAATTCTCATTACTATCTGAATGTGGCCACCGTGATTGGCCTGAAACACCTCCGAAAGTGGTTTTTGACATCCGATATCAATGTGTCCTCAATGCTTTGAGAGCGTTTACCCCTGTCGTTCGAGCTGTCCAGTTGTGTTGGATCGCTCAGAGCGCATATTCAAGGGTCCCACATTCAAACGTTTGTAAATAAGCAGCCAGGTACAGTTTACAAGTGTTTAAGGCCTTGATCAGACTGCCAGAGCAAATCCATTTTGGGAACATCCAGATTGATTTTTAGAAAGTCTTTACAGCAGAGAAGCACGTGAAATACAATTTTGTATTGAAATATGATCCATTTAGATTCCTACAGCTGTCTCATAGGGATGCTACTGTTAACTGTTAACAGACACGCAGGCAACTGGGTCCCAGCTCAGACCTCCAGGAGGCTCGGTCATATTTTCTGCATTCCACAGACAGCTGCGGACCTGCACCGGCCGTGCAGCCATGATGTGGACACATGCGGCTGCGGCTCTAGGAAAGTGGTTACTTTCCTGGAACCACGCTTGAGTCCACAACAACCAATACATCTCCGCAGCTGTCAGCGGAGTGTGTGTCTGAGCCTGTCTCCACTGCGTCCACCTGTGAGGTGGTCAGCTGTGTGTCCGCCTTGCATACTCCGTGTGTAGGACTCTTATGACCAACTGTTGGACGGGGCTTACAGCAGAGAGTAGGTCAGGCACACACACACAGCTAAAACCTGATTTGCTAGTGCTGAAGCTTATTGTCAGTTAACAGTTACACGTTTAACTGTTAACATTTCTACCAACTCAGTACAGACACTGGCCGCTCTAATCCGATTTCATATTTGAGCAGCTTCTAGCAAAGCACCACGACATGACAGCCATGACTCTTTTCTCACTGTCCATCCAGGAGACAAGTACCCTAAAGCCCGGGGCGCGGTGCGGAAGGACAGTGTGAGTGGGCCCTTAAACTGAAACAGGCTGTTCATCTGCTGATCAAGAATTCCCTACGTTATAGTTTTTGTCTCCTGCTGCCGTTTCTTCTTTTTTGCATTTTAAAGCTCTTCTTACAACCTGCTTACGATCCACCACTGTGAAAATGAGAATATTTATGATTGTGCCCCGGCCTTCAGATTAAGTTCAGGAGCGAATCAACCGAGGTCAGTGTTCTAGGGTTAATGCTGTGTGTGTGTGTGTGTGTGTGTGTGTGTGTGTGTGTGTGTGTGACAGTACCTGTTGTGACCGTCGTCCTTCTCCATTAGGGTGGGATGTGGCCTAAACACCAGTTCTATTTCGCTGGCGCCACCATCGATGACAGAGTCCCCGCCCCCGTTCTCAGCAGCGTTATCCATGTCCAAACCGCTGTCGTCGCTCGTCTTGGTGCGCTTAATGCTGGGGCCGGCCTCCTGCTCAAAATGTTCAATAACAGAGCTTTTATTTTGGCAGTTGTGACAGTGATTACCCTGCTTCCTGGTAATGCACAGCAGTGTCTTCCAGGGTGTCATCATTACACTGGTCTAAAAACACTGGATACCTTCACTGGCCTCACTATTAGCAGTGTTTCTAAGGTTTAACACTTCCTTTGCTTGTTGCATTCACTTTAATGTCAAAGTTTGCAGCTGGGACACAAAATGCATCCATACCATCACGTTTGGTGTGTGTGTGAAACATCATACGCATCAACATACCTGGTTGCTGTGGACAGACGCGTTGCTACAGTGGGAGGAGTCTCCGTTGTCTTCAGCTCCACTACCGTTCTCCACTGTGTGTCTCTTACCGCGCTGCAGTCTGACAGGAACAAACGCAAATTCCATTTATTAGAGAAGACACTTTGACCGTTGTATTTGCGTTACATTTGTGAGATGAGATGTGCGTTTACCTGGTCATGGCCTGTATCTTCAGCCCCTCCTCTATGCTGTGGGACAGGGCTTGCTGGTTATTGTGTTTGCTAATGCGAGCCAACACTCTCTCTTGGTGGGCTTCGTACTCGTCGCGGCTTGGATAAATCTTGCCTGAAATGAGATTAATTATTAGGATCAATTTTCGGTGCAACCAGGACTTTCGTGTAGTGGTACATGCCCTTTAATCTCTTGTGGTTACTTACTAATGAGAGCATCAAAATTTGGGTCTGGACGCAGCGACCTCTTGGACACCAGCTTCTTACGACAGGTAGGACACTCTTTATTACTGCGAAGACAGACACATGAAGCGTTCATCGATATCATAAACTGAAACAATACGGCTAATGCAACGACGTGGACGGCTATTACAAATGCACACATTTAAAATGCATCTGTGTTGGTACGTTTAAACCAAACAATGCAGTTACAGTGAGTCGAACCTGAATAAGCAAAGGTGCTTCAGGCAACACTGGGAACTTTAGCCACAGCCACTTCCAAGTGCAAACAACGTCAGTTCTCTGAGTGTCCACTAGGGGCAGGTTTCATGATAGAGCAGTTTCTCATTGACCCCCATGTTAAACAGGCCGTTTACACAGCATCATTAAACCTGTTTGAGGCCTGGGACAAAAACCATTCTAGTCTGTATGTTTAGGTCATATCTCCATGACAACACTGTTTTATTGGAGGTTAAAGTATATTAATAATTAGGGGCGTGGCCTTGAGTGACAGCTAGCCTCTGGCCCTCACTTCGCCTCAGAGGTAAACTTCAGCCAGATGGACATACCACCCCCCCCCACACACACACCCCCCCAACGTTGTGTACATGCCCTTTTTAGGTAAGAGGAACTGAGGCGGCGTCAACGTCTGACAAGATGGTGACTCCTATACGCGAGTATGATTGGATCAAGTTCAGAGAACGGACCCCAACGGCGGCTACGTCCATCTTTTATACAGTCTATGGTTAAGCCCAGTGACAGGTGATACAGCTATGCACATGGAATAAAGAAAATAAAAAGATGTCCCATTCCCCAACCTTCTGTCCTTGAATCTTACAACGGCAGAGCTAAAACAAAAGGTAAGGAAACAGAGATGTGATATAAGATAATGGGATGAGCCCCATGTCTGATGCTCTCCCTCTCCTGAGGTCACCACTACTCAGTCCGTACAGCCCCGACATGCAGGTCACTGAAGTCGCCGGTGTCACCGCCCTCAGGTGAGATGACGAGAGACCTGAACGCCAGCGCGGGGACCCAGAGGGCGGCCCCGGGTTCTGCTGCATGTTTAAACTCACCCAGATCTTAAAGCTGTGATGATACAATCAGCGCAGAAACGGTGCAGACATTCTTTGGTTGTCATTGTGTTCTTCAACATGTCCAGGCAGATGGGACACATCAGTTCGCTGTGCAAGGACCTCGGGGACACTGCAATTTCCAGTCCATCTGTTATAGCCTCCTGTGCCAGTACGAAACAGATCCAGGTGAAGGTTAGTATACACAAAGATATGTCTGTCTGCGGAGGGGTGCAAGATCGATGATGGCTTTGTTGATGTTTAGGTATAAAGTCTTACAACCACAGTGACTAAAGAGGCGTCATTTTAATATATGGCGAGATAATATACAGGTTAAAAACAAAACCAGGCTATTTACCACCTCAAATAAGTTAACTTATCATATCCCCAGTTAGATCCATATACAGTGGAGATCACAATTAGAGAATAAATGATTTATACATGATTTAATCTGTAATGTTTGATAGAATATCAGCTGTGGCTATACCCCTGCTGAACTACCATGTTCTATAAGTCAAATAAATCCAGAATTAATACTTTGTTCTCTTAATTTTGATCTCCAGTGTATTGTGTGATTGATCAAAAGCAGTTAAAAAAAAACAAATGAAGGCAAACCCGATTTGGGTAAGTCCCTTATGTGGATGAAATGAAATACTATGAATTGTTACCTGTGGAGTTCTCTGGAGCTCGTACAGACTCAGCTCCCAGGTCTTACTGAGGGGTTGAACCCCGTTGGTCTGAACTGTCTGAGTCATGACTGCATCACTGGAACAGACAAAAACAAAATTACATGGTCTTGGAAATCCAGCGTGTAATGAGTTTTTGGTGACAAACATTAGTGGACTTGACTTATAGGGACTTAGGGCTTTACAATTTACAACAACTGCTATGCGAGACACTGACAGCAAGACAGAAGAGCATAGCATAGTGTAAAAACTCAATCCATTTCAACAGCTGGTGAAAATTAGGGCGCACTCACACTGTCCTTCCGCACCGCGCCAAAACAGGTTTTTCGGCTAAAGCCTAGTGCGTTTGACCAGTTTGAGTGCAACCGCTCCGCGCATTACTGCGGCCAGCTGGCCGTCCACGACCCGTCTGAGAGAGCTGGGCTTTTGTAGATCGAGTTTGCACGTGTACGAGCACGAGCGTGCGCACGTGTACGAGCACGAGGCCTACGGCGGTTCTGAGGTCATTTCCTGTGCGCCTGTTGGGACATAGAAAATAGAAGGAGGGACCATGCGCGGACATTTCAAACAATGGCGGTGAAAGGTTCACGTTGGTGTGATGCGGAGGTGGAGTGTTTACTGCAGATTTGGTCGATGAAAAGATTCAAAAACAGTCGACAAGACGCACAAAAACTCTGAGGTCTACGGAAAGATTTGGAAACAAAGAGACGCATCGCCATGACGTCATCAATGCGTGTGACGTGTTACAGCGTGATGACGTATAGGCAGCAAGAAGCATTTGCGCGAGGCCCAGGTAGTGTGAGCACAAACGGGCCTGGGGCGCGGAGGGAGAGGGAGGGGGGGACAAGTACCCTAAAGCCCGGGGCGCGGTGTACGTCCGTGTGTATGTATGTTATATATTATAACAATATAAAGAATAATGTAATATTTTATTCAGATAAATATCTTTGTAATAGAATTATGCTTTGTTACATACAGAACAAGGATAATTGAAGAATGACAAATGGAAGTTATTGTTATTGTTATTATTACTATATACTGTAGATAGAAGGCAAAATATTGCAGTACGTCTTATTTCAGTAATATTTATTAAAAAGGGGTGGAATTAAATCAGTTTACACTTCTCCCCACTCCTTTTCGGATATGTTTGTTATTGTACATTTATTTTTCTCTGTTTTTTTGTTTCCTTTTCTTTACGATTGCCCATTAATGCATGATCATTTTGTTTTTTCACACATTTATATATATTTACTATCTAAACTAAACCTAAACTAGTGTGTGTGTGTGTGTGTGTGTGTGGCCATGCTGCCTTCATGTGACAGACAAGAGGCGACTGTGGGGGTGGGTCCGTGTTAAATGCAGTTTGAAGGCAAATTGATGCGCGTTATCTTTCATCACATCATTTCATCAAATGTCCAGAAAAACAAAAACAACAACGGAAATGAACGCACGTTGAACGGCACGTATGAATGCACGTCGCTGCAGACCGTAACTCAGCCAACGTGACGTTACTGAGCCGATACAGATACATGCTGTCTGCGGTTATTAGCAGTGTTATCTTGTTTTACTAGCTAGCGCGACACCAAGTGTGACTGTTAAGTGGCTTTTTATTAAATCCACATTATTGACATAGCTCATCGGTGGCAGTTAATAGACAGACCCCGCGCACAGGTATCGTGTAAAATCCGTAGGGGGCTCTCGGCTAATGCTAACTAGCTAGCTAGCTAGCTACCACAGACGCTAGCTATTCTTCGTAACGCTAGCATTAGAGAGAAAACACAGCTTTAGCTACAGCACGTATGGAGCAGACAGATAATAAAGACCACACAAACACGCGGAAATAATTTTTAATATTAGAACAAATGGCACAAAGGAGCTAATGTGTAAACTACAGCGAGGGAGTCGTGAATGTAATTTGTCTCTGTGACAGAAAACAACAACAGAGCCGAGCCGAGCCGACGCTCCAGTGTGCCGAGGACTCTTGCGTGCCCTATTTGAGGCGTTTACACAGCAGCAGACTCGTACACGAACGGTCAGTGATACACAAATACAGTCATATAAAGGATATAGTCCTAGCTTGCATAAAATATGATGTTTATGTACTTACATTTTCCAGTTGTGTGTATGAGCCGATCCAGCCAGCGCGTTTAGGCGAAGGCAATATGGCGGGTGTACTGGGAGCGATGCATTCTGGGAAATTGAGGCGCTGTAGGCTACCAACGGGGACTGGGGTCCCGATTCAAGGGGGGGTGGATTCATGTGCATGAAAGCAACGGGAAGCCTTTCGTTGCACGGGTGCAGATCCGGGGGGGTGCATGTAACCACACACACACACACACACACGCACGCACACGCACACACACACACACATACCCTAAATTATTCAAAATCGAACAAATGTATTTTTAGACCACATCTAAAAAGAAATAATTGAAATGGTGGAACAAATATATTTCTATTTCACATTCCATCTCTACACACACACACACACACACACACACACACACACACAACTAATGGAGAGATGTCAGAGCGAGGGGGCTGCCAGTGACCGGCGCCCCTAGCAGTTGGGGGTTCGGTGCCTTGCTCAACAGCACCTCGGCAGTGCCCAGGAGATGGACTTGCACCTCTCCAGCCACCAGTCCACGCTCCATACAGGGACTCAAACCATCCACCCTCCGGTCCCCAGCCAAGTCACCTATGGACTGAGCTACTGCCGCCCCAAATTTTCGTCGGTTCTGAACGCAGGAAGTACTGTAACCATGGAAACCCATAAATGCGTAGCTTGTCATTGGTGAGAGAAGAGACACACTGTCAAACGCACGCAGCAGACGGATCCTGGTGTGTAAAGTCATTTCTAAAGGGCGGAGGCTCCGGCCGTGCAGGGGGACGTTGTGCAGCTGAAATGATCGAATCCTTAAACGGGATAATGGATCAGAGTGGGCTAACGTCTCTGCTCTTCTACAGCCCATTCAGGGTCACACACTGGGAACTTGATTCATCCATCCATTCATCCATTCAGTAGGCTGCTCACGTCGGTCATCTGGGCTGTAGTTTACATTGTTTCCACCAGACGACGGTAGAGCTCCAGTGTAGCCTGTTGGATATGGATCACTGATTTAAGGACCATTTATTTGAGAAGCGTTCTGGAAGTCTCAGTCAACAAAAGGGTTGTTTCACCATTCATTAACTAGCTTACATGTCAGTGGAAACCAGGGTCTAACTGCCGTCGTAGTTGTTGTATAGAAACAGCACAGTAGTTTCCACAGCTGTAGAGTCTTTGGTAATTGCCCGCACACCAAGTGGATCAATGGGGACATTAGCAGATAAAGGATCCAGGTTGACATGTCTGAGGGACAAATAGGCCTATAGTGTACAAACATGTGAACAGGCAGTCATGGGTTCTGCTAAAATGTGTAAATGATGGAGGCGATAGTGCCAATTAATAGACCTAGAATAACGAGGTTCATAAAAAGGATAAGACGAGCAGTGGCGTGCACAGACTTTATGAAGGGCAGCGGCGCAAAGGGAAAAAAGGGCACATATTGCCCATCCTCACCACTGAAGAGGACACTTTAGCACAAGTTTAAGTACCTAGAGGGCACTTTAACATGCGTTTGGGTCCTAGAGGGCACTTTAACATGCGTTTTGGCCCCTAGAGGACACTTTAACGCACGTTATGGTTCCTAGAGGGCACATTAGCACACGCTTTGGTTCCTAGAGGACACTTTGGGACGCGTTATGGTTCCTAGATGGCAGTTTAACATACGTTTTGGTTCCTAGAGGACACTTTAGCACATGTTTTGGCTCCTAGAGGGCAGTTTAACATACGTTTGGTTCCTAGAGGACACTTTAGGACGCGTTATGGTTCCTAGAGGGCAGTTTAACATACTTTTTGGTTCCTAGAGGGCACTTTCACACGCTTTGGCTCCTAGAGGACACTTTAGCACATGTTTTGGTTCCTAGAGGGCACTTTCACACGCTTTGGCTCCTAGAGGGCTCTTTAACACGCGTTTTGGCTCCTAGAGGGCACTTTAGCACACGCTTTTGTTCCTAGAGGACACTTTAACACACGTTTTGGTTCCTAGAGGACACTTTAGCACACGCTTTGGCTCCTAGAGGACACTTTAGCACACGTTTTGGTTCCTAGAGGACACTTTAGCACACGCTTTGGCTCCTAGAGGGCACTTTAACACACGTGGCAACAACTGGGCCACGATCCTGCCCCCCTGTGCACGCCAGTGGTCTCATTTAATGTGATATGGGTAAAAACTTTGAAACTGACAATCTGGAGACTGAGGCCTGTCAGAGACAGACTCATCTTCAGTCAGGTCCAGATTCTCCTCCTCTAACAGTCACGAGTTCCTCATATGTTTATTTATTTCCTGTTCTAAAACTATAACTGAGGAGTAGGTGTAAACTCGAGATGAAATCAAAACATTTGTAAAGTATAAATGAAATAACTTTTTCATTTGTGGTGAGGAACGCGTGCCTCCAGTGTATCACATCATATTAGTGCTACAGTCTGCAACACGACTGGGAACATACACAAAAGGAGTTCAGAGGCACTTAGTGTGACTTTCCAAACCAAGTTAAAAAGCTCAAACAAAGCCCACACATGTCAAGAATGAAACCGAGGGGGTGGGGGGTGTAGGAGCGGGCCCACAAGGCGTAGCCCACTTGGATAGGGGGTGGAGGAAGGAGGGCAGAGGGAGCGGAGCGGAGGTAAGGGGAGGGGAGGGGAAGTGGAGTCGCTCCATGACATGAATGAACCATGTTCGCGTACGGAGGCTTAGCTCTCCCGGTTTGCTCCTTTCTCCTGCTGCACCTCCCGGTTCTCCCGCTAACCAACAACTGGCCCGTTAAGGTAAATAGCTGTCGGACCGGCTGTGTGTTGTCCACCTCTCGAAGCTGTTTCCACGCGTCAAAGGGCGCAGAGTTACGGGGGGGGGGGCTGGGTCGTGTGCTCCAGCGGGGAGCACTTAATCCTCCAAAGTCTGTCACTTGCTGTGCTTTCTGTGTTTGATCGTCAAAGCCACTGCCTTTGGTTTTCCACCCTGAATGAATTACTGGAGCATTTCCAAACTCTAACACTGTGGCGATCACTTCTGAATTATAAGCCAGTCCCTTGGGTTCTTCGTGCTTCGGGGAAAAAACGCATCACCATAGTAGTGTATAGTAGTATTTGTGTATGTGCAGGTAGGCTAACTGTTCCCAAGTGTTCCCTCCTGAAAAGCGGATACTTTCTGAATGAACGCCGGTGGGATGCTCGGGTGCGTGTTGCGTTGAGGAGTGGACGTTGGTGGTCTGAGGTTGTGCATGTGCAGCTGAGCTTTGCAGATGAAGTTGACTCCACATGCAATGAATGTGCAACGGTAATAAAGGGAAGTTGTGTAGTGCGCACAATAACTGGCGTGACATCTGAAATCCTTCTGTTGGCAAAGACTATTGAAGGTTATTGTCTTCCAACAGCAGTCTGTGCACATGATTACACACAAACGTAATGCACCATGGCAACAGTGAGGTAATGCTTTCTATTCAAAGGTTTGGATTTATTGTGTTAACGTCTTAGTTTGAAATAGCAGTGGTTGTTTTCTCTATCAAGAGGTGGAGAGATCATCATCCTCATCATCATCATCATTCATCTTCGACCGCTTGTCCCTGTCGGGGTCGCCGGGGGCTGGAGCCGATGATTTTCTTAATTCATCTTTGCGTGCACTTCATGCTGTCATCAAACACAAAGACCAAAGGGTTGAGCCCCTGGAACAGAGGGTGGATGATGTGGAGCGGCGTCCCAGAGCAGGAAACCTTGTGATCACTGGGCTCGATACCAGGCGTAAGACCCACGCCCGGGCTGCCGGCCCACAACGGGTGACCAACGAGGTGAAGATGCAACCATCTGAGGAGCTGCAGACCCTGGAGCAAATTCATGGAAAGCAAAGATATTCACCTGGAGAGTTGGCGACCATTACGCGATAAACAAGGCAGCAGTGAAGTGGCCCACATGATGTCGATGGTACGGTGTTGGGTGAACCCTCTCTCCGCATGAAATGGACATCATGACCCGCTGCGCTGTGTGTGGTTTCTCCTCATAACCAGACTCAAATGCTTTGTGGGGCGGCAGTAGCTCAGTCCATAGGTGACTTGGCTGGGAACGCTGGTTCGAGTCCCTGTGTGGACCATGAATGGAGCGTGGACTGGTGGCTGGAGAGGTGCCAGTCCATCTCCTGGGCACTGCCGAGGTGCTGGTTCGAGTCCCTGTGTGGACCATGAATGGAGCGTGGACTGGTGGCTGGAGAGGTGCCAGTCCATCTCCTGGGCACTGCTGAGGTGCTGTTGAGCAAGGTTGACCCCCCAACTGCTCGGGGTGCCGGTCACTGGCAGCCCCCTCGCTCTAACATCTCTCCATTAGTTGCATGTCCTTAAGGTCCTGTCTGTGCATGTGTGTGTATTTCGCGCCTGAGGCCCAGGTAGTGTGAGTACAAACGGGCCTGGGGCGCGGGGGAAGAGGGAGGGGGGGACAAGTACCCTAAAGCCCGGGGCGCGGTGCGGATTGACAGTGTGAGTGCGCCCTCAGTCTGTCAAATGAACATTTAAACTGTAAGGAAGCAAAAGGCAACTCCAGTCTTGTAGATTGCAGGATAGACACAGTCTCTGCCTTAACATCGGAAAGTTACATCACTGACCGACCATTTGGCCGCACACTCGGGCTAAATGAGCAGCAAGCTGACAGACAAACTAACTGATTGATCTTGTGCCTGACCAAAAGGCTCACACAGTCTCAACGGAGTAAAGAAGACAACACGGTGACAGCCAGCAGCCAGCCAGCCAGCCTGTCACCGTGTCTCGGGGTCTCACGGCTGAAACTCTAAACAGATGCATTACCAAAGGCTTTGCAACCAATTGTTTGCAGACACTTTTATTTAGCAGCGCTCACAGTTTCTTTTTTCCAAACCCTGAACACGGATCGTTTTCTTTGCACATGAATGGACTGAACATGAACGCCACAGAGACGGCTGACGAAATGCCCCGTATTCGTCTGTTCACCATTCAGTCCGTTCTTTCCTGCCAATGAAAGAGAAAACACAAAGCCTACTGTACGCAGAGCCTGAACGAGGTCTGAGAGTCTGCATGTGAAGCCGAGCTTTGTGGATGAAGTTGACTCCTCATAAAACTGATGGCAACAGTAAAAAAGGAAAGTTGTGTAGTGCGCACAATAACTGGCATGACTTCTGAAATCCTTCTGTTGGCAAAGACCATTGAAAGTTATTGTCTTCCAACAGCAGTCTGTGCACATGATTACACACAAACGTAATGCACCATGGCAACAGTGAGGTAATGCTTTCTATTCAAAGGTTTGGATTTATCGTGTTAACGTCTTAGTTTGAAATAGCAGTCATTATTTGTTCTATCAAGACGTGGAGAGATGATTTGCTTAATTCAACTTTGCGTGCACTTCATGCTGTCATCAAACACAAAGACCGAAGGGTTGAGCTCCTGGAACAGAGGGTGGAGGATGTGGAGCGGCGTCCCAGAGCAGGAAACCTTGTGATCACTGGGCTCGATACCAGGCGTAAGACCTACGCCCCCAACGGGTGACCGACAAGGTGAAGATGCAACCATCTGAGGAGCTGCAGACCCTGGAGCAACAGGGGATTAAACTCATGGAAAGCAAAGATGTTCACCTGGAGAGTCAACACACTTCAGCATGTCACACTCTTCCAAACAAGGATACAAAGAAAAAGCCTGCACACAAGGTGGAAACCCTAAAGGAAGCAAAGACACTTAAAGGCATTCGGGATTTACCTAAATGAGCCCTTAACCAAAAAAAAAGCAGAAATCGCTTGGACTAGCCGAATGCTGAAAAAGCAAACTAGACAAGAAATGGAAAGGTGTTCGTTGGGCTGAATGGGCCGCCTGAACAATCTAAAGTGACTGTGGTCCGAACACTACAAGACTTTGGGCGCACTCACACTGTCCTTCTGCACCGCGCCCCGGGCTTTAGGGTCCTTGTCCCCCCTCCCTCTCCCCCCGCGCCCCAGGCCCGTTTGTACTCACACTACCTGGGCCTTGCGCAAATGCTTCTTGCTGTCCTATACGTCATCACGCCGTAACACGTCACACGCATTGATGACGTCATCGCGATGCATCTCTTTGTTTACAAATCTTTCCATAGACCTCAGACCTCTGTTGAACTAAATTGAGATTTCTGTTTTTAAGATATCTACATACAGTTATACGTGTACATGTGTAGATATCAGTGCATCACACAGTAAATATCTTCATGTGTCTGTGTCTGTCTGTGTGGTGTGTGTGTGTCTGCCAGGACAGAAGTGAAGGGAGGGTGGAGCAGCGGAGCATCCATCTACAATCACACAGCACTGGAAGTCAGAATGGCAAACAGGCGAGAAACAAGGTAGTGTAATCACACTCAAACAGGTTTAATCTGGTGTCTCATGTAATGTCTTCTGTGTGTGATGTGTGAGACTCTTGACCTTTGCAGTCAGGGTCATTTTAACCTTGTGTCGAGGGACAGAGGGACAGACAGTCAAGTGTCATTAGAGCTTTCTGCTGAGAGGCATCCAAGCTTCTTCTGTTAAGGTTTGCGTAGATTATAGATGGTTGCCATTAAAGATAACATAGCTATTGCTCTCAATGTAAGCCCCCTACAGTGGTGGCGGTGGATTATCATCTCAGAGCGCTCTCTTAATTTTGATCATTCCCTCCAACTCCAACTCCAACTGACTGTTGTATGTTTTGTCCCAGGAGGAGGTGTTTCAGTGGTGGGGAGAGTGGTCCAGTTGGTCCTCTTGTTCCAGGAGCTGTGGAGGAGGAGTCAGGAGTCAGGAGAGACACTGTCTCATACAGAGGTAATGTGTTCAAAAACTACAGTACAGCACCGTTTCAGTTTCTACACTGAGGGCCTCTAGGGGAGGTGGGTGCAGGCTAATTAGCGACACCAGTGGCTGCGGGCGTCAACCACAACAGTGAGACTGAACATAACTGACCTGTTGGTATTATGCTGTAAAAGGAATAACAATCGTAGTTCCAATCAAACGCTAGCTCGCTGTTTGCAAATCACTCCATCAGCCAATGACACTAAGTAACCACCGCACAGGCGAGCCACAGCCAGCTTAGGTTTCAGTGAGCTAACATTAGCCAGCTAGCTCTTACTTAGCTATGCTACATGATCGGGTGTTGGTTGCTTCGTAACATTAGCTGATAAGGTCATTTGTATGCAGCCAGCCAGATCCGCACTGAGTCTGGATGAATTAGCTGACGTTATCCACTTGAGACAGTATTTTGTACGTCAGCTAGCTAGCAATTAGGCCGCATTAGCAAGCAAGCTAGCAAACGTCAGCAGCTAAAAGCTCAGTGTATTTCACATATCAGTGTTTCCGCTGGGATTTTTATCAGCACCGGGGGAAAAGGTTTTTGTTGTAGCACCACAACACAGAGTCCATACACGCTGTGCCTCCACTACACACACTCTGCAGGGGCCTGCAGACTCTCAGACAGCCTAAACTCCAGCACCAGGGTCTGAGTCTGGACCATCCCGGGTCCCACTCTCTGCCATTACAGGATAGATGGCAACCTTAGGTCCATGTCCGGGCCACCGCTGCAGAATGAACAGAAGAACAGCATGTGCAGACTCATTCGTTGATGTTAGCGGACTCCGTTTAACTATCACGGTTGGCTGTAGGAGAGGTGAAGAGAGGGGAGGGACTCTGGACCCAGAATCTTTACATAGAAGACAGTCCATAGGCTGTTATAGGCAACCGCCGAAGCTGGCGAATGTCTCAATGCCTCATTTTCGGCCGGTGCGACTTAGAGCGCACTCACACTGTCCTTCCACACCGCGACCCGGGCTTTAGGGTACTTGTCCCCCCCTCCCTCTCCCCCCGCGCCCCAGCCCTGTTTGTACTCACACTGCCTGGGCCTATACGTCATCACGCCGTAACACGTCACACGCATTGATCGCGTGTGTGTGGCTTTGTTTCCAGATCTTTCCACAGACCTCGGAGTTTTTGTGCGTCTTGTCGACTGTTTTTGAATCTTTTCATCGACCAAATCTGCAGTAAACACTCCACCTCCGCATCACACCAACGTGAACCTTTCACCGCCATTGTTGTTGTTGTTAAATGTCCGCGCATGGTCCGTCCCTCTATTTACATGTCCGAACAGGCGGGCATAACGCTACTGCCGTAGGGCTCGTGCTCGTACACGTGCGCACGCTCGTGCTCGTACATGTGCTCCGCTAAAGTCCACCTCTTTCAAGCGCTGGCCGCAGTTATGCGCGGAACGGGTGCACTCACACTGCTTAAAGGTACTAGGCTTTAGCTGAAAAAACGGTTTTGGCCCCGGCCAGAACGACAGTGTGAGTACGCTCTTATACTCCGGAGCGACTTATAATCCGAAAAATACCGTATAGGTTTGTTTGGAGCCAGGAAATGACCAAACATATGAGGACGGCCAGCCCTTTGCATTGCAACTGAGTTTGTGCAACTGCTGCCAAAAGTCTTGAATGAAAGACGCAACTTGATGCTAAAAAAGAGAATAAGCAGCTTTGATATTTCGTCTTGCACACACAGTGAATGTAAAGTTACGCACACAGCAACAACACATGGTGGAAGAGCGAGCAGAGCCCGAGGGGAGTGAGGTAGAGCGCTGATAGAATGTGTGTGTTTGTAGCCATCTTGTCACCTTTGACCTCCCCCTGTCAGACTTGCGGAAACGTCTGTCAACCAAGATTAACGCCGCTCTGCCCTCACTGTTGGCCTTCTGTCACCCCCCCCTCCTTTCTTTCTCCTGTCTTTGTTCTTCTCCTCCCCATTACTCCTCTCATGCCTGCCCCTTTTACACCTCTTTCCATTTTTTTACGCTCTTTCTCTTCTCCTCTTCGTCCTCTCAACCCCATTCACCTCCTCCCCTTTTCGCCTCTCCTGCTTTTTTCTCTCTCTCTCCTCTTCCTCTCCTTTCTTACCCTCATCACCTTCTACCAATTAGATGTGACACTCTCACACAGTGACCTCCAGCTCACCTCTTCTCGCAGTCTCTCTCTCTCTTCACCATCTAAACAGTGGAGGAGGATGGGCTGAGGGAAAAGAGACAGATAGATAGGAGTTGTGTGTGTGTGTGGGGGGTGCAGTTATCATGATAATGAAAGACAGATGCATTGACTCCATGTTGGACTCCTGTAGGTCCTTTCCAACACACACACACACACACACACACACACACAGAATTAGGATCATGTTAACCGTAAACTACAGCATTCTTAGACATATTTTTCTCGCTCCATCTGTTGCAGACACATGTTACATGTTGCGAAACTTTGCAAACTTGAGAGGTTTTGAGACCCTTGAGATCAGAAGATGTCGGCTGGTTTGAAGTGAATAAAGAGGCCCTCACTCCTTTACTGTCAAAGACACATTCAAGTCGTCGCTGTTCTCCAGAGCCAGCTAATGTCGATCACATGTCACGTTTCCTCTGAAGACATGAAAGTATGAACTTGCTAGATGTCTCACAATAATAATAATAATAATAAAACTAAACACAGGAGCAATAGCAGGAGTGACTTTTGTACCTCAAAACGTCCACTTTTGAACCGAGGTGCTGCAAATAGACATTACTTACTTTTGAAAATGCTGTTTTCAGCCTTTCGAACATGAAAGGAGATCCCTGCCTTTCTGTGTTTTACATCAAAGAACAGTATTTTTCGGATTATAAATCGCAGTTTTTTTCATAGTTTGGGCGGAGGTGCGACATATACGACTGTGCGACTTATAAATGTTTTTGTCCTTCTTTATTTTGCATTTTCGGCCGCTGAGACTTTTACTCCGGAGCGACTTTTAATCCCAAAAATACGGTAAATGGAATATATTTGGGTTTTTGGAAAAAACTGGATATTCAAAGACGTCACATTGGACTTTGAGTAACTGGGATGGACATTTTATAAACCAAGCGATTAATCTAGAAAATAATCAGCAGATTAGTCAATAATTAAAATAATAATTAATAGTTGTTGCCCTGCTTTTGAACTGTACAAAGTTTTACCATTGGTGATAAACGTAAGCTAGAAGTAGATTTATTTAGCTGACAAAGTGCATTAAACCATGTGAATACAAAAACAATGTGAAACATTTAGAAACAATCAGAGATACAGAAAGAATTGGGGCCCCCTCGTAGTGAGGGAGTAGCAAGCTGATTGACAGTAGCTTAGCATAGCCTGCCAGTGCGGACGAGTGGAGTAATGTGGGAGAACTTGGGTATGTTGAACAACAGCCAGGTTGCTGCATCTTACATGAACTGTCGAGGTCGGGTGGCAGATGCAGGCAGACCAACCTGGAGGGAGTAGTGAAGACACAAGATGACAACAGTCTGCACTAAAAACTACGCCTACAGGAGCGGGTTGTCGCAGCGATGTTGGCATGGCTCTCTCTCTCTCTGATGTGATACTGGAGTGATAGAGTTGGATGCATAGCGGAATTCATTGGCAATATACTCTATTAATCTATGTGTCTTGTGTGTTGTGGATGTAACACAGAATATTGACCGTACTGTGTCCTGTCTGTCTCAGGCTGTCCACCACCCAGAACGTCAACAGCTCGTACTGTGTCGGCTCTCCTAAACAATACCAGCTGTGTCCAAAACAGGTAAAATCCTGAACTCTACTCTGTGATACGCTGTACGCATTAGCAGACTTAAGAGACTATTTAAGTGTGTGTGTGTGTGTGTGTGTGTGTGTGTGTGTGTGTGTGTGTGTGTGTGTGTGTGTGTGTGTGTGTGTGTGTGTGTGTGTGTGTGTGTGTGTGTGTGTGTGTGTGTGTGTGTGTGTGTGTGTGTGTGTGTGTGTGTGTGTGTGTGTGTGTGTGTGTGTGTGTGTGTGTGTGTGTGTGTGTGTGTGTGTGTGTGTGTGTGTGTGTGTGTGTGTGTGTGTGTGTGTGTCTCTGTGCGTGTGTGTTTTTGTGTGCGTGTGTGTGTGTCTGTCTCTGTGCGTGTGTGTTTTTGTGTGCGTGTGTGTCTGCGTGTGTGTGTGTCTCTGTCTCTGTTTCTGTCTCTGTGTGTGCGTGTACGTGCGTGTATGTCTCTGTCTGTGTGTGTGTGTGTGTGTGTGTGTGTGTGTGTGTTCAGCCCTGTCCCAGCTCCAGTGTGAGCTTCAAACAGCACCAGTGTTCTCAGTTCAATTCTAAAGCCTTTGGAAGACGACACTACCAATGGACGCCTCTCTACCCCGGTATGATATCCATCCATCAGTCAAGTCAGTGTGCTTTATTGGTAATTGTGTGTGTGTTAAAGGTATGGCCCCTCTCTCCATACTCTGGAAATGAAAGTAAACTGTTGGTAAAGGTTGTAACCGTTAAGTTTGACGTGGAGTATTTCAGCTTTCAGTCGATCGAATGTTAAAGTTTGAGTTTACCTTTGCATCCCAGATCATTACCACATGTAACTACCGTATTTTTCCGATTATAAGTCGCTCTGGAGTCTCACCGGCCGAAAATGCATAATAAAAATAATGTACCCTAAAGCCCGGGGCGCGGTGTGGAAAGACAGGGTGAGTGCGCACCTGCGGCCAAACTACAACAAAAACTGCGACTTATAATCCGAAAAATACGGTAACTGAATTTCCTCCTCTCTATTGACCAGAAATCTCATATTGTGATGTCACTGACGCGAATATCTTTTTAAATATGTGATTTCCTGCGTAGCTGATTACATCAGCATCTCCAATAAGCCGTGTGACCTGCAGTGTACAACCATCAGTGGCGAGCGGCAGCTGCTGGTTCCCGCCCACGATGGTACATTCTGCCGCGATGCCAAACACCACGGAGTGTGTATAGAGGGAATCTGTCAGGTAACCCGACGAGACAAGATGTTTCTGTGATTACTTATTTGTATGAAATGTAGTTTTTACCTTATTCTTTATAAAAATCCACTGTCTGGGTGAGTGAAGTGAAGTGTCTGAAGTCTACTTAACGCCTCCTCTTCTCCTGCAGCCCGTAGGTTGTGACGGGGAGCTGTACAGCAGTAAGACAGTAGACAGATGTGGAGTATGCGGGGGCGACGGGACGTCTTGCCAGCGCGTCTCTGGATCATACAGGAAGGCACTCACACAGTTAGGTAACACACACACACAGACACACATGTAGACAGATGTGCATATGAATATAACTGATGAACCATTAGTAAAGTCAAGTTCTCTGCTGTTGGAGTACGCCACACTCGCAAAACTCGCAAAATATGTTAAATCCACCTTTTCATTTCTGTTCTAAGGGCGCACTCACACTGTCCTTCTGCACCGCGCCCCGGGCTTTAGGGTACTTGTCCCCCCTCCCTCTCCCCCCGCGCCCCAGGCCCGTTTGTACTCACACTACCTGGGCCTCGGAGAATGCTTCTTGCTGCCTATACGTCACACGCATTGATGACGTCATGGCGATGCGTGGCTTTGTTTCCAGATCTTTCCATAGACCTCTGAGTTTTTGTGCGTCTTGTCGACTGTTTTTGAATCTTTTCATCGACCAAATCTGCAGTAAACACTCCACCTCCGCATCACACCAACGTGAACCTTTCACCGCCATTGTTTGAAATGTCCGCGCATGGTCCCTCCTTCTTTTTTCTACGTCCCAACAGGCGCACAGGAAATGACCGCCGTAGCCCTCGTGCTCGTACACGTGCGCACGCTTGTGCTCGTACACGTGCAAACGTGCTTTACAAAAGCCCAGCTCTCCCTACCGGGCTGTGGCCGGCAAGCGTGCCGCAAATAGGTGCGGTACGGTTGCACTCACACTGGTCAAACGCACTAGACTTTACCCGTAAAACCTGTTTGGGCACGGTACGGATGGACAGTGGGAGTGCGCCCTTAGTGCACTAGTTTGTCACAAGTGGGGCGTCGCCTCACAGCAGGAGGGTTTGAATCTGGGCTGGGATCCTTCTGTGTGGAGTTTGCATGTTCTCCCCGTGTCTCTGTGTTTCTCATGGTTCTCTGGTTTCCTCCCACGGTCCAAAGACGTGCAGTTGTTAGGTTAATCGGTGACTCTGAGGTGCCCGTAGGTGTGAATGTGAGCATGAATGGTTGTCTGTCTATGTGTCAGTCCTGTGATAGACTGGCGTCCTCCCCAGGGCGGACCCCTCCTCACACCCAATGTCAGCTGGGATCGGCTCCAGCCCCCCGCGACCCCGACTGGGATAAGCGGTTGCAGATGGATGGATGTTGTCACAACTGACAATGGTGCATGTGTGTAAAGAAGGTGTTTTTTGTTTTTTTTCCTCAGGCTATTTGCTCATCACCAACATCCCGGCTGGAGCTTCAGACATTCAGATCATAGAGAGACATAAGACTGAGAACATCCTGGGTGAGAACCTACAACTTCTTTAAGGTCAATAAGTATGACATCAACAGCGTTAAGGCAAAAACAGTACCACTTTAATAGTGTTGCAAGGATTTTTATAACAAAATGATATCTTTCTTAATATATTCATATGAAATCAGCTCGGTCTGGCCGAGTTCACACATCATTTCCAGACTTGGAAATGTATTAAAATGATCAAATATCATGGGAATAATCTTTAAGTCTTTATTTAGAAGCTCGGTAGAAATGCTGTAGAACAGGGGTTTCTGCTCGCCTTGGTCACACACTATCTTATTTTACAGCTAAACACGGTTTGATCAGAGTCCAGAGTCGACACTTCGTCAGAGACTCCTCAGCTCTGATTGGTTGTTGTTCTTTAACAGGGCTTTTCCACAGACCGTCTGTCTTATTGTGCTGTCAGGATATAGTGACAGTTTCAGCAAAGAAAAGAAAAACATATTTTTCATAGAAAAGGTAAAGACTTCAGCTTTAACTCTAACCCAGGGGTGTCAAAGTGATCCAGTAAAGGGCCGTGTGGCTGCAGGTTTTCATTCCAACCAAGCAAGAACACACCTGAACTGTCTTCACACAGTTGATTTGTTGGACCAGGTGTGTTTTTGATTGGTTGGGATGAAAACCTGCAGCCACACGGCCCTTTACTGGATCACTTTGACACCCATGATCTAACGGGTCTTTTTAAAACAAGAACCAGTAGTACATTGTAAGTACCACTATGTTGACAATGACTAGTGTTTCTGTGGGGTTTTTGTTTGGGGGGGGTTCTGACCCAGTTTTGAATATGACAGTCTTAGTCCCTCCCCCTGATGTTTGCCCCTCTCTCTAGCCCTGTCAGATGAAGCTGGTCATTTCTTCTTCAACGGAAACACTGTGTTCGACAACCCTCAAAACTTCCACGTAGCAGGAACCGTGTTTAAATATCGACGTCCAAGCAACGTCTTCTCTGACGGGCTGGAGTACATCATCGCCCAGGGACCAACACTTCAGGGCCTGAATGTTATGGTCGTACACACACACACACACACACACACACACACACACACACACACCGTATATGTGCGTCTCATTTGACTATAATAACGGATGAAATTAGTTTAATTCCAGTGTGAAGTTATTAACCTGTGATTTTCTCTTTGGACCTGAAGTATTACAACCTGAACGGGAAGCTTCCCCACATCACCTACGAATACACCATCCCCTGCACATCTCATGACATCACCGCTGCAGAAGGCGTCGTCACCACAGGCCCCTCCCACTCCCATCTTAACCTCACTTATAACGAGGTAAATGAGGATGTCAGGGGGGCTCAACTGAGAGCCACCAATTACAGCCGAGGGAGTGTGACATCTGTGCATCACTACAACACCCAGCTGGGAGCTGACGACCAATCAGACGTGCAGCTGCAGGAGGAAGAGGAGGAAGAGCAGGAGGAAGTGGTGTGGGAGATCAGGACACCGAGCCCTCCGCCGCCAGCGGCCATGTTGGTGTACAGGCCGGCTGATGTCACCAGTCACGTGTTCAGCCATAATGATGTGGAGGAGCAAGGACCTCCAGTGCCATCTGGCTACAGTGAGTCACAGATGAGTCCGTCTTCTGATAACTGAGCTTTTGACTTTTTAAACACACACATTTGTGCATAGAAGCTGCCAATAGACAGTTGCACTGATGGTCTCTGAATTATTCAGCTGACAAATGATGACATTGTTTCTGTTTCATATAATTGACTGATGTCAGGGATTCATTTTCAGCTGACAATGGGAAATTAATATCATGACGTATTATTGCGATAATTAAAGTATAGCCGACGAATTGTCATCTGATAATACCAGCGTCAAATTGCTTTCATTGTCTTAACAAGTGCAGCATCTACACACTCTGATACAGTATGTGTCAGTACGCCAATAAACACACATTGAGTAACAGTTCAGTGACTCGCTCGCTCCTTGTTGAACACATTAGGAGACCGCTGGTGCACAGGACATTTACCTGTTTTTACAGGTACATACTTTACAGCTTGTTTCACACATTCTGTGTGTAAGTGTCCACAGACGGTGTTGATGCGATTGTCTGACACTCGTGTTCTGTTAGCACACGGTAGTTTTCGAGTGAGGGGACGATGGAGCGTGAGTTTGGCTGGAGAATCGGAGCAGCGGGGGCGGTGTTGCAGTCGCTCTACCGCACCGTTGTGACGTAAAGAGAGCTGAGGAAGGCAAAGCTCCGGATCTACCGGTCAATCTTTGTTCCTACCCTCACCTGTGGTCATGAAAGCTGGGTCAGGACCCAAAGAACCAGGTCCAGGTCCAAGCGTGTGAAATGTGTTTCCTCAGGAGGGTGGCTGGAGTCTCCCTTAGAGAGAGGGGGAGAAGTTCAGCATCCGTGAGGAACTCGGAGTAGAGGCGCTGCTCCTTTGCGTTGAAAGGAGCCAGTTGAGGTGGTTCAGGATCATCTGGTAAGGATGAACCCTGGGCGCCTCCCTAGGGAGGTGTTCCAGGCACGTCCAGCTGGGAGGAGGCCTCGGGGAAGACCCAGGACCAGGTGGAGAGATTAGATCTCCACACTGGCCTGGAAAAGCCTCAGGATCCCCCAGTTAGAGCTGGTTAATGTGGCCCGGGAAAGGGAAGTTTGGGGTCCCCTGCTAAAGCTGCTGCCCCCGCGACCCGACCCCGGATAAGAGGCTGAAGATGAGATGAGATGAAGTTGTTTCCTCAGTCAACAACTTAATTTGTTTCACCGTTGTATCTAAAAACAGATGCATGTGTGCACGGGAGTACAGACGCATTTTCTAGTTTCCTGGCAACCTGGCATCCGTCTGTCTCATTCTATCATGTACTGACCTTTAAATTACCAAAATGGTCAGTAAGCTGTTGTGGGCTCATCTGTTTGTCTATATAAAGAATAAACGCTCATGCTTTCAAATATATCATTCAGAGTTTACATCATCACTTGACTGGCAACACAAAATTGATCACGTACACCTGAGTGATATATTTCGATATGCGAGCCCCACTTCTTTATATGGATATCTGGGTACAGCTGTTCAGAGTCGTACCCAGATGTTTGTCATTAACGCACTGGATTTGTCTCATTCACTGTCTCTTTGTTTCACTGTTCATGAAGGAAGTTCCTCCAACTCCATTGACGAGCCGTCCACCGCTGATGACAACACTCTAGTGCTCCCTTTCCCTGGTAGGAGAGAAAAATTCAGCTTTTTCACCGAGTTGAGTGCTAAAATAAACAATTAAACAGTGTTTTATACTTGGAATATAATGCTGTGACACATGGAGCTGAGAGTTTTTAACACATTGTTATTGAAAAACAGAGAATTGGACCCAGTCGAGGGTCGAGCAGTATCGTCAGCACCACTGCCTACTAGCTGGTGTGGGATAGGCTCCGATATAGGACGTTCTCCACAGAGAGGGGTGGGATGGGACAGAAGTGGCCGCCCTATTCAAACATACAACTTACAACAGACCCTGTAACTCCAGTGTCGTTCTGTAGCTGACCTCCGTGTGAAGAGGAGAGGCCATAAAAATGACATTTAAACAGAGGATAAACAAGCAGGGCTGTTTCTTGGGGGGTAGCCTGGGAGGGCACCCTCGACATAGTCTGGGCGTCTTAATGTGGCGTTAATGTTAATGAGGGATTTTTCACAATGTTCATCGATTCTCGAGTGGTTAAAAAAAAATGTTTTAGCGCCCCCTAACAAAGCAAAATTGGGTTTATGGTGGGTCTCTCAGGGTTAAAGCAGATAAAGTAGATGGTAAAGGTGGTAAATTAATATTTTTCCTGCGTGTGAGTGTGTACATGAGCGTGTGCGTGTGTGTGCGTGTGTGTGTGTGTGTGTGTGTGTGTGTGTACATACTGTAGTCCTCATGCCACCTCTGGATAAGTCAGTGCCCCACTGCCCCAGTCAAAAAAGTCTGGAAATGCCACTGAAAATAAGATATTACTTTAGTTTTGGGGGCGGCAGTAGCTCAGTCCATAGGTGACTTGGCTAGGAACCGTAGGGTTGCTGGTTCGAGTCCCTGTGTGGACCATGAATGGAGTGTGGACCAACCGCTTGGGGCGCCGGTCACTGGCAGCCGCCTCGCTCTAACATCTCTCCATTAGTTGCATGTATATAGGTCCTGTCTGTGCATGTGTGTGTATTTCGGGCCTGTGTGTGTAAATAGAGTGAAAATTGAATTTCCCCAATGCGGGATGAATAAAGGAATTCTTCTTCTTCTTAACTACTATTAAAACAGTCTGTTTATATCTATTATACCCTATTCTCTTAAATAATAGCCGTCATTACTCAGCATTAATCTCAGCGGTCCGGTATGTAATCATTAATTCTCTCCATTCACAGGTAGTCAGAGTGTTCACACCCTGCCGGACGACGCCTCCTACCTGCTGCGGGACGACTTCCATTACAACAAGACCAACTCAAACACACACTCCCTCACACAGTCGAACACACACTCTGTTAAACACGCGCTCACTGATCACCATCCACCAGCAGAAGCATATGTGCAAACTCTATCTGCCACAGACACAGAAATACACTCAGACACGCTCACGGCTACTGACACACACTCTGTCACACACACAGAAACCGGCACACACGCGGCCATCTTGGTACAGCTGCAACAGGTGCCTGCGGCCCAGGCAGCCAACACAGAGAGGTATGAGGCAACAGCTGTGGGACAGATCCAGTGTCTGCTTGAAGGCCACTGTCATGCTATGTAACATGAAATACACTTCACATGCACGCCGCATTAATGTTCAACAGCTTATTGCATTGCACCCTCATTCATTTACCCTCTGCTTATACTTTATGGAAATGATTCATATCAGTCCTCTGAGCTTGTATGATGTTGTCATGACTTCTGGTTGTAACATAACTGAATTCACTTTGCTTTTCCACTGAGAGCTTAATACCGTATTTTTGGGATTATAAGTCCCTCCGGAGTTTAAGTCCCACCGGCCGAAAATGCAAAATAAAGAAGGACAAAAACATATGAAGAGCTCTTTTCCAAAACGAGATAAAAGCCAAATTTAAATAAAATGAGTTTGAGTGTATACAGAACCTTTTCACTGCTTCATCAGTGTTTCTGACAAATCTCTATATTTCCTCGTTTAAAATGGTCCTTAAGATGCAGTTCCTTTCCAAACCGCGACCAGCACCAAACCTATTTTTAGCCTAAATGCGATACGTCCTCTCGACCAATCAGAATTCAGGGAGCGTTCTATGCGATCCAACATGGCGGCGCTCTGAAGCGGGAGAGTTTTTGGTTTCGTCCGTCCGTTCAACACGTTCAGACTGAGCCATGAACCATTCTGACAAGATACATTGAATATTATTATATACATTATCTACTATTAAATTGGATTTATAGCGTTTTGGAAAAGAGCTCCTCATTTATAAGTCGCACTCGAGTATAAGTCGCATTTTTGGGGGAAATGTGTTTGATCAAATCCAACACCAAGAAACAACATTTCATCTTAAAGGCAATTTAAACTAAAACTAGAATAGAGAACAACAGGCTGAATAAGTGTACGTTATACGACGCATAGACAACGGTCTTTTAGTAGCCGCACAACTTCCTAACACACATACAGGAACAATTGATCACCGCACACACCGAGTGACACAGTCATGAACAGTCGAGCACCGAGAATTTTGACTGGTTGACGTGTGTGTGTGACGATTGCTGATATACGCCGAGTCTCTTACGTGACTGACAGAAACAACGCTTTGATATTTGACGGTAATGTGTTAATAATTTCACACATAAGTCGCCCCAGAGTATAAGTCGCACCCCCGCAGCCAGACTATGAAAAAAACTGCGACTTATAATCCGAAAAATATGGTAGTTGTTGTTTTTCATCATATGAAATGGAAAATATCAGGTTTCAAACATGTGCCCTCCTGTCTCTCTGTGTCTCTCTCTCTCTAGTAATGACTTTGATGTGGGTTTGGACCCAGATATTAGTCTGGCAGACATGTATCGTTGGAAGGTTTCTGCCTACGCTCCCTGCAGCTCCACCTGTACGACAGGTAAACACATGCGCAACACGCGAGTTCACCAGCATCATATATCAAAATATCATTGATTCTACAGTGGCTTTAGAAAATACAAGTGTCTGTGTGGCTGCTACTGTAGGTGTCACATTGCATTTCAGGACACCTTAGGGCGCACTCACACTGTCCTTCCGCACAGCGCCCCTGGCTTTAGGGTCCTTGTCCCCCCCTCCAGGCCCGTTTGTCCTCACACTGCCTGGGCCTCGCGCAAATGCTTCTTGGTGTCCATACGTCATCACTCTTTGGTTTCCTTTCCCTGCTGTGTGCTCTGTGTTAACATGGTGCGTCTGTGTCTGTGCTGTCAGGTATCACAACGAGCTATGCCCTCTGTGTCCGATATGATGGGACTGAGGTCGATGACAGTTACTGTGACTCTCTGACCAGACCTGAGCCAACGCATGAATTCTGCACTGGGAAGGAATGTCCTCCAAGGTACTGTCTATCTGTCTGTCTGTCTGTCTGTCTGTCTGTCTCTCTGTCTCTCTGTCTGTCTGTCTCTCTGTCTGTCTGTCTCTCTGTCTGTCTCTCTGTCTGTCTGTGTGTCTGTCTCTATGTCTGTCTGTCTCTCAGTCTGCCTGTCTGTTTAGATAGTTTAGATATCTGCTAAATAAAGTAGAACAGGAGAATATTGACGTCTGTATCTTAGAACCTAAGATTTTAAACGTAGACAATCTGTCTGAACTTATTTCAATGTCTTTACTCTAATATATTTCAAAGCATCAAAAATGTTCATGCAACATTAGTAAGAGTTTAACATTGTTGTTAATTGGCGAAGGTCAGCACTGTCGCCTCACTGCGAAAAGGTTGCAGGTTCGCATCCCGGCTGGGGCCCTTCTGTGTGGAGTTTGCATGTTGTCCCTGTGTCTGCGTGGGTTTTCTCCGGGTTCTCCGGTTTCCTCCCACAGTCCAAAGACGTGCAGGTGTTGGGTTCATTGATGACTCTAAATCACCCGTAGGTGTGAATGGTTGTGTGTCTCTGTTTGTCTCTATGTGCCCTGCGATACACTGGCGTCCTGTCCAGGGTGGACCCCGCCTCACGCCCGATGTCAGCTGGGATCGGCTCCAGCCCCCCGCGACCCCGACAGGGACAAGCGTTTGAAGATGAATGAATGAATGAATGTCATCGGCGATCCCTAGTGGTAGTTCCTAAACGACAGTGGCAGGCCAACTGCATGACCTGCGCAGATCCGACTAGACACTAAGGGCCTGCTCACACTATCCTCCCGGGCCGAGACCCGGACTTTAGGGTACTTGTCCCCCCTCCCTCTCCCCCCCGCGCCCCAGCCCCGTTTGTGCTCACACTGCCCCGGCCTCGGCCCCGGCCCATGCTTTTTGCTTGTCCGTACGTCATCACGTCATCACGTATGCGTGTGACGTGTCACGTCGTAACACGTCACACGCATTGATAGACGTCATCGCGATGCGTCGCTTTGTTTATAAAATGCGCGCGGTCTTTCAGGGGCGCACTCGCACATAATGGAAAGCAGCGCTGAAAACATGGCACAATTTTTGGCTTTGTGGTTGTTTTGGACTCATTGTGAAGCGCCACGACCCAGTTTAGTCGACGTTGTGAGGCGACAACTTGAGTCGAACCGAAGGGGACGAATGAGAAGGTTTTTGCGAAGGCAGCAGGTTGCGAGGGAGGCATTCCTAGCGTTACTCATGTCCCATTCATCAACAAGGTGAGAACAACATCAGTTTTAACCAAAAGCATTGTTGAATTGTTGAACAGGGGGGGGCCAGCAAAGCTCGCGTAAAGAGCATATAATTAAAGGAATGTAAAAACAACGCATTATTACACTCATGTATTTAGATATTAATGTAATATAACTTTAATGTAGCTGCATATTTGATGTTAGTAATCAGAGTCTCCATAGTAACTGTTACCTGCAGTTGCCAAATAAATGGAGTGGGGCAGAAGTACAAAGTAGCAAAAGATGGCATTGCCCAAGCCAATTGTACTTGAGCATGTGTACTAGTTGCTGGATTTTTTTTTTAACTTATTGAGAACATCTGTATGCAATGGGGGATATGCATGTGGTTTATAGCCATCCTTTCCTATTACTGTCTGTTACACTGTTGTCCTTTCAAAAAAGCTGTCAGGCTATATTAAATGCATAGATAATTATAAGCAATGTTCCTTTTGTTACAGGAGCATCTGGGTTCGGCAAAGATGTGGTATGTGGTGGCAGCACATCATCACACACTGGACAGAAGATGAATGGCAGTTAAATTTCAGAATGAGGAAGACAACATTTATGCAGCTCTGCGACATCCTCCGGCCACACCTTCAAAGACAAGCATCAACATTCAGGAGACCAGTGCCTGTGGAGCAACGTGTGGCAATATGCATCTGGAGACTGGCCACAAATGTTGAATTCAGAACCATCTCCCATTTATTTGGAGTTGGACATTCTACTGCAGTCACTATTGCCAATCTTGTCTCTCGTGTCATTGTGACCCACTTGCTTCCACTGTACATTAAAACACCCTCTGAACGTGAGTTAAGGCTCATTGTTCAAGGTTTCAGAGACCGGTGGGGGTTCCCACAATGTGGCGGAGCTATTGATGGGACTCACATAGGTATTTTGGCTCCACCTGACAGCCCTGCAGACTACTATAACCGCAAAGGTTTTTACTCTGTGATCCTGCAAGGTGTGGTAGACCATCGCCTTCGCTTCTGGGACATTAATGTGGGCTGGCCCGGCAAAGACACTGTTCCCTGACATCACTGAAACTTTTGCTGGAGTGGATGTGCCAGTGGTCATGCTAGGAGATTCAGCTTATCCTCTACTGCCATGGTTAATGAAGCCCTACCCTGAAAACCAGCTCACCACCCCATCTCAGCTGAACTTTAACTATCGTCTCAGCAGGGCAAGGATGACTGTGGAGAGGGCTTTTGGTCGGCTTAAGGGAAGGTGGCGTTGTCTGATGAAGAGATATGATGGTAACATTGACAACATTAACACTGTTGTGTCAGCCTGTTGTGTGCTCCACAACTTTTGCGAAGATAACAGCGAGGAGTATGATGATGATTCCACTGTTAATGATGAAAATGAGGCGCGCAATCATCATGGCGGTAATTTGAACAACACTCAAAACACTGCAAGAGATGCCTTGTGTTCTTACTTCTGTAGTCTGTAATGCAAACAAGTGACTGTTTTTTCTGTTGTCACTTTTTTTTGGTGGGTCTGGTGTCACTTTTTTTTGGGTGGGTCTATACATACTCTGTACAGTGTCCTCTTGTTATGACATGGTTGTATAAATAAAATAGAATTAAAACCATTTTTGTTGTCTACATTTACTTGTTTTAAACTGTGTTGTTTTACATCTCATAACCTGATCTTTATGTATTGATTGATGCACTGAGGCTTACAATAAATTGTTTCCAATAGATGTATGGACCTTATAGGTTTATAAAAAGACAAGATGTATGGTAAGACAGTTTTATTAAAAGTTGGCAAAACAAAATTATAAACAACATATCTAGAAAAACACTTAAAAAATATAAAAAGTCACAATCACGTTATATAAAAGGTAAAAACTATTTAAAATAAACATGCATGGAAGTTGTTAAATACCTTACAATAACAAAATTAAATACAAAAAATAGTGCACGCAGCAGTCTTCTGGCAGACTCCGGCTCTGTTTTTTAATAATTTTAATGTCACAACTGACAGTAGCTCAGGTTTTCCTGTGACATAGACCTGGCCGGTTGTGTCATGGCACCCAGAAGCTGCTGAAACATGGCATCTGTCCGCTGTTGTCGGCGGACCTCAGTCTCTGCCTGAGTGGTGATATAGGCGTTAAGTGTTTCTATGTCCAGCCTGCTGCGCTCCTCCTCTAAGCGCCTATAGTCGCCATTGTTGTTGTTGTAAATGTCGGCGCATGGTCCGTCCTTCTATTTTCTATGTCCGAACATGCGCACATAAATGACGTCAGAACCGCCGTAGGCATCGTGCTCGTGCGCGTACACGTGCGCACGCTCGTGCGCGTACATGTTCAAACGGCTCCGCTAAAGCCCACCTATTTCAAGCGGGCCGTGGAGGGCCAGCTGGCCCCAGTTGAGCGTGGAGCGGGTGCGCGCACACTACTTAAAGGTGCTAGACTTTAGCTGAAAAACCGGTTTTGGCCGCGGCCAAAAGGATAGTGTGAGCAGGCCCTAAGATAAAGGGTTGGATGCAATAGAGAAAACATACTTAAGACTACGAAGTTTAGCTGGCCTTGTGTTGACGACCAGAAGTAGGAATGACATCTCTTAATGTGACTGAAATGATTTCTTTCACCACATGTCCCTGAAAGTGTATTAATGTCAGACCTCACCAACAGCAGCTCCGTGCCTCTCTCTCTCTCCTCAGGTGGGAGACCAGTGGATGGAGTGAGTGCTCTCGAACCTGCGGTGAAGGCGTTCAGTACCGTACCGTGCGCTGCTGGAAGATGCTCTCGCCAGGTCTTGACTCATCCGTCTATGATTCCCTGTGTCTGTCACATGACCTTCACAAACCAGCCAATAGAAAGGTCTGCCTCGGCCAGAGCTGCGGGCCGCAGTGGGAGGTGTCTGAGTGGTCAGAGGTAACACATTAAGCCACAGTGCACTGTGCAGGGATGTGCAGTGTTATGATCAACACTGATGCCTACTATGTGATGAAATCTGATAGGAAGTCATTTCTTAGATTCATTCTGTCGACCAAAAGTTCAAGAAAAGCTTCAGTTTCAGTATGAAAACGTTTCCCAAACTTAAATTGACAGTGTGCAGTCACATGCAGCACATGTGAAGATGAAGCTCTAGTGGGATTGAGGCATCAGGTGTAGGTGACACGAGTGCCCCGTCTAACTCACACAGAGGAAACTTTCAAACAGAGCAGCATGAGATAATACAGTTACTTTAAAGCATGGGTGTCAAAGTCAAGGCCCGCGGGCCAGATCCGGCCCGCGAATGAATAATCTTGGCCCCCGGGATGATATCTGATTAGTATTAGAAGCGGCCCGCACGCCACAGCCGCCTGCTGGTGTTTTTCAAGCACCAAAACTACACTACCCACAATGCAACGGTAGCCCGCGAACTCACTGCAGCGCCGCAAGTGTGTCTGTTCGTCTCTATGTGCCCTGCGATAGACTGGCGTCCTGTCCAGGGTTGACCCCGTCTCACGCCCCATTTCAGGACACCTTAGGGTGCACTCACACTGTCCTTCCGCACCGCGCCCCGGGCTTTAGGGTATTTGTCCCTCTCCCCCCGCGCCCCAGGCCCGTTTGTACTCACACTACCTGGGCCTCGGCCAATGCTTCTTGCCTGTCCATACGTCATCACGCCGTAACACGTCACACGCATTGATGACGTCATCGCGATGACCTCGGAGTTTCCAAATCTTTAAATGATGCTCTTAATGACAGACCGCTGTAATGTGTCTCCAGAGTCCAGAGTTCTGTGACACTCATGCAGACGTAACCTGAATTCAAAGTGTTTATGCACGTGTGTGTGTGTACATAATGTATGTGTGTCCCTGTGTGTGTGTTAGTGCTCGGCGCGCTGTGGCTCTCGGGGTGTCCGTACCCGGGAGGTTCGATGCTCCATGGAAATGAGACTGTGTAACAAGTCTTCTCAGCCAATAGAGAGTCAGGAATGTGAAGGGCCACCCTGTGACAGAAGATGGACAGTGTCTGACTGGGGACCTGTGAGTGGAACAACACACACACACACACACACTGAACACACACCAGACCAGTAATCCAATATTGAGTTCATGAAAATGACCCTTTCAATGAAAAATGTCTGTGTATGTGCCAGTGCTCCGGTGCGTGTGGAGAGGGAAGGATGGTGCGCGCAGTGATGTGTCGATCATCAGGTGGGGTAGTGATGTCAGAGGAGCAGTGTGACCAATCACTGCGCCCGTTGGCCATCTACCCCTGCGGTGACAGAGATTGCGCCCCTCACTGGGTTGAACAGGAATGGCATCAGGTAAACAAGTGTGGTAGCTGGGGGGGATCAAAGTCAACACACACACACACACACACACACACACATACATATATATACATGTATAAAGTTTCTTGTTTGTGTGTTTGTTGTGTATGTGTGTGCCAGTGCAATGCCACGTGTGGGCGCGGTGTGCGGCAGCGTCAGGTGGTGTGTGCTGGGCTGGAAGGTGGTGTGTTCAAAGAGTTTCCAGACAGCAGCTGTGTCCAAACCGACCAACCAGAGACCAGCTCCTCCTGCTTCCAGAGACCCTGCTCCAAATGGTTCACCACATCCTGGTCTCAGGTAACTGTCTGCCTGTCTGTCTGTCTGTCTGCTCACCCACTGATGCATTAACCAGGCAGCACACAAGCACAGTGACCTTAAGTCAAGATTGTCTAATTGTATAAACTAGTGCAGTGTCCATCCAGAGGGGGCTGATTGCTGTAAGAGAGAACAGCCCTTTACCTGAGTCCTGAGTCAGAACACACCTGATAAACAGTTCTTAAGATATGTGAAGACACACACACACACACACACACACACACACACACACACACACACACACACACACACACACACACACACACACACACACACACACACACACACACACACACACACAGATTCCTTCCTTTACAGTTGCATGATACATCTGCAGTGCCACCTATTGGCCTAATGGCACCAAATGTGCCATTAGGCCAATCACACGTCATCTACACTTCCACCAGATGTGGTGTCAACGGCACAAAGAGTTCAGAAGAAGAAGAAGGAGAAGAATTTCTTTAATTGTCCCGCAATCGGGAAATTCAATTTTCACTCTATTTTTTTTATGTTACACACACACACACACACACACACACACACACACACACACACACACACAGACCCGAAATACACACACATGCACAGACAGGAGCTATATACATGCAACTAATGTAGAGATGTCAGAGCGAGGGGGCTGCCAGTGACCGGCGCCCCAAGCAGTTTGGGGTTCGCTGCCTTGCTCAACAACACATCGGCAGTGCCCAGGAGATGAACTGGCCACCAGTCCACGCTCCATTCATGGTCCACACAGGGACTCGAACCAGCGACCGTCCGGTTCCCAGCCAAGTCACCTATGGAGATATGACAAGTTCTGTAAGATAAGCCCCGCCCACAGCGATTGAGCAAACTCTGGAAAGGTCACTTTTTCCGGCTCGGTCCAAAGATGTTCTGTGATAAAAAGGGTTGATTGCTCACAATGTTGCTACAGGGATCACAGAAGCTGCGTGGTCCAACTCTTATGCGGCTCATCTGTTTTTTCTCTCTCGGTGAGAGAACTACACAGAAGTGAGTAGAAAAGGAGTACAATCTGTTTACAAATAGTTAAGATACATACCCCAATCGTATTATCATCAAAAAAAAAGGGTGGGGAGGAGGGGTGTTAATATAACACCTGTGATTTGGGTACGTTAATATAACTTATGAGTTCCAGATGTCGTTAATATAACGAATGACCGTTAAGTGTCTTCAACAGAATTCCAAAGCCTGATGGCAGAGGGGAAGAAACTGTTCTTGTGGCGGGAGGTTTTGGTCCTGATGGACCTCCGTCCAGAGGGGAGAGGTTCAAACAGGTAGTGTCCAGGGAGGGAGGGATCAGCAGCTATCTTCCCTGCTCTCCTCAGGGTCCTGGTAGAGTAGAGTTCTGGGAGAGAAGGGAGGTTGCAGCCAATCACCTTTTCTGCAGAACGTATCATAGGCTGCAGTCTGCACCTGTGCTTGGCAGAGGCAGCAGCGTGCCAGACGGTGATGGAGGAGGTGAGGATGGACTCAATGATGGCAGTGTAGAAGTGGACCAGCATTGTCCGCGGTAGATTGAAGGACTGGTGACTGAGGAGCTTGACGGACTGGTGACTGGTGACTGGTGACTGGTGATTCGTCTGGATCCTGAGAATCCAGAGAAGAAAATCATCCTGTTTCAGAGACTTTTGGTTCAAAAGTTACCGGCCAAAATGTGAAGTTTGTGGTTGCAGCGCCACCGTCTGGCCAAACTGCACCAGATTTGTTCTCACGAGTCCTCAGCCGTACACCTGCGTGCATGCGTGTGTGTGTGTGTAGCTCTGATCACCAATAACACATCCTGTCTCATGCCCCCTCAGTGCAGTAAGACCTGCGGGAGCGGCGTCCAGGTCCGCGAGGTGAAGTGTTACCAGGGGGAGGAGCTGGTAACCCGGGGCCACAGCTGCGACTCTGCCCTCAGGCCAGAAGCCAGACAGAGCTGTGAAATCCAGAACTGTCCGACAGAAGCACCAGGTAGAAAAACAAATGTACTGCAGGTGATGCAACTCTTCCGTCAGCGGAGGAGACGTGAACTCCCACATGCATCGCTGTGACGTGTTTTACTGCAGCGCCCTCGTGAATTAAGAGGAGCGGTGTCTCATCCTTTCTGTGTGGCTCTTGTGTGTTTATCCAGCAGCCGCCCGAGTAGCCGCCCCGGCAGCGTCAGTAGTAGCAGAAGACTCCTGCCAGGACAAGCCAACAGCCAACTGTGCCCTGGTCCTCAAGGTGAAACTGTGCTCTCATTGGTACTACAGGAAGGCCTGCTGCCAGTCCTGTAAGGCCCCGCGACCCTGAAGTCTCAACTGTAACCGCTCACCTCAACTCCTTCACTCAAACCACTGGTACCAAAGGTCACATCACACTCATATCGGTGCTATACAGGAGCCTGCTGCTAGCAATGTGAGGCCTTACAACATTCACGTTAGCCTGTCAATGTTAGACCTTTCATCCCGTTCCCTCACTTTGTGCGTAGTAGCGTCGTCACTACTGAAGAAGAGCATCACCAGAGTCACCGGTCAAACACTCCACAGATAAAGAACAGCTCCAGGGCTCTTCGTGACACAGCGTGCGGGGCTTTGTCCTGCTCCGTCTGACAGAGGCCTCGACCACGTACCCAGCGTGCTACACAAACTACCCACTGACCACCCCTCCCCGGGCAATGTGAAGATAGACCAGCTTCAGGATGCACTGGGCTTTCTGTTCATCTGAGTCCTTATCTCCCAACCAGTCTTTTGATAAACATCCTTTGTCCTCTCTTTATTTCTCCCACTCCGTTTTAAAGGGACAGTTTGGCTTTTTTGAAGTGAGGTACTCACCTACAGTAGATGGCTGTGAGCATGTCACCTGTTTGGAGAAGTGACACAGAAGCTGCTGTGGACGGGAACAGCAGCTAAACCTGTTTTAGACACAGGATGTTTAAGTGTGTACCACATTTACAACATGTAGCTCTCTCTCTCTTTCAGCTGTTCAGAGTCCCTCTGCAGAAGTTCTTCTTCCTCTTGTCTCCACAGTGAACGGAAGTTTGTTGTCACTGTTGTGATCACTCATTTCATTTCCTTGTGTTTGTTTATTCCATAAAACCAGGAAACGGCAGCAAAGTAAAGCTGTGAACATGTTGTAAATGTAGCACACACTTAAACTTCCTGTGTCTTAGGGCGCACTCACACTGTCCTTCCGCACTGGTCCAAAACCGTTTTTTCTGCTAAAGCCTAGTGCGTTTGACCAGTGTGAGTGCAACTGCTCCGCGCATAACTGCGGCCAGAGGTGGGCTTTAGTAGAGAGCGTTTGCACATGTACGAGCACGAGCGTGCACACGTGTACGAGCGGTTCTGACGTCATTTATGTGCGCCTGTTCGGACATAGAAAATAGAAGGAGGGACCATGCGCGGACATTAAACAACAACAACAATGGCGGTGAAAGGTTCACGTTGGTGTGATGCGGAGGTGGAGTGTTTACTGCAGATTTGGTCGATGAAAAGATTCAAAAACAGTCGACAAGACGCACAAAAACTCTGAGGTCTACGGAAAGATTTGGAAACAAAGCCACGCATCACCATGACGTCATCAATGCGTGTGACGTGTTACGGCGTGATGAGGTATGGACAGCAAGAAGCATTTGCGCGAGGCCCAGGCAGTGTGAGTACAAACGGGCCTGGGGCGCGGGGGGAGAGGGAGGGGGGACAAGTACCCTAAAGCCCGGGGCGCGGTGCGGAAGGACAGTGTGAGTGCGCCCTAAAACATGTTTAGCTGCTGTCCCCGTCCTTCAGCAGCTTCTGTGTCACTTCTCCTGTCTGCTTTTCCAAACTGGTGACACGCGTACGGTCCTCCACTGTGGTTAACACACTGACCGCGGACAAGTACCTTATACAACCACACTTCATCCATCCCTGTGTCCATAACTGCAGTAACTGTCATCCCATTTTAAAAGTGACGCTCCCTGCAGTCAATGTAATCCGTCCGTTCCCTGACTTGTTATGGTGCTATGGTCACCTAAAGAGAGGGCATCCATAGCACATGGACGCCTTCAGGCAGCTTTGTTGTAACCATAGCAACAGACGAGGACAGACTGGACCAGGGTCAAAAATGTGTCTGAGCCCCTTCAGCCTCGGTCTGGTCCTGCTGTACAGATACACGGGCCTGTCAGGTCTGCTGAGGCGGTATCACTGGTGCCCCGCTCATATGTAACTATGCTCTTCAAAACACGTATTTACACAATATAGGAGAGACAGGACTCAGCCCGCTGCCCTACACTGACTCATGTAACAGACTAAGACTTGACTGTTGCTTCATGTTCAACACAGTCCCCGAAAAGCTGGTTGCTTCTTCACTGTGACTAGCTGATCCATGTCAGGTCAAACTGCACCCCCCCCCCCCCCACACACACACACACACACACACACACACACACACACACAGCCACAGCCACAGAACTCTTCACACAACTGGGCACATATGCAGTAGCACCCCTCGACACCTGGAAACAGACTTCCATGTTACAAGAGCTGTGAAAAGTCGCGTGTGCAGGTGCAGGTGCAGTGACCTGTGAGCACCTGTGCTCCTCCCGTAGACGTCTCAGATGGGACGGTTCGACATGAAAGTACATCCCTGGAGATGCTGGTCTCAGAACAGAAGGATAGCATTACTGTACCAACATGGCTGCCAGTGAGCACTCGTCTCTCCATACACTGTGTACGCTCGCCTGTCACTGCCACTCTCTGTTGGACAGCAGTCACCGCCGCTGCTGTTTGTGCTCACTGTATCACACATAGAGAATAAAAGATCAGTTGTTTCTGACTCGTGTCTGTGTCTGACTTCGGCTGGTGACACACACTGAAGTGACCCCCACACGTGCCTGCTGCAGGACACAAAAGCGTCTATGAAGAAAGCTTCAGGTGGTGTTTTAGCACAGCAGCTCCCGACCTGGGGGCAGAATTAGATCTGCACACAACTAATACCATAATTAAAGTACACTAAGTGGATCATTTATACAGAAGTACGTCTATAAAACTAGTTTTTAAAAGTCTTTTTTTTCATCCTCACTCAAAAATAGCAGACTGCAGTAGACCACCCCTCTGTGACCTCACAATCTCTGCGACCAGCGCGCTCAATCAGTCCCGTCAGGTCAGCGAGCTCGTCTTAGTTTTTCCTGCATTCGCAGCATCACTGTTTGATAAATCCAACATCACCAGTAGCAAAAAAGAATGAACGGGTTCTTGTAATTGTTCTCAGAGAGTGAAATGTTTTGCTCGTTGCTGAGCGTCCTTTGTTTTAGCAGGAGCAAGATGGGGGGTTCAGTCGTTGCCTGGTAGCAAGATGAACAAAGCAGGCGGCGTTTTGAGCAAAGTGTCTTCAACGAAAAGGGTTTTCTACCTGCATGACGCACTGATCTGGGCCTGGGTATGGAGTATGGAGTATAGAGTATGGAAAAATGTCTCATCATTCAAAACCTTCGTGTAAACGGCATCAGTCAGTGAGCGTGCAGCACGCTCGCACCAAGAGCTAATAATCCAGTTTGAGTTCCAGTGTCAAATCATGACAAAGGTGATCTGCTGGTATAATGCCGGTGATTGGCTGTGGGGGCGATGGAAGAGTGGATCGTCCTCCATTTGAGAGATTGGCGGTTTGCTCCCCACCTCCCCTGGTCCACATGTCGAAGTGTCCTTGGGCAAGACACTGAACCCCGAATTGCTCCCCGTGCTGCGCATGGGTGTGTGAATGTGGTGTGAATGATCAGATTAGATGGTCTGTAGATGTCCACTGCCATCAGTGTGAATGTCTGTGTGAATGGGTGAATGTGACAAACACTGTGAAAGCGCCTTGAGTAGTTGCTATATAAGTACATGTCCATTTACAGGGCTCACATGGTTTTTTGTACTGCACAACACGTATAATGCTGTAATGTCTTTTTATCCAAATGGATGGTTCAGCTCTGAGTGTGGAGGGTATCGGTCTCAAACCTTTTTGAACCGTACCAGGCACTAATTCAATTCAATTCAATTTTATTTACAGTGCCAAATCATAGCAAAAGTTATCTCAGGACACTTTACAGAGTAGGTAAAGACCACACTCTATGACTTATTTATGATTTACAGAGACCCAACAATTCCCCCGTAGAGTACGGTGGCGTTGAAAACCTTCACTATAACAGACAGGAACGTCAGACAGACCCAGCTCTGTGGAGGACGCACATCTGTCTGCACCGGAGAGAGGAAGAGAAGGAGAGAGAGAGAGAGAAAAGACGGACATCTGTCTGCACCGGAGAGAGGAAGAGAAGGAGAGAGAGAGAGAGAAAAGACGGACAGATGGACAGAGAGAGACAAACAGACTGACTAATCTGGAGTTACCCTAACCGTGGATGTTTGAAGGACAGCTTGAGGCACGAGTGGGGTGGTGAAGTGGAACAGGCGAAACAGTGATTTAAGGAATCAGGAGGGAGCGAGCGATGAGCGTCTAAGTCATGGGTGTCAAAGTGATCCAGTAAAGGGCCATGTGGCTGCAGGTTTTCATTCCAACCAATCAAAAACACACCTGGTCCAACAAGTCAACTGTGTGAAGACAGTTCAGGTGATTGAGTAAGTCCAGTCAGGTGTGTTCTTGCTTGGTTGGAATGAAAACCTGCAGCCACATGGCCCTTTACTGGATCACTTTGACACCCACGGTCTAAGAGCGTGCTCACACTGTCCTTTTGGCCGCGGCCAAAACCGGTTTTTCAGCTAAAGTCTAGTACCTTTAAGTAGTGTGAGCGCACCCGCTCCGTGCTCAACTGGGGCCAGCTGGCCGTCCACGGCCCGCTTGAAAGAGGTGGGCTTTAGCGGAGCCGTTTGCACATGTACGAGCACGAGCGTGCGCACGTGTACGAGCACGAGCACGAGCCCTACGGCAGTATCGTTATGTGCACCTGTTCTGACATAGAAAAAAGAAGGAGGGACCATGCGCGGACATTTAACAACAACAACAATGGTGGTGAAAGGTTCACGTTGGTGTGATGCGGAGGTGGAGTGTTTACTGCAGATTTGGTCGATGAAAAGATTCAAAAACAGTCGACAAGACGCACAAAAACTCTGAGGTCTGTGGAAAGATTTGTAAACAAAGCCACACACACGCGATCAATGCGTGTGACGTGTTACGGCTTGAAGGCGTATGGACAGCAAGAAGTATTGGCCGAGGCCCAGGTAGTGTGAGTACAAACGGGGGTGGGGCGCGGGGGGAGAGGGAGGGGGGACAAGTACCCTAAAGTCCGGGTCTCGGTCCGGGAGGATAGTGTGAGCGCGCCCTTAGTGAGCAGTTTACACCAGCTTCACCGTGGTAACTCCAGCTGGGTTGTATGGGAACCACACACTGGAGGTATCGGGTGACATATCCTCTATGCATGAAGGGTGCTAATTAAGCTCTCCTCTGAAACGACCTGTTTCCTCCGGGGTGTGTACGTGAGAGTGCCATAATTGACCATTGTGTTGCACCTTTAACATTGCCATGGTTACAAAGGATGGGAACTCAGTGGCTGCCTCCTTGGTGAATCCAAATCACACACATGAACACACACACCAGTTACTCTTCTGAAGGGCTGTGGGTGGTTCCAGGTTACACACCGCCTTAGGAGGAGCTCCTGGTCCCTTCACTTCTCTTCATTTAGTGACTCGGACCAGATTCAGTACAGAGCCGTCGCTTCACCGTAGCCAGAGAAGACCCTGATGAAGACGTGTGTGTGTGTCTGGAGAAGAGACGAGGTGAGTACTGCAGGGTTCCTACGCAGTATGGGAGAGTCTGTGAGTAGTGTGAGTCATTTCCAGGTCGGGATAAGTTTGGAAAAAGGGGAAAGAGTTTGGAAAAATGTGTTGTGTTGTTTGCATGCTGTTCTCTCACCTTCTAAAATAAGATATATGAATATATACAAATCCAAACAAGTTTACTAACGCATCACAGCCGACCTGTAGATGATCTGACACATTTGCATTTACGACTGTCCTTCCCATAAGAGACGTTCATCTAACTGATTTTGCACTTGGTCGGTGTGTTGGAGGTGTAGCAGCTTCACATCTCCAGTAGAAGCCACAGTCAGGCTTGGTTTCCACGGTGTTACACGTAGGACACACACAGTTTACATGGGATTTGTGGACAACAGAAGAAATGGAGAATAACACCAGACTTACCCTTTAGATTAAAGTGTAATGCACTCTCAGGACCAGACTGGGACCTCTGCAGCATTTGATACTGTTGGCTTTTTTTAGTAAAGAAAGATGAAAACACCACAAAAAAGCGATGAAACAACTAAAAACAGATGCAAAACACCACAAAACCGTGAAAAAAATGACTAAAAACCGATGAAAACTACACAAAAACGAGACAAAATTACTAAAAACAGATGCAAAACACCACAAAAACATGACAAAATGAAATGTGACGTACAGCAGAGCGGAGCCACTTTGTGCCCAGTGTGAAACCAAAGCTGCTTCCTGTCTGTTTCAGATGCTGTTGCTGTTAGCAGTGGTGTGTATGTCGTGTGTGGAGGAGTTTGCGTGTTTCCCTAACGGCTCAGTGGCGCCCTCCTGTGGCAGCATGGTGCCTGTACACCCGCCCTTCACCCCCTCCACCAGCAGCCCGCCGTTCACACTGTCGACATCAAGTGGCACCTACAGGCCCGGTGGAGTCGTCACAGGTACATCTGTGCAGTAATGTCGTCATTTGAGGCCAGTGTGTTACATTAACATGTATGTTGGTGCATCCTCAAAGCAATTTCAGTCCAAAGCAACTGGACTTGGTTCTTTGTCTAGGAAGACGTTTCACCTCTCATCCAAGAGGCTTCATCAGTTCATGTACGCAAAAGACCAGGCTCGGACTGGACCAGGACCAGGACCAGGACCAGGCTGGGACTGGACCGTAGCTAACAGTGATTAGCTCGGGGCAGTACGGTGAAGGCATTAAAACGTCTTTTTTAACCACTAACACTGCTGAAAATAACAGCAAACCTCTGCAGCAGCATGAGAAGAGTCCTTACACACACAACAAAGCACCAATGGGCTCCTTCCACTGTAATGGACTTTACTATGAGAGGAGCTGGTACAGGGGCCAGTAGGTAAGTCTTTAAAACACTCTTTAATAAACTCTGGCTTCACTAACTACATTATTAGTGGTTAAAAAAGACGTTTTAATGCGTTCGTCGTGCTGCCCCGAGCTAATCGGTGTTTTAGCCATATCCGGCTGTTAACAGCTGTTGGCGTCTGTTCGGGATATCTGCGTTAATAGTTGTTACACCAAAAAAAAATCCCTGTCCCTTAAGGTTTATTTGATGAGTGTATTTTCTGAAAAAGACCCTGAGTTGATTTTACGCTGGAATTAGATTTTAAGTCTAACTTTGAAGGGTTATTTAGACACTTCCTGACAAGTTAGCATGAGGTGGTTTGTACCGGTGGATTGCTTAGATCATTTAGTTTCTTATGATACCAATATATGCACTCTAACTTTAAGCTAGACCCTGTTACAGCCTGTTAAAGACGACCCCACTGGTCTATGACTGGGGTGGCACCTGGGAGGCCAATCAGATATCAGGGGTGGTCCAGGCCACCCCTAGAGACGCCCCTGAGTGAGCCAATCTGTTGCTAATGGGTGAGGTGCAGATACATAAAACTATTAGAACATGGTTCATTGTTTATTTTTCACGTATTTCCTCTTCCAACTCTACCGTTTCCCTTTTCTTTCCCCCATCTTCACTTGGTATTTATAATAGGTCAAAGGTCAGAGGTCATGTTTGACCTATAAGCCAGGCTTCTCTCATTTACCCATGTCCCCCCTCTCTGCCTCCAGTCCACTCATGCCGCTCCTCACTCAATCTGTCTCCTATTCATTTGAATCACCTCCCTATTGTCTCCTCGCAGTGACGGTGGAGGTGGCGAAGAACAGCTCAACAGAGTTCCAGGGTTTCCTGTTACAGGCCAGGAGCCGGGAGGCACAGGGTAAAGAAACCTTTAATGTCCTTAATATCCACATCCTCAAGTGCAGCAGCTGACGGCCGTGAGGAGATGATCATAGATTCACATGTTTCTTTGCAGAACTGTAAAAACATAGTACTTTAATATACTTTCCACAACAGACTGGATATATAAACAATGATACAACCGTGCTTTCATGCTACAGAAGTTTAAAGTGAGAGTGGAGTAAGAGGGCGGTTAACTCCACCGTCTGCAGCCCAAGGGTTCTTCTTTATCAGCAGGGACGCAGCTCTGCTTCTGACCGGTGTCAAAGACTGTTTCCCCGTCGAGATGGGTTCCCCTTACCTTAAACCTCGTGCCCTTACCTTAACCACGAAGAGAAACGCTATTCAACGGGTTAACACACTTCGATACATCACAGGTCACTATCTGGGTCAGATGGGTCCATCTGCGGCTGGAGCTTAGCGCCGCTTCCTGGGAGGAGCCGATACGGGGTCACCCCTATGTTCCCCGGGTCCTAGGTTCCCCAGGTCCTATGTTCCCAGGTCCTATGTTCCCAGGTCCTATGTTCCCCAGGTCCTATGTTCCACGGGTCCTCTGTTCCCCAGGTCATATGTTCCCTCTGTCCTATGTTCCCAGGTCCTATGATCCCCAGGTCCTATGTTCCCAGGTCCTATGTTCCCCAGGTCATATGTTCCCCAGGTCCTCTGTTCACCAGGTCCTATGTTCCCCAGGTCCTATGTTCCCCGGGTCCTATGTTCCCCGGGTCCTCTGTTCCCCAGGTCATATGTTCCCTCTGTCCTATGTTCCCAGGTCCTATGATCCCCAGGTCCTATGTTCCCAGGTCCTATGATCCCCAGGTCCTATGTTCCCCGGGTCCTATGTTCCCCGGGTCCTATGTTCCCCGGGTCCTCTGTTCCCCAGGTCATATGTTCCCTCTGTCCTATGTTCCCAGGTCCTATGATCCCCAGGTCCTATGTTCCCCAGGTCATATGATCCCCAGGTCATATGTTCCCCAGGTCCTCTGTTCCCCAGGTCATATGTTCCCAGGTCCTATGTCCCCAAGGTCCTATGTTCCCAGGTCCTATGTTCCCAGGTCCTATGTTCCCCAGGTCCTAAGTTCCCAGGTCCTATGTTCCCAGGTCCTATGATCCCCGGGTCCTCTGTTCCCCAGGTCCTATGATCCCCAGGTCCTATGATCCCCAGGTCCTATGATCCCCAGGTCCTATGTTCCCAGGTTCTATGTTCCCTCTGTCCTATGTTCCCAGGTCCTATGTTCCCAGGTCCTATGTTCCCAGGTCCTATGTTCCCAGGTCCTATGTTCCCAGGTCCTATGTTCCCAGGTCATATGATCCCCAGGTCCTATGTTCCCAGGGCCATAGGACCATAGGCCCGCGAATGTGCAGATCCGGGTTCTTCAGTTGGCTCCTGTCATTTGTTTTTTACAGTTACAGCAGCTTTTTAGTCGTGAACTAAAAGAGACATGATAAGAAACGTACAGATGTCGTTACAGCACCTGTGTGGAATGAACTGTGTTTCCTGCTTCCAGCTCTGCTCTGGCCTGTGGGGAAGTTCACCAACATCAACACCACCCTGTTTACTGCACTGCACTGTAACAACATGGAGGTATGTGTAACTGGCTAAATACGACAACATGCTAACAACAGAGTCAGGACCCCTTTCTTAAGAGTGTTGAGGGTGGGGTCAGGGGGTGTTCAGCAGGGGACAGCAAATCTGTAATTTAAATCAAAATCAAGAGCAAATCAAAGAGACGTGTGTGTGTGTGTGTGTGTGTGTGTGTGTGTGTGTGTGTGTGTGTGTGTGTGTGTGTGTGTGTGTGTGTGTGTGTGTGTGTGTGTGTGTGTGTGTGTGTGTGTGTGTGTGTGTGTGTGTGTGTGTGTGTGTGTGTGTGTGTGTGTGTGTGTGTGTGTGTGTGTGTGTGTGTGTGTGTGTGTTTGTGTGCGTGTGTGTGTGTGTGTCCTCGTGCAGAACTCGACAGTCAGTCAGGCGTCAGGAGCCAAGAGAAAGAAGGTTCAGCTGACCTGGGAGGCGCCGAGCAACAGTAACTACGGAGATATCTACTTCAGGTAGACACGGAGATGAAGAAGTGACGTTCAGGCTTCACTTCCACGGATGAAATAAATAATGCAAAATCTACCAACACAGCTCAGAATTAGAGCGAGAATGACTCAAAACCAAAAGGTCAAATTGTAATTCTTATTATAAGGGCACAGAAAAACAGATTCAGACAGGAAGTCATGGGTCCGTGGATCTTTGGGTCATTGGATTTTTAATTCGCAAACAGATATCACCTCTAAATCTGAGGCCATGGCTCTCAGCAGGAAACCGGTGGATTGCTTACTCCAGGTAGGGAATGAGTCCTGACCCCGAGTGAAGGGGTTCAAGTACCTCGGGATCTTGTTCACGAGGGAGGGGACGATGGAGCGTGAGTTTGGCCGGAGAATCGGAGCAGCGGGGGCGGAGCTGCAGTCGCTCTACCGCACCGTTGTGACGAAAAGAGAGCTGAGGAAGACAAAGCTCTGGATCTACCGCTCAGTCCTGGTTCCTACCCTCACCTGTGGTCATGAAAGCTGGGTCAGGACCCAAAGAACCAGGTCCAGGTCCAAGCGTCTGAAATGTGTTTCCTCAGGAGGGGGGCTGGAGTCTCCCTTAGAGAGAGGGGGAGAAGTTCAGCATCCGTGAGGAACTCGGAGTAGAGCCGCTGCTCCTTTGTGTTGAAAGGAGCCAGTTGAGGTGGTTCAGGATCATCTGGTAAGGATGAACCCTGGGCGCCTCCCTAGGGAGGTGTTCCAGGCACGTCCAGCTGGGAGGAGGCCTCGGGGAAGACCCAGGACCAGGTGGAGAGATTAGATCTCCACACTGGCCTGGGAACGCCTCAGGATCCCCCAGTTAGAGCTGGTTAATGTGGCCCGGGAAAGGGAAGTTTGGGGTCCCCTGCTAAAGCTGCTGCCCCCGCGACCTGACCCCAGATAAGAGGCTGAAGATGAGATGAGATGAGATGTTAAAAAACAAAAATTGGTTGTGACCAAAAGATACACGGAGCGGGTCATGTGAGATATCTTTACAGTTTAAATTGTCCTCTGCTATTTTCCTTGACATACCTGAATGCAGAATATGAAGTGTCCTCCCAAATCATTCTTTCCTCATTTCCATTTCCTTGTTGTTGTTGACGACGACGTGGCAGTGCCACTGTGGTCCAGGACTACACGACGTTCTGGGTCCAACTGAACAGCAGCACTCTGAGGAGGAACAGCACCACTGGAAACTCTGCAGCTGGAGTGAGTACTGTCTGAGTGTGTGTGTGTGTGTGTGTGTGTGTGTGTGTGTGTGTGTGTGTGTGTGTGTGTGTGTGTGTGTGTGTGTGTGTGTGTGTGTGTGTGTGTGTGTGTGTGTGTGTGTGTGTGTGTGTGTGTGTGTGTGTGTGTGTGTGTGTGTGTGTGTGTGTGTGTGTGTGTGTGTGTGTGTGTGTGTCTGAGTGTGTGTGTGTCTGTGTGTCTGTGTGTCTGAGTGTCTGAGTGTGTGTGCGTGTGTGTCTGTGTGTGTGTGTGTGCGTGTGTGTGTGTGTGTCTGTGTGTGTGTGTCTGCACTGGATTGCTGACATGTCTCCCCATTTCTCTCTCTTCAGGTCTTTTCCCCCTCAGCTCTGCTCTTCATCAATCTGCTGAGTTTGTCTGCCTACTGCTGACACACACACACACACACACACACACACACACACACGTACACAGACACACAAACACTCCGACAGAACAGTTATATTGTTGGCTGTCACTCGAGGAAAAGAAAGTTTTGGATTACATATGAGCACCCAGTCATTCTGTATATGTTTGTCTTTAGTTTGATTCATTTGTTCTGTTCGCGCGCAAACAAACACACACACGCACACACACACACACACACACACACACACACACACACACACACAGAAGAGAGGAAACAGCCGGGTCGTGTAACAGTTTATTCCGCAACTGTGCAGAGTAAACAACCTCATTACACAAACAGACACAATGATGAAATGGCAGCTGCACATGCATGTCACAGTGTGTGTGCGTGCGTGCGTGTGTGTGTGTGTGTGTGTCCTTTAATATGGTTGAATAATAATAATAATGCTTTTGTTTCCCAGGACTGCTTGATTATGAGATTGTAACTCTGATCGCAGTCACTGGAGAAGCATTTTTAAATCAATAAAACCGTCTTTAAATCACAATTCTGTGTCAAATGACGTCTTTAGTGAGAAGTCGTGTAACATCAGCAGGATCATGTTGAGCGAGCGGGTCAATGTGGCAAATATACCCTGACTGGACGTGGAATCATTTGCAATAATGTTTTAAAGGTTGAATATGGAGAATGAGCAGAACCCTCCGTGTAGTGTCTCAAGATCGTCGTCGCAACAACAAAAAATAACTCCAGCAGTGGGGTTGCCAGGTTGGTCAGACCCGGCCCAGTAGCTCCAGGAGACCGGAGTCTGTTTGAGCCTGTTTGAACCCGTCCCCTCCAGAAAATCACAGCATCAAAACAAGGGTTAGAGGAGTTTGACTGACAGTTAGCATTAGCGTTAGCCGTTCCAGCTAAGTGCAGATGAAAGTGATGTTAGCATCAAGGAGCAGCGTAGCCATGTGGGCATGCGTTTGAATGGCGTTCCTCTCCTTTCTCTCAGTCCATGGAGTGAATGCTCGGCCTATAGTGACTCTGGTTGTTGCCCGTCTCCGCTCACTCAGCTGCTGGGACAAAGAACGCCCCCTTCACTGAGGCTCCCAAGCAGCTGCACGATGGCTAACTCCATTTCACCCAGTGCCAGCCTACAGTAGCTGCACCCAACAACAGACAACCCTGGCAACCAGCAACGCCCAACGCTATTGGCTGCTACCATGGAAACACAACGGGACAGAGAGTCATTGTCAAACCTGTCAAAAAAAACGTTTAAATATTAATTCAGACTAAATTTATATTTTTTATGGAAAAGCAAAACTTTCATTCTGTTCCCCTCAAAACGGCACGTTTAAAAATATAGCTTTTGATAAAAATTCTACATATTCAACCTTTAAATCAGTCGTTTCAAAGTGTTGTTTCTCCATAGGCACTGCTGCCAACAGTAAACCATACTCTGTAACATTAGAACAACAAAAGTAACACACAAAATAACAACAAGCCACTGCTCTTTACTGAGATTAGTTTTATTATTCGAACAAAGAACATATTCCCGTAGTTTAGACCAGTTTATTTCAACAAAGACAAAATGTCTCCGCCTCTGCAGGACAAGTGAGTGCTCTTTCCAGTCTGTCGTGTTACATATTGAGACAGGATGATGTGGCGATCTACGCACCAGGTGGCACTCTTGAAAGCACCGACAGCTACCGCACTTTAAAATGTTAAGGGCGCACTCACACTTTCCTTCCGCACCGCGCCCCGGGCTAATGCTTCTTGCTGCCTATACGTCATCACGCCGTAACACGTCACACGCATTGATGACGTCATGGCGATGCGTGGCTTTGTTTCCAGATCTTTCCGTAGACCTCGGAGTTTTTGTGCGTCTTGTCGACTGTTTTTGAATCTTTTCATCGACCAAATCTGCAGTAAACACTCCACCTCCGCATCACACCAACGTGAACCTTTCACCGCCATTGTTTTAAATGTCCGCGCATGGCCCGTCCTTCTTTTTTTCTATGTCCCAACAGGCGCTCAGAAAATGACGTGAGAGCAGCCGTAGGCCTCGTGCTCGTACACGTGCGCACGCTCGTGCTCATACATGTGCAAACGCGCTCTACAAAAGCCCACCTCTCTCAGACGGGCCTTGGGCGGCCAGCTGGCAGCAGCTAGGTGCGGAGCGGTTGCACTCACACTGGTCAAACGCACTAGGCTTGACCCGAAGAACCTGTTTTGGCCCGGTGCGGAGGGACAGTGTGAGTGCGCCCTAAGAGTCCATTCGGGCTAGAGACTACATATGTTGTGATCAAGTTTAAAACACAAGGGTTAAAGACAGGACAGCTAACACCAGCGACACACACGTACACACAGTGACCTTTGACACGGTGAACTGCTAACAGTAATGCGCTCACCAGCTTTGTCATGTCACATCTACGGCTAAAAGACAATGGAAGGCCACCGGCAGAGATCTACGGCACGGTTACTCTGCTTCAGAAACACTGGCGTCAGAACCTTAACACACACTTGAACAACGTCATATTTAGCTACGTCAGAAGGCTCGTGAGGAAAATGGGGTGAAATGGGGAACAGCTGGAAGACCATTTGTAGAACACTGATTATATGTGATGTGTGTAAAGGCATCAGGTGGAGGCTCTACTGTACGCTTTATGGAACAGGGCCTTAAAGGGACAGTTCACCCTGAAATCAATCAGTTACCTTATGATAGCGATGTCCAAATGAAGCTTCACGCAGCATGTAGTCCACTACATGGAGCTCTCTGTTCAACAGGGTCGAAAACACACACTGAGTTACCAATAATCTTCAAACCAAGAGCTCCATCTGCCGTATTTCCTGGACTATAAGTTGCATTGTTTGGCTGGTCCTGCGACTTATACTCAGATGCGACTCGTATATTAAAATATATCATTTCGCATGTTCGCTATTTTCACACCGACAGAGAAGCTGTATTACTCCCGTCCCACTGAGGATGAAAACTGAATTGAGCAGCAGAAAGAAAAGTTTGGAGCGAGCGAGAAGCTTATGAGGGACTGGGGAAAAGCGGAGGTTACACTGCTGCAATGAAGGAAACATAAGATCGCGGGGCATCGCGGGCTAAAAGCTCGATTGGCCACAGCAGAGGAACAAGTTCACAACCGGGTGATTGAACGACGTGCTGCCAGGAGAGGCTCGGCAGCGGTGCAGTTACGTCTCCACGCCCAGGTTGTTGCCAAGGCGATGAATATAAATGACTCTCTCCTTTGATGAAATGTCGGTTCCTGGTCTCTGATTTTATGAAATGCGACTTCTAGTCCAGGAAATACGCTACTTTCGAACGGTCCATGACGCTGCATTTGGACATCACATGTGTTTAGATCGCTTGTTTAAACAGTTAAATGAGACATGTAAAATCAAACACCGGCTTAAAAGCAGAATATCTGCCCACAGTGTACGCCATGGAAGTGTCCTAACAGAAGTATCTGATGTGAGACATAGTATAAGGGTACAAGACACGGACTGTACTGTATATAAAGATGGACTCCAGTTCAGTGAAGCCAAAATATCCTGGACACCCGTGTTAGGAGCCAGCGTCTGCGTATAGCTGTCCCGCCTATCCAGCGCCAGGCCGACGTCAGGTCAATCACAGGTGTCAATCATAACATTTCATCCCCTTTTCATAGCATCAAAAAACTCATTAAAACCAGAACTATCGGAAAAACAAACCCTTGAACAAACCTCAGCGGGATAAAAACGACTTAAAATGACTGAAACCATCTTTGGGAAACATTGATTTGAAGTGTACTTTAGTTTAGTTTGGCCCAACTACTTTGATGTGAGGGGCGGGACTTTAGACCTATACTGCAGCCGGCCACCAGGGGGCGATCCAGATGTTTTGGCTTCACTTTGAGGGAGGTGTGATTCTGTCCACCTTTATATCAGTGCATGGTACAAACACACAGGGAGCAGGGAGCTGGGCTGAGCTGTGAGCTCCTGTTTATTTCCAGTGAGAGGCAGCGGATCATTCATGAGGATAGTTAGAGGGGCGTCATCACACCTGAGGTTCTGGCACATATTTAATGTAAATAAGGGTTAATTTGAAGCCTCTAATTGTCACCGGCCAATCGGATGTGTGTCACTGTTGAGCAACAGTAAAGTGCATTTGGACTGAAGGCAGAGGGAAGAGTGGGTGCTTCTGTGTGTTTCTACTCAAAGCGAGCTTTGTGTTTGACCTTCTCCTCCTACGGTCACATCAGGGGGCATTCAGAGGTCATAGAGGATCTCCAGCACAGTGGCCAGAGACCAGGCCTGGGTCTCACAGCTGAATGGGCAGAACTGGCCGTTCTCATTGGTCAGCTCTGGCAGACCCTTCCACGGAGACCTGAGGAGGCACAGGAGGGTCAGAGCTGACTAAACACAGACAAACACAAAAAAAGCAATAACATGAGTGAAACGTCACAGATGGGACCTTCCATTCGTTCTCCATGTGTCGTGAAATGCTCTTGAATCTCTAAATGGTGCCAAGATTTGATCATGTGACACAGAGCGAAGCAGACGGATGAACAGACGGCGGTCCTACCTCTCCAGGTGAGTGTAATGTCGTGACAGAACATTTTTCACCAGGGTGACGGTTTTAGCGTAGGTTTCTTCCCCCAGCTTCTTGGCAAAGTAGAGTTTAGCACGCAGGAAGTAGCCTACTGGCCACAGCCACTCCTGCGCACACACACACGCACACACACACACACAGGAGTTAGTTATGTGCAACAGTGCCATTGAAAGGAAACATCCTTTCAACACTACTTCAGTCACTACTTGATTTACTTGTTCATAACTGATGATAACCCCCCCCCCCCCACCACCACCACCACCACAGCCACTTCCTGGTTGATCCAAACAGGCAGTGCCCAAAAACTGCAGTTCTCTGAGTGTCCACTAGGGGCAGGTTTGCACTATAGAGCAGTTTCTCATTGAGCCCCATGTTAAACAGGCCATTTTCACAGCATCATTAAACCTGTTTAAGGACAAAAAACATACTAGTCTGTGTGTTTAGCTCAGATCTCCATGACAACACTGAAGGGGGAGGGGCTAGTTTTTGTTTTATTGGAGGTTAAAGTTTATGCATAATTAGGGGCGTGGCCTCTTGAGTGACAGCTAGCCTCTGGCCCTCACTTCTCCTCGGAGGTAAACGTCAGCCAGATGGACGTACGCCCCTCCCCCCAACGTCACATACATGCCCTTTTTTGGTCAGAGGAAATGAGGAAAGAGGCCGACCCCCGTAGGCGAGTATGATTGGATCAAGTTGAGAGAACGGACCCCGACGGAGAGGCTACGTCCATTTATACAGTCTATGTGATAAACATGTGTTTTTATCAGCTCTGATAAATATAAGTTCACTAACACCTGAAACATTTTTTTATCGATACATCTGTAGCATGAAATGTGGGAGCAGCCGGTCATATGCTATAACTGAAGTCCGACTCACTGGTCCTTGGTGGTAGTTGAAGCCTTTTGCCACGTTGTAGTTGTCGTTGTCCAGAGCGTTGTCATAGACGCCGCAGTACACCATGTCACTAGGAAAACACCAACACACTGTTAGTACGAGACTGTATGACCTCTTTCACACATGCACTGCACCCCTGCATTAAGTGTATCCACACACACACACACGCACACTTTCCTCTCTCTCTCCGACACTCACACACATGTGCCTCTCTCTCTCCGACACTCACACACACAGACACTCACACACACACACGTTCCTCTCTCTCTCAGACACTCACACACACTCACACACACACGCGTTCCTCTCTCTCAGACACACACACACACGTTCCTCTCTCTCTCAGACACTCACTCACACACACACACACACACACACACACACACACACACACACACACGCACACACACAGGTATATATATATATATATATTAATGTAGATGTGTATTACTCAGGGTCAAGTGTCTTCATTCCCAGTGGTCCCAGTAGTTTCTTCTCAGCCACCTCAAGAGCTTTCCAGGCTCTCTCCAGTGTGAACAGCTCTGGAGCCTTTAAACACAGACATCATGAGCCGATCATGAGCCATCAACCAATCACAACTCAGGAATGTAGTCACTCAGCAGACCTATTAGCCAATAAAAGTTACAGAATATTCAGACATGCGTCTACTTACCACCACCATGGCGATGGTGAAGTTGGGTCTCAGCTGGTAGTCACACCAGGGGCTGGAGGCTCCGTAGCTGTCCTTATAGATGCCTTTTTTGTGCACCAGATCAGGGTGCTTCTCATTGGGGTCATTTGGGTCACCAGACACCCAGAAACCTTCTTCAAAGGACTGCTGGAGCTGCTGGTTCCACTGGGAGTACGAGATGAACACTTCTTTACCTGGAACACAATGGGAAGGGTTTATTACAGGTACAGGCTGCTGAAATTCAGAACGAGTGTAGGAAATACAGGTAAAAACTCTGTGTATCTATCTGTGTGTGTGTGTGTGTGTGTGTGTGTGTGTGTGTGTGTGTGTGTGTCATACCATCTCTGTGTACTTTCGCTCCATCATAAGGGAAAAGTCCTTTGGCGTGGAGCTCCACAACCCAGCGAACAGCTGACTTGCTGAGACCAACTATCTCCACTGCTGCTCCGTCTCTGGACACAGAAGGTGAAAACAGTGTAAACAAACACAATTATGATGATGTTAAACTGAGGAAAGCCGCAAATCCTCACATCTGGAACTGCCGAAACTGAGGGATTTGTTTTGTGATGACTTTCTGACAGCTGGGCCTTTCCAAATGGATGTGAAGGAAGCGTTCCCAGGCCAGTGTGGAGATCTAATCTCTCCACCTGGTCCTGGGTCTTCCCCGAGGCCTCCTCCCAGCTGGACGTGCCTGGAACACCTCCCTAGGGAGGCGCCCAGGGTTCATCCTTACCAGATGATCCTGAACCACCTCAACTGGCTCCTTTCAACACAAAGGAGCAGCGGCTCTACTCCGAGTTCCTCACGGATGGTGAACTTCTGCCCCTCTTTCTAAGGGAGACTCCAGCCCCCCTCCTGAGGAAACACATTTCGGCTGCTTGTACCCGCGACCTGGTTCTTTGGGTCCTGACCCAGCTTTCATGACCACAGGTGAGGGTAGGAACCAGGACTGAGTGGTAGATCCAGAGCTTTGCCTTCCTCAGCTCTCTTTTCGTCACAACGGTGCGGTAGAGCGACTGCAGCTCTGCCCCCGCTGCTCCGATTCTCCGGCCAAACTCACGCTCCATCGTCCCCTCACTCGTGAACATGATCCCGAGGTACTTGCACTCCTTCACTTGGGGTAAGGACTCATCCCCTACCTATCGTTCATTAATAATTATTATTATTGTTCCATTCCTCGGCTGCTTGTGTCAGTACCGGCACAGATGATTGCCTGTTTGATTGTGGTAGAAGGGGCGTGTCAGCTGAACATGCGCACAACTCTTTTTTTTTCTTCATAAATCAATCCGTGGATCACGTGTGTGCCGAACCGAAGATATTGATCTGAACTGATCACGGATAAATGATGATTCTTTGCACCGCTAGTTAGCCACAGGAGCAATTCAAGTTCAGCAGCACAAAGGTTGGACTCGGTACTGCAGTTTGCGCTGCCTGAATTTAAATTGATACAGCCACGAATAATAAACTCTGTCTTCAGGCTGCCACCCTCTGTAGTCTAGCTAGCTTCTTAGCCTTTGCTAACTTGGTTGCATGGAGACAGTTTGATTTAACCCTCCTCAGTTCCAGTGCTCTCCACCTCTTTGATCATTTTTTGGACTTAGCTGGGAGCAGGTGGAGTCATGACAGCGATTGACAAGATGGTGACGGCTGGAACCACTGGGCGCCGCCCACTTTGAGCCTCATTTTGTCTCTTCAGAAACCTCGATTGACGCCTCGTAGACAACATCCTGATTTGATACAGTGTAGTGTGTGATCAGTGTGTGTGTGTTACCTTGGAGTAGCGGGCATGCCTTTGTTCCTCGCTCTATCACTCTCTCCCATTTTGTCCATCCATGTGCCACAGTTGAAGCGGTTTCCCCCAGATACAAAACCCGTGGCTGGATCCACCCTAGCGACCACGTTGAACCCTGGGAAGGAGAGGAAGAAACACTGTGGTTGGTTACAAAGAAGAGTTTAACACACACACACACACAGACACACACACACACACACACACACAGTATCCTACCTTCATCTTTCATGTTCATGTCTATCTTGGATCCAGCGTTTCTCTCTCTGTAAGAAATTCCCTCCAGGTGGCGCTGCAGAGCCTCCTGCACCACATCATACAGAGGCTGCTCCTACACACACACACACACGCACACACGCACACGCACACACACACACTAGTATGTAGTATCACATAGAATGATGATGCTTTAGTAATTGAAATGTGTGTGTGTAGTATTTGAACATCTTTAACTTTGGTAGTAACCACAAAGACACCCGAGTGTGTGTGATCATCATTATTCAAATGGCATTCTTCAGAAGATACTTATAGCTTCTGTGTGTGTGTGTGTGTGTGTGCGCGTGTGCGTGTGTGTGTGTGTGTGTCAGCTGTTCATACCACTGTTCCAGGTTTTAAAGGTTCACAGTCGTCCGTAGGGTACATGCGTGTGACAGGGCAGCGAAGGATTTCATGCCCATTAGGAACGTGGGTAGCGAAGTCCTGTAAAAAAAGCACATAGTAATTAGAAGTGATGAAGTTACTTAAAACATGATGCCAGGTCATCATTCTAAAATACCAGGGCTGTCCCAAAGACTGTCTTTTGAGCTAACCCTTTAATAATTCTACTGAGCGACATACAGCTAACGAATGGTCTGTGGTTTTAGGGTGCACTCACACTGTCCTTCCGCAACGGGCCAAAACCGTTTTTTCTGGTCAAGCCTAGTGCGTTTGACCAGTGTGAGTGCAACCGCTCCGCACATAGCTGCGGCCAGCTGGCCGTCCACGGCCCGTCTGAGAGAGGTGGGCTTTTGTAGAGCGCGTTTGCACATGTACGAGCACGAGCGTGCGCACGTGTACGAGCACGAGGCCTACGGCGGTTCTGAGGTCATTTCCTGTGCGCCTGTTGGGACGTAGAAAAAAGAAGGAGGGACCATGCGCGGACATTTAACAACAACAACAATGGCGGTGAAAGGTTCACGTTGGTGTGATGCAGAGGTGGAGTGTTTACTGCAGATTTGGTCGATGAAAAGATTAAAAAACAGTCGACAAGACGCACAAAAACTCAGAGGTCTATGGAAAGATCTGGAAACAAAGCCACGCATCGCCATGACGTCATCAATGCGTGTGACGTGTTACGGCGTGATGACGTATAGGCAGCAAGAAGCATTCTCCGAGGCCCAGGTAGTGTGAGTACAAACGGGCCTGGGGCGGAGAGGGAGGGGGGGACAACTACCCTAAAGCCCGGGGTGCGGTGCGGAAGGACAGTGTGAGTGCACCCTTAATGAGTCCAGTGAGATGCTCCAGAGCTGAAATATAGACAGGCCCCATCTCTCGGTCATCAACCATCAAATTGTGTTTGACTCTTCTCAATGAGCGTCTCACCACACAGTACACATGCATATACGATTATTTTTTGCCATTTTAATGCTAAGGCTCGACTCCCTACATGCAAACGTTGCGGCGACGTCATCGTTGCATCTGGAACGTCACCATAGCAACGTTGGTGATAACATGTCAATGCTGCGTTTACAGCTCGGTGACCCAAGAGGCCGGGAAAACAATGAAAAACCCACTGCAGCTTTAAAGATTTAAATGCATTTCCACTCCTTGGCGCTCGTCATCTCATCTTTGTTACCATGACTACCTGCGTTACAGTGTCAAATCCTACCTGGACGCACTGCAGCCACCACCACACAGCGTCACGACAGTTGTATCGGGCGGAGCGACCCTCACCCAGCAGGTTGGGGATCAGACCGTGACGCAATGTTCCCGCAAAGGCCAGGATGATGTTGCTATGGAAACCATGAGACAGAAGGGTTCATGTTAGGGTTTAGTGACGACTGGTCCTTTTCAACACTTGCAGGACAGTTTTTTTTTAACAGCCAACCGTGGCTAACACTGATTAGCTCGCTTACAATGAAGGCATTCAAAGGTCTTTTTTAACCACTAATACTGCTGAAAATAACACCAAACCTCTGCAGTAGCATCATAAGAGTCCATTTAAGTCGATTACCAAAGTCAATTCAAAGGGAAGGAGCCCATTGGTGCTTTGTTTTGTGTGTAGGGACTCTTCTCCATAGGTGACTTGGTTGGGAACCGGAGGGTCGCTGGTTTGAGTCCCTGTGTGGACCATGTATGGAGCGTGGACTGGTGGCTGGAGAGGTGCCAGTTCATCTCCTGGGCACTGCCGAGGTGCTGTTGAGCAAGGCACCGAACCCCCAACTGCTCGGGGCGCCGGTCACTGGCAGCCCCCTCGCTCTAACATCTCTCCATTAGTTGCATGTATATAGGTCCTGTCTGTGCATGTGTGTGTATTTCGGGCCTGTGTGTGTGTGTGTGTGTGTGTGTATTTCGGGCCTGTGTGTGTGTAACATGAAAAAATAGAGTGAAATTAGAATTTCCCCATTGCGGGACGAATAAAGGAATTCTTCTTCTTCAGCAGTATTAGTGGTTAAAAAAGATCTTTGAATGCCTTCACCACGCTGCCCCGAGCTAATCACTGTTAGCCACGTCCGGCTGTTAGCGCCCCTCCCCGATTTCTCTGTAAATAGATGTCACATAATAAAAAAATGATGGCTTATTTTTTATGTGTGCAAGTGTTGAAAAAGACCATGGGATTATTTTCCGACACAAAATTTAAAAATATAACACAGAATTTCTAATTCACTCAAATCGTCTCATCAGAAACAACAGAGTTGAAACACACAGAGGATACGTACCGAGCCTCAGTGTGTCTCCCAGTGAGCAGCATGAGTCCTCGGAGAGCGATGAAAGTGTCTCTGCCCCAGCACCGGAAAATCCCAGAGGAGAAATGAGGAAGGCCTAAAGAATATTAATGATCAGTTAAAGCGGCCAATGACCTGCTGCGTCTACATACAGTAAGTTAATCTTCACCTCACATTCCCGGTGTTTAAAAACATGAAATAATGAATCAATTCTGTCCATACAACTCATTTTAGCTTGTTACTAAGGGCGCACTCACACTGTCCTTCTGCACCGCGCCAAAACAGGTTTTTCGGGTCAAGCCTAGTGCGTTTGACCAGTGTGAGTGCAACCGCTCCGCGCATAACTGCGGCCAGCTGGCCGTCCACGGCCCGTCTGAGAGAGGTGGGCTTTTGTAGAGCGTGTTTGCACATGTACGAGCACGAGCGTGCGCACGTGTACGAGCACGAGGCCTACGGCGGTTCTGACGTCATTTATGTGCGCCTGTTCGGACGTAGAAAAAAGGAGGGACCATGCGCGGACATTTAAAACAATGGCGGTGAAAGGTTCGCGTTGGTGTGATGCGGAGGTGGAGTGTTTACTGCAGATTTGGTCGATGAAAAGATTCAAAAACAGTCGACAAGACGCACAAAAACTCCGAGGTCTACGGAAAGATCTGGAAACAAAGCCACGCATCGCCATGACGTCATCAATGCGTGTGACGTGTTACGGCGTGATGACGTATAGGCAGCAAGAAGCATTCGCCGAGGCCCAGGTAGTGTGAGTACAAACGGGCCGGGAGGGGGGGACAAGGACCCTAAAGCCTGTGGCGCGGTGCGGAAGGACAGTGTGAGTGCGCCCTTAGATCACTTAGTCCTCATTTTATCCACAGAGACACCATTATGCATCTGCTGCTGGTCTACCTGCAGCCAGTGAGACACAGCACTGCTCCTTCTGGCCCGTGATCGGACTGATGCGGTAGGGAACATCCTCCATTTTGGTAGAGATGGGAGGGAGGGCAGGGAAGCGTCCGACGCCACACATTTGAACCGAACCCAGCGCCAGGTACCGAACGAAGCTGGAACCATTCTGGATGAAGCTGTTTGGACAGGGAGATGGAAAAGGAGCAGCTGAAGCACGGCAGGAAGTGTTCAAAGAGTCACTGAAGTGCAACAAATCAGTCCTTAAAACTCACAGTTTTAGATTTGCAGTACTACCCTACCTTGACATGAGTTTGTGAGTCGCGTCCAGGGCCGTGGTGTAGGTGGACACCAGGATGGCGTCAAAGTAAGAGGGGATGAGGTAGCGTGGGATGTGTTTCAAGTAGTTGAACATGGCTCCCAACCACTCGCCCACCTGCAGACACACAATGTAACAATGGATCATCTGTTCCAGGATCAGGACACCATCACCAACACCCACTGCCAGTCGAGTGAACTAGTTCAGTGTTAAAGATGTAATCCTCTAAGATTTAGTTTGTCTGTTTAGTTCCTGTCATCACAGAGTGAGTTTAAACAATGGGGATTGATCATGTGACCCACTAATGACCGCCATGTTAGTGACGCTGCTGACAGCCGCTGGGTCCGCTGGTGGAGCTCGTCCCTGCCGGTTATGCTGCGTTCACTTGTAATCGGAAAACTTCTGAGTCAGGCTTTTAGTAAGGGCAGAAGTGTAATAGGAACGTGTGTGGTTGTGTGTGTGTGTGTGTGTGTGTGTGTGTGTGTGTGTGTAGGAGCAGCCTCTGTATGATGTGGTGCAGGAGGCTCTGCAGCGCCACCTGGAGGGAAGAAACGCTGGATCCGAGATAGACATGAACATGAAAGATGAAGGTAGGATACTGTGTGTTTGTGTGTGTGTGTGTGTGTGTGTGGTGTCTTAAAGCTGCATTCTCTCTAATGTCCAGCAGGGGGCGGCTCCACTTGCTCCATTAAGAAGTCAGTTTGTCTCAAAGTCAATGAGAAAATGAATCTACCTCTCCCTTGATTTATTTCCTCAGTAAACATTTTCCTATTGACTTTATGGTCTCAGTCACTAGTTTCAAGTGTTCTTCAAATGCAGCATGATGTTCATTTAGTCAGTTACGGTCCATTTAGTGTCAAATAGACCAGAAAGCAGGGGACGCTTTAGGGCGGGGCATCACGGCCACCTGTCAATCAAATGTTTTTGGGTGTTGTCTGTTAAAAGTCTTAAAACGTTGATCCTCTCACAGCCTGTTTTCATTTCATCAAAGTTAATTGTAACATTTTTGTTGCTTAAAAATTCTCGATCAGCGTTTGGTTGCACCTTACTGACCAAGCTAGCTAGCATTAGCGTGATCTGGTAACTTAAGGAACACTGCACTACAATTTTCACCCAGCTCCGTGTCCCTTCAGTACATTAGAATGAATGGCGCAGCACCAGGAGCTCCCCTCTTCCACTAGATGACTTGCATCAGCCTGTTTAACATCAGTAAGGTTTCCCTCTTTAGCGCTTAGCTTAAAGCAACAGCGACTTCGTGCTCCTCCACAGCTCCGCCCATTCATCCAAATATGGTCCCCTTTGGCTCCTTTGGTGGTAGCCCACAAACTAACGGGTGATGTCCTGGTAGCTACAGCCATTCTTTTTGACAGGCTATGGCGTTAAAGCCTCACCTGTGCCAGTGGTCCCTCTCTGTGTATCAGTCTGTTGGAGACGTAGTCTATCAGCCAGTCTCCCTGTCGGAGGTTGGCACACACAGGATGGCCCAGGTCATTGTTGGGACGGATATCAGCCAGCACTGACATCAGACCTGCACAGACACAACGACTACGTTAACATTTAACCTCCTGTCCGTCACAGCAGAGCAGTAGTACGAGAAATACCGAGGTCAAATATCGGATAGATACTTTAGGAAACTCAGCAAGAATCTCTCTCATTTTGATTTAAAAAAAACTTGCGAGAAATGGTGAGTTGAGTGTATCGTTACATCCCTGCTGTGTTTACTTAATGAACTGTGTGTAAGTACCTTGTAGTCCAGCATATTTGAGGCTCTCCCATCCTGGGATACTGTAACAGCCTCCGTCGTCTTCCTTTTCTTCTGATTCGCAGCGAAACAGCAGAATATTCAGGTCTGCTAACGTCAGCTTGGACATCAGCCTGTGACACACACGCAGCTTTATAATCAACACGTCACATGTGTGACTTTACCAAGTGAGACGCTGTTCATAGCTGCTGCTTTGTCATGTCAGCATCTCCTCATCATCCTTTTTATTCCACTCTGTCTGACAGTATCACACACACACATATATATATAAATATATCTCATCTCATCTCGTCTTCATCCGCTTATCCGGGGTCAGGTCTTAGGGGCAGCAGCTTTAGCAGGGGACCCCAAACTTCCCTTTCCCGGGCCACATTAACCAGCTCTAACTGGGGGATCCTGAGGCGTTCCCAGGCCAGTGTGGAGATCTAATCTCTCCACCTGGTCCTGGGTCTTCCCCGAGGCCTCCTCCCAGCTGGACGTGCCTGGAACACCTCCCTAGGGAGGCGCCCAGGGTTCATCCTTACCAGATGATCCTGAACCACCTCAACTGGCTCCTTTCAAAGCAAAGGAGCAGCGGCTCTACTCCGAGTTCCTCACGGATGCTGAACTTCTCCCCCTCTCTCTAAGGGAGACTCCAGCCCCCCTCCTGAGGAAACACATTTCGGCCGCTTGTACCCGCGACCTGGTTCTTTGGGTCCTGACCCAGCTTTCATGACCACAGGTGAGGGTAGGAACCAGGACTGACCGGTAGATCCAGAGCTTTGCCTTCCTCAGCTCTCTTTTCGTCACAACGGGGAGGCACGTCCAGCTGGGAGGAGGCCTCGGGGAAGACCCAGGACCAGGTGGAGAGATTAGATCTCCACACTGGCCTGGGAACGCCTCAGGATCCCCCAGTTAGAGCTGGTTAATGTGGCCCGGGAAAGGGAAGTTTGGGGTCCCCTGCTAAAGCTGCTGCCCCCGAGACCCGACCCCGGATAAGCGGATGAAGATGAGATGAGACAACATCCATAAAACACTCATAGTCATGTCGTATGAGGGTGTCAGTGATGCGTGTACACTCACTGTGCCAGGGGCTTCTGCAGTATCTCTGGGGGGTTTTCATCTGTTACACTGCCTCTCTTGTATTTTGGGCTGAACTGCGACAGATAATACCTCAGTACCCCCGCCAACTTCTGGGCCTTGGGGTCCAAACTGACCCTGTGAGGAAGAGAGGGAGTCACGGAAAATGTACTTGATTCAAATGTACAAAAATGAGATTTTTGATATAGTGATGTCACTGAGCGTGGTTTACCTGAAGGCGATGACGCTGCCGGGGGTCAACTTCTGAAAGGAGATTTCCTGCACGAACTCTGAGCGGCCTTTAGACGTCACTCCAGCTTGCTTCACCACTGTACTCTCCTGTAACTGTATACATCATTATTTGATTGATATGCTCATTTCTGTTATTATTATTATTATTACCATCGTCCTTAAAGGGATCATAACAGTATTTACCGATATGTGCTCCTTTATTTCCACAGTGTATTCTGGCATGCCGTTGATGTACTTGTCATCCTTCTTAAAACTCCCAGCATGCCTTTCCACCGTCCTTGCCTCCAGAACCACTTCCTCAATCTTCCCTTGAGAGACATAGAGAGAGAGATTCTCAGCAGTGGGAAGATTAGGGCGCACTCACACTGTCCTTCAGCACCGGGCCAAAACAGGTTTTTTGGGTCAAGCCTAGTGCGTTTGACCAGTGTGAGTGCAACCGCTCCGCGCATAACTGCGGACAGCTGGCCGTCCACGGCCCGTTTGAGAGAGCTGGGCTTTTGTAGAACACGTTTGCACGTGTACGAGCACGAGCGTGCGCACGTGTTCGAGCACGAGGCCTACGGCAGTTCTGACGTAATTTCCTGTGCGCCTGTTCGGACATAAAAAAAAAGAAGGAGGGACCATGCGCGGACATTTAACAACAACAACAATGTCGGTGAAAGGTTCGCGTTGGTGTGATGCGGAGGTGGAGTGTTTACTGCAGATTTGGTCGATGAAAAGATTCAAAAACAGTCGACAAGACGCACAAAAACTCCGAGGTCTACGGAAAGATTTGGAAACAAACCCACGCATCGCCATGACGTCATCAATGCGTGTGACGTGTTACGGCGTGATGACGTATAGGCAGCAAGAAGCATTCTCCGAGGCCCAGGTAGTGTGAGTACAAACGGGCCTGGGGTGCGGGGGGAGAGGGAGGGGGGGACAAGTACCCTAAAGCCCGGGGCGCGGTGCGGAAGGACAGTGTGAGTGCGCCCTTAGTTAGAAACTTGTTGAACGAGCCCTTTAACAAAAGCATGCAGGAATTGAGGAACTGATAGTGTCAGAATGTACTACAAAGATAATGCAACGTAAATATTTAGAAATACAACAATTGAATTCTAACATAGCGGTGATAAAGTTGTCGTTATACCAGGTATGAACATGGGCGGGACGCTGGTGTTGTACTGGTGGGTTTTGGGGTCCTGGAAGGCTGTTCTGCACACCGCCACCACAGACTGGTGTGTGCTGGGGCAGTGTCGAGTCACTGCGACGATATCTGCGTCCACCTGGTCCACAAACACCTGCGGAGGAAGATGATTAGAGATTCACTGTGAGTGATCTCAAAGAAGCAAAGCCACAAGACGAGACATCCACACACTGTGGCTCAGTGGTTAGAGCAGGCGTCCCGGATATAGAGGCTGAGAGTCCTCGCCGCAGCAGCCCAGGTCCGACTCTGAGCTGATGCTTTTACAAATACGAAGCACACTACGGTACCTGTATGAATCCCTGGGAAGCTAGTTCCTGGTGCAGCTTGTTGAGGGCCAGTTTCCCAGCTATGATGCCAGACTGGGGCCCAACTTCACCGGTGGAGGTGGACGGGGCTGACGGGTTCCACTTGGGGTAAAAACGCTCCTCCTTCACCACAGAGATCTACACACACGCACACACACACACACACAGTCAAGATTATCTGTATAAAGGGACCTATTATGCTTTTGTTGTAATGAGGAAGTGTGAACACATGCAGGACTAAATACATGACCACTTGAGGAAATGCAAAATGCTGTAAAGAGTGTATTTTCCATGTTTGGAGGAAACAGTTAGTGCTGTGTTTTCATCCTGTTGTCCTGTCGTTGGAATCACAGTGGTTAAGACTCTTCAGGGAGCAGCCCGGGGACAATCGCACACCTTGTTTGATTTAACGTGTTAAAGGCGTAACTAGCTAGCTACCTTCCAGATGTCGTCATTGACCGCACAGTTTGTGAAAAAGCCACGAATCATCCGTCGCTCTGAACGACTGCAGTTCAGCAATTGTCACAACAACGTTTTGATATCAGTCTGAGTCTGAGTTAAAATGACGCTGCTATTCATCATTATTCAAATGGCGTTCTTCAGAAGATAGTTATAGCTTCTGTGTGTGTGTTTGTGTGTGTGTGTGTGTGTGTGTGTGTGTGTGTGTGTGTGTTTGTAAATGACCTGATGTGGCACTAATTCATCATATCCTCGGGTGGAACCGGTAGCACAGCAGGCCATAGACACCATAGCAGAGCTGGGGAGGGAGTCCAGTGCTGAACGCAGCTGTAGAGCAAAGAGAGGCAAACACACATCAGCAGCTACCTGTGAACACAGCGGCCATCTCACAGCTTCTCACTCCAGAAAGGTTTCAGCCATTTCCACATGCTTTACTTTATATTTCGCAAAAACAGAAGGAAGGCTCCGTTCCCCCTGCAGTTCCAGTTCTCTGCTCGTATGTGACTTGCTGTGTAAACAGTGTGAGCAGCACAAGTCCCATTGAATCTGACATTTTAACCAGAATTAGGACACTTTTAAATGTGCTACTGAATCAGATACGGATCAGATTCTTTTGACCGCAATCTGAAAAGCCAGGTCTCATTTAATGGGACTCTGACATCATTCTGACCCTCGCTGCACTGCTTTGGAAATGAATCCAAACAAACATGGAGGACAGCAGTGAAGCAGACGGCCAGTGGAGGGATAGTGAAGTGATATCACCCGCTCACGTCACACACTGTTTATAGCATTCATTCTTTCATCTTCAGCCTCTTGTCCCTGTCGGGGTCGTGGGGGGCTGGAGCCAATCCCAGCTGACATCGGGCGTGAGGCGGGGTCCACCCTGGACAGGACGCCAGTCTATCACAGGACACATAGAGACGAACAGAGACAGACAACCATTCACACCTACGGGTGATTTAGAGTCATCAATGAACCCAACACCTGCACGTCTTTGGACTGTGGGAGGAAACCGGAGAACCCGGAGAAAACCCACGCAGACACGGGGACAACATGCAAACTCTACACAGAAGGGCCCCAGCTGGGATTCACACCAGGAACCCTCTCACTGTGAGGCGACAGTGTTAACCACCACACCACCGTGTTATAGCATTTAGCCATAAAGTCCTACAATACCAGATGCCATTGCAATGTTGGCTTCCGTAAACACCATTGCGTTGTGATGTCATCAATGGTCAAGTGTGCATGCGGGTCACTTCAGGAGTGTGAGCTGTTCACACAGAAATCCGTAGACAGGCCTCATTTAAAGACGTAATGTGAACAGATGAACAAAAAAATCAGAGTTGTGCATTAAGACCTGCAGAGGGATCAGAGCCGAAGACTGCTATTAAATTAGAATTTTATACATCGCACGAATCATGAGAACTTAATCAAAAGCCACAATTCAGATCCCGGGGCTCATACGAAAAGATAATTCATGCTAACGCAAACGTCTTCAGTCATTCAACCCCGTCCTCACCCGCCCCTGACAGAGACCCACCTGTATGGGACACTCGTTGTCATGGGTAACATCAAGGAACATGGCGTGGGCGATGGAGGGCATCAGTGGGCGGAGACTCGGCTGGACAAAAGCTCCAACCGGCTCGCCTCCGTAACGATAGACCAGCCGGCCCTCTTCATGGCTGTCACCAGCTGACATGGCCTCTGTGGACAGGGTGGGGGGTAAGCACAAGTGAGACACGGGAGGGCAGTGATCACTGTAAGGTCACACACTCAAGCACGCTGTAGTGTACATCTGGATCACAGTCCAGTCTGGCAGTGCAGCTGCTGTGCCTGAGAGTGGATGGACAACACAAGCTCACAGTAAGGGCGCATGTTCACCGATCACAAACACACATTTTCATGGACAAAATTTGGGAACTTTTCCATGACCTCTCAGGACCCAAAGTGACCTTTCTATGACCAATCACAACGTATAAAACCAACAGCACTGTATCATAACATTTTAGTATTAAACAGCAACCTTTTCCAAGAAAGACCTTCTTTCTTTGTCATAGTTAAAGGTTGAATATGTCAAATCTTTAATGAACGCTTTGCTTTTCAGTTAAAAAATATATTTGGTCTGAATTTATATTTAAAACAAATTTTAAAGGGTCTGACAATGACTTTATGCCACGTTGTGTTTCCATGGTAGCAGCCAATAGCGTTGGGCGTTGCTGGTTGCCAGGGTTGCCTGTTGTTGGGTGCAGCTACTGTAGGCTGGAGTTTGCCGATCCTGCGGCTGCGTCGGAGCCTCAGTGAAGGGGGCGTTATTGACGTTGTCGACGTTGCCACCTTAAAAATCAAACTGCAACTAATTCTGTATTTCTCCTGAGGAAGAACGGGGCGCCGCTGTATCAGCTGATCACCAGTGAACGGCCATTTGAGAGGGCGTGGCCTGAAACTTTCCGAGCGGCCACATTGTACCCAGATGGACACACGCCTAATATAGGCCGAGCGTTCACTCGATGGACTGAGAAAAAGGAGATCAACGGAATTGAAACGCTAAAAAATGGCTACGTTTCGCCTTGATCCGTAAGCTAACCCTCATGTTTACTTAGCTGCAACGGCTAACGCTAACTGTCAGTCAAACTCCTGTGCATCACTTGTTCTTATGCTGTGATTTGCTCGTCTCCTGTAGGCTACTAGACCGGGTCTGTCTCCAGACCTGGCAACAAGACTGCTGGAGTTATTTTTTGTTGCTGCGACGACGATCTTGAGACACTAGATGGCGGTGTTCTGCTCATCCTCCATATTCAACCTTTAATGAATATTCTGTATGTTAGTTTATGTAGTGTGTGTGTGTGTGTGTGTGTGTGTGTGTGTTTTGGACATACAAACTTGTGTACCTCGTATGAGCGATGTGATGCCTAGCTTGGTTACGAAGACATTATCCAGCTCCTCACTGCCAGTGAACAGTTCAGCCACCACATACAGGTTAGGACACACTGTTCTGGCCGCGTTCAGCATGAACTGGTCAACCACAGCAAAGGCAACACACCAGAACCGGTGCAGGCAATGCGAGAGACGAGAAAGGACGGGAGAGTCGTGTGAAGGGAACGCAGCCAGTTAGGGATCACAGGCCAAGTGACCACAACATGCAGTCACAGTCCATGAACACAGAGAGTTAGGGTTAGAGAGATAAAAAGGGGGGATGAGGAGGAAAAATGCAGTGAAAAAGGGAAGAAAGAGAGAAAAACACAAAGTTAGTCCATGCGTAAGAGTTGTACCTCGCACAAGGCTGCTAATTCCCAGCCGGTTAACAAACACATTGTCAAGGAGCTCGCTGCCCGTGAACAGTTCAGCGATCACATACAGATTGGGCCGGACCGTTCTGGCTGCGTCTAACATGGCCTGGACAGAACGATACAGCAGCATCACAGACAGGGAGAAAGGAAGGGTCTGCCGTTAACAGGGTTACACTCGTATATGCGTCACACACACCGAGGCTAGACTCTCTTCTTCTAAACCAGGGGGGTCAAACTGATCCAGTAAAGAGTCGCTGTGGCTGCAGGTTTTCATTCCAACCAAGCAAGAACACACCTGACTCGACTTACTCAATCACCTGAACTGCCTTCACACAGTTGATTTGTTGGACCAGGTGTGTTTTTGATTGGTTGGGATGAAAACCTGCAGCCACACGGCCCTTTACTGGATCAGTTTGACATCCATGATCTAGATCAGGGCTGCACAACCCTGCTCCTGGAGGGCCACTGTCCTGCATGTTTTAGGTTTCTCTCTCTGCTCCAACACACCTGAATCTAATGCTCTGCTCGATATCAAGCAGCTGAAGCTCGTGACAGGTTTTAAAATCTTTAGACTCAGGTGTGTTGGAGCAGGGAGAAACCTAAAACATGCAGGACAGTGGCCCTCCAGGAGCAGGGTTGTGCAGCCCTGATCTAGATCATGGGTGTAGAACACACCTGACTCGACTTACTCAGTCACCTGAACTGTCTTCACACAGTTGATTTGTTGGACCAGGTGTGTTTTTGATTGGTTGGACTGAAAAGCTGCATCCACAGCGGCCCTTTACTGGATCACTTTGACACCCACGATCTCAACTAATCCTACTTAAAGCTTCAATATGCGACTTTCATTATGTTACAAACACAATAAATGAACAGGATATGGAAACTACACCCGCCATATCCGTCAGTCAGTTGGCCAAGTTTGCTCCATATCCTCTTTCCTGTAGGTATGTTGTAAGAGTGTGGCCACGCTGAGCATCAGAACTGTGTTGTTTTTAGGCCTTTACACTTACAGCTGGCTTTAACCCTTAGTTGTCAACTATTAGATCAATCACAAACCATTAGATTAACTATTCAATTCATCGTTTTGAGTCAATTTACAAGACAAAATGTCAAAATTCTCTGATTCAATCTTCTTAAATGCTCTTCTTACCTCCTCTATGACAGTAAATTAAATATCTTTGAGTTCGAGGACAAAACAAGACATTTGAGGAAGTAGCACTGATCCACATTTATAGAAGATAATCAACAGATTAGTCAACAATAGAAATGATAGTTACAGTAGTTGCAGCCATATTGTGGACCTGTATATTGTATGGTTTTGAAATGTGTGGTATTGATCATCATTCTCCCGCTCAGCAGTATTGGCCACTTCAGGAGGTTCAACACAGGCTCCACTCCTACAGGTGCACCATCAGTGCCTGGTGTGGCAGCTGCACCGCCCTCAGCCCTAAGGCTCTACGGAGGGTCGATAACACTGCTCAGTACATCACGAGAGCGGAGCTGCCATCCATGGAGGGCCTCTAAGCCCCTACCCAGATAGGAAGAAGGCCAACAGGATCATCGGTGACCCAGATTATCTCTACAATGAGTGTATTTAAGGACATTTACTTACAGTAACTGCAGGGTATTGTAATAATATGTGACATTACCTCAGCTACATGTAGCGGTGTAGAGTGGCAGTTGTCCAGCCTGACTCCATGGAAGTACTTGGCTGTGATTTCAGTGTATTTCTGCATGTGTGCCCACAGGTACGGGCAGTCCTCGGGCCCATTGCCATAGCGGAGTTTGACACTGTCCCCCCAGCAGACCAGTTCCCGACGCATGTACACGTTGGAGCCTGAAGGTAGTACATACATACATATAATACTGATGCAAGGAATCACAATTTCATCAGTGCAGGCTTTTCAACATACAATAACACATCACCTGATAATAGCTGGTTCATATGAATGGACACAGAGAACTGTATGTGTTCATTTATCCCTCTGCTTTTATAGTTTCTGTACCGGAAACATATTTATAAGATTTACCTGGATCAGCAAAGTTGCGCAGTGGATCGTCGCCCATCACCCAACCGTTGTGAGCCAGGAAATGACACGTCTTGTCTGGCTGGTCCAGCAGCTGCAGCTCCTGCTCCAGGGTCATGTCCTTATACGGGAAGGTGAAATACCTGAGACAGAACGATGAAAACACTGAGACGTAGCTTTCACATTTAGATGTGCCATTATGCCGCTATGCCTGTAACATCCACCTAAGCTGTCACTTCACAAAGGAGGAAGATGGTGTCCTCAATAACTGGCATACATTCATTCATTCATTCATCTTCAACCGCGGCCTTTGGACTGTAGGAGGAAACCGGAGAACCCGGAGAAAACCCACGCAGACACGGGGAGAACATGCAAACTCCACACAGAAGGGACCCAGTCGGGATGCGAACCTGGAACCTTCTCGCTGTGAGGCGACAGTGCTAGAGTGCTAGAGTGCTACAGTGTTAGGTGGGGTAGGGCGGGGTCAGCACCACTGCCGCTGCTCCCTAAACGACTCTAAACGCTCAGCTTCTGTGTGATATCTGATTGAGCCCAGCCGGTTGTTCAGAGAATACACAGCGAGCGAGTGGGCGTGTCGATGACGCTTCTACTATGCAGCTGGCGCTACCCTAAAAAAAAACAATCAACAAGAGGGGAAGAAGAAGAAGACGCCACAAAGATGACAAGGACATTGTCTAACTGGAGGGTCGATGAGAGTCCAGAACTTCTGTCGGTGAACCATCGCCAAAATCATCCGACGAGTTCTGACCACATTGTGATCCGGCTAACCTGATGTGCCTGTGGAGCTGTCCATGCAATGTCCTGCTTCCTGCACGTGAGCGAGGTCCACGGTCTTTAAGTGACATTTTACGGTAAATAGAACATTGTTTTGTCACTGCAAGACTAATGGCATTCATTCATTCATCCTCTTGTCCCTGTCGGGGTCGCGGGGGGGGGGCTGGAGCCGATCCCAGCTGACATGGGGCGTGAGGCGGGGTCCACCCTGGACAGGACGCCAGTCTATCACAGGACACATAGAGACGAACAGAGACAGACAACCATTCACACCCACGCAGACACGGGGAGAACATGCAAACTCCACACAGAAGGGCCCCAGCCGGGATTCGAACCATGGCCCTCGCGCTGTGAGGCAACAGTGCTAACCACCACACCACCCTGTCGCCCTACGACTAACGGCAGTGATTTAAATATAGTAAATGTGCCCTAAAGCATGTGAAAGAAGTCTCTCTTCTATCTTTCTCTCCCTCCACCTCTCTTCTACCTTGAAGTAGCACATGTCGTATCCATCCCATCCCTTCTCCTCCCTCTTTAAACCCACATCTTGAAGCGTGTTACCTGGTAACCAGAGGGTTTTTCCTGCAAACGGGACCAAGTTTGGGGCCGTGGTCCGCCAGACGCTCATACACTACGTTTCCCACAATGCAGTTGGCGGCCTTGAGGGAAAGAAGAGGAGCATCATATTGAACAGTGACTGGTGCACATGATGCTTCATGTATTTTGGGAACCCTCAGTGTGTCTCCAATTCCACACTTTATGCAAACACTACACAGAATGCATACTCCTGTGCTGACAGCGCACTATGTCGGCAGCTAGCATACAAGTAATAAATATAAAGGACATGAGGCATTTTGAGCATCTCCTCCATGACTCCAGTGAGAACCATCAGGTGTCAGGTTTGGCTCCCACGTGCACTCACACACGTCTGGCCTTCCTCCAGTGCTTTCTCATATGATGCTGCTGTACTGCTTTCTAATTGTTATTATTATTTACATAGGTGTCGTCTGCAGCAGTAACCTGCCTGGTGGTACATCGCGCTCTACCTTACCTGCTCCTGATGCTGGTGCATGATGTGGTGCTGCTCTTCGTTCAGCCCGTTCAGTTTCTGTCTCAGCGCACCGCAGCACTCCTCGATGTGCTGCGTGGAGGAGCTACAGAGGGAGAGGTAACAGAAAAAATGTGACATACTGTTACAGAATCGTAAACAGACACAGTATCAAAATGGGCCTGTCATGACTGGAAGACTAATTAGAGGTGTTTGTGCTTTGGAGCCTGTTCACACTTGTCTTAATGGTATTCCTGTGCTGCTTCTCTAGTTTATGATTAATGGCTAACAATAAAAATGTCAGCAACTAACAATCAAACCTGCAGTCTACATCAGATCTGAACGATGTTAATTGAGCTCGAAGCAAAACCTATAATGGATGCATGAAGCAGGATTATTGGATATGAGACACTGTTAGCAAAGGGCTGCTGGGAGTGAATCAACCGCATGTTAGCTTAGTTAGTCAGAAAACATCAGGAAGACGTTTGAAAGAACGCTGGTATGATATAGTTTTCTTCATCATCTCATCTCATCTTTAGCCTCTTATCGGGGGTCGGGTCTCGGGGGCAGCAGCTTTAGCAGGGGACCCCAAACTTCCCTTTCCCGGGCCACATTAACCAGCTCTAACTGGGGGATCCTGAGGCGTTCCCAGGCCAGTGTGGAGATCTAATCTCTCCACCTGGTCCTGGGTCTTCCCCGAGGCCTCCTCCCAGCTGGACGTGCCTGGAACACCTCCCTAGGGAGGCGCCCAGGGTTCATCCTTACCAGATGATCCTGAACCACCTCACCTGGCTCCTTTCAACACAAAGGAGCAGCGGCTCTACTCCGAGTTCCTCACGGATGCTGAACTTCTCCCCCTCTCTCTAAGGGAGACTCCAGACCCCCTCCTGAGGAAACACATTTCGGCCGCTTGGACCCGCGACCTGGTTCTTTGGGTCATGACCCAACTTTCATGACCACAGGTGAGGGTAGGAACCAGGACTGAGTGGTAGATCCAGAGCTTTGCCTTCCTCAGCTCTCTTTTCGTCACAACGGTGTGGTAGAGCGACTGCAGCTCCGCCCCCGCTGCTCCGATTCTCCGGCCAAACTCACGCTCCATCGTCCCCTCACTCGTGAACATGATCCTGAGGTACTTGAACTCCTTCACTTAGGGTCAGGACTCATTCCCTACCTGAAAAAGAGATCTGAGCGAAAACAGAAAACAGAAAACAGAAATTCCCACCTGTGCGGCACAAAGGTCTCCAGAGCAGAGTCCATGTCCACCTTGTTGCCATAACGATGGTAGTTTGGGTCCTGAATGATCTTCAGGCCCTTTTTCCCCCCAGTCTTACTGTGGTCTGGCTTGGTGCCTAAAACACACACATGTAAAGCATCACTTCAGTCAGTTAAATAGCATGGAAATCAAAAGTCTCTATGTGAGCACACTGGCAGCTTTCTAAGGGCGCACTCACACTGTCCTTCCGCACCGGGCCAAAACAGGTTTTTCGGGTTGAGCCTAGTGCGTTTGACCAGTGTGAGTGCAACCGCTCCGCTCATAACTGCGGCCAGCTGGCCGTCCACGGCCCGTCTGAGAGAGGTGGGCTTTTGTAGAGCGGGTTTGCGCATGCCATTGTTGTTGTTGTTACATGTCCGCGCATGGTCCGTCCTTCTTTTTTCTATGTCCCAACAGGCGCACAGGAAATGACCTCAGAACCGTCGTAGGCCTCGTGCTCGTACACGTGGGCACGCTCGTGCTCGTACATGTGCAAACGCGCTTTACTAAAGCCCACCTCTCTCAGACGGGCTGTGGACGGCCAGCTGGCCGCAGTTATGCGTGGAGCGGTTACACTCACACTGGTCAAACGCACTAGGCTTTAGCTGAAAAACCTGTTTTGGCCCGGTGCAGAAGGACAGTGTGAGTGCGCCCTTAAGGCCTTTTCCGGGATGCTGAAAACGGAATAGTGTTTTTACATAAACGGGGATACTCCAATAACCCGATCATAAAGAGATACAAGCGTGACAGGACGAGTGATTAAAGATGAAGTTAGGAAAGCAGATCTGAGATAGGGTAGGACACAGTCATGAGCTCAGGACTTGCTTTTGTAACAGGCGGATTGGATTGCTCCTATCTTTGAAACGTAAGATAAGACCAACAGTTAGGAGATTTTCCTGTAATGAGCAGGTCGACACAGAACTCTGCGGCCCCACCCAGACCTCGGGGGCTGGGCCAGGTTCAGCTGACTTGACACGGTGCTTCAAATCCTGACACGTTTTGAAGTGTTGCAACCGTTACAAAGCTGACATGGTTTTACAGTAAATATCATAACTGATCAACAGTACAGACCGTTTTGTAGAAGGATTCTGAACTCCTCCACAGCGACGTCCACTTTGACCTGGTAGAACTCCCACAGCTTGATCTGAGGATACACATCCTGCCACAGCACACTACGGATGGCCTGATACACCCGTCATCACACACACAGAGAGAGAAGCACACACACACATGATCGCTATTATTAAAGGAGCCTTTTGCTGTCATGGCCTGCAATATGCTGTTGCAGAAGTATTGAAGTTGTTTGAAAGAGACGAACAGCATCAAGGCAGATTTAGGACGCGGTGCAGACGCGGCCTCTGGAGCATCAGCTAAGCACCAGAGCTGAACTGACCGAGTCAAAGACTGCAGTCAAGCCGCGTGGTTAAAATAGCTGCTGCTAAAGCTGGAGTGCCCCTGTATTCTGACCTTTACGGTAAACGCACTAAATAACCCAGGATACACATGTAACTACATCTGCTTTTCAAAATAAAGTGGTAACACTGAATGTATACAAATTACATGAATGTAAAATTTATATATAAGACTTATAAACACAAGTTACCAGTGACCCTTATACTTTAAGGAAGCCCACTGACTCTAACTCAACGCTAACGACAGACTGGCTTTACTGTAGCTTTTATATTTGCATAATGTTTATCTTACTTATTAGCTGTTATTTCATTCAAATGTGTACCATGTGCCCACATGTCCCCACTGTCCTCAACGTCCCTCCGAGGCCACTTTTCAATGCTTGGCTCAGTTCGACTCGCAGCACGCCACAGATTCGCTTTAACCATTACAACAGGGCAACCTTCTTGAAGGTGCGTCTTCAGTGATGTGGCTTACAGGGCTACAGCTCTATGGTAGCTCTGTGTATTTTTAGGCTTGAGTCTAAAGATTTTCAAAACCTGTCACGAGCTTCAGCTGCTTGATTGCACATCATTAGATTTAGGCGTGTCGGAGCAGAGAGAAACCTAAAACACGCAGGACTGTGGCTCTCCAGGAGCAGGGTTGGGCAGCCCTGATGTAGGGGAAACCCAAATCTCACTGGTCCTCACATACAGTATGTGTCCTCTACACGCAGTCATGAAGTACGGCACGTCCCCTCTTTTCATAGTGTGTGCAGCTGTGCAGTGTTGGCCCAGCTGCGTTGTGTCTACTCACATTCAGATGGCTCTCGTTGGTAATATCAGCAGGGAGTCCTTTGGATTTGTAGCGTCCCTCTGCTATTCTGGTGGTCAGATGCCAGATGGCTCTATCGAGGACCCAGGCTGGTCGCAGGTGGGGAGAGTTCACCAGGTTGTACCCACACTCTGGATGTTCTGTGATCCACACACTGTTAGCAGCTGCAAAGACAGAGAGAAACACTGAATCAGAACCACCAGCATGTAGAGATTTTACAACAATGCTTTGTGTAAACTTCCATCTAAATACCTGATCAAACAAAAGTATATTTTCATGAGCAGGACTTGTTTAGAGAGTTTGTAGAGATCTCCAGATAGACTGACAGTAAATCTAGCACTGAGTCCGTCTTTAACCTTTTAGTCAGGCTCACTTTACTGCGTGACCTTTTCTGTGTTAAAGAGAGGGGATGAGGTGATAAGAGTGCATGGGTGAAGAAGGAGTACACGGTGCTGACATCGCAGAGCACATACTCTCCATGTTAGAGCTGCAGTGGCCTTTCTGTTAAATGGGTTTATGCAGTACGGATATTAATGCTGACCATTTTTCTACTCCATCTATAAAGCAAGAACTCCGTGTGTGTCCGTGTTTGTCCGTGTTCATATGTCTGGAGAAGCCTCCGTTCGGTCTACTTCACACTTAGCGGTTGTATTCTTAGTACAAGTACCCTAAAGCCCGGGGCGCGGTGTGGAAGGACAGTGTGAGTGCGCCCTTAGCGGTTGTGTTTTTGGGGACCAAGTGATGGGCTTCATGATGAAGTTGGTGCAGTTTTGGACACGCAACTTTAAATATTAATAAACTTTGAATAAAAGAGAAAGAACGTCAGTGCAGCAGCGGGGGGGCGGAGCTTCAAGGCTCTGCAGACTGACTGTCTTCTGTGCATTTAACTTTGAGAGAGAGAGTCTATGTGTACTAGTGTGTGTCTGGGCTGCTTCTGTGTCTTGCAATTACATCGTTTCAGGACTGAACTTCAGGGATCAAAAGGTTCGATTCCTGTGATCTGGTCTCAGCCCTGCCAGGTAAACTAAAGTAAACACACTGTCAATATAAAAGGGTTCAGTTGGAAGGTCAATGAACTCTGTAAATGCCCCGAGGGCTACTGACCCCGCATGATCATCAGCACTGAGATAAGTGACTTAGGGCGCACTCACACTGTCCTTCTGCACCGGGCCAGAACAGGTTTTTCAGCTAAAGTCTGGTTCCTTTGACCAGTGTGAGTGCAACTGTACCGCGTCTAGGAGCGGCACACTTGCCGTCCACGGCCCGTTTGGGAGAGGTGGGCTTTAGTAAAGCACGTTTGCACATGTACGAGCACGAGCGTGGGCACGTGTACGAGCACGAGGCCTACGGCGGTTCTGAGGTCATTTCCTGTGCGCCTGTTGGGACGTAGAAAAAAGAAGGAGGGACCATGCGCGGACATTTCAAACAATGGCGGTGAAAGGTTCACGTTGGTGTGATGCGGAGGTGGAGTGTTTACTGCAGATTTGGTCGATGAAAAGATTCAAAAACAGTCGACAAGACGCACAAAAACTCTGAGGTCTATGGAAAGATCTGGAAACAAAGCCACGCATCGCCATGACGTCATCAATGTGTGTGACGTGTTACGGCGTGATGACGTATAGGCAGCAAGAAGCATTTGCGGATGAAGATGAGATGAGATGGAACAGGCTAATCGCTTGACACACTCGGCAACCAACCTGGCAACCCGGCTGCTGGAATTATTTTTTTTGTTGTTGCGACTACGATCTGGAGACACTAGACGTAGGGGCTCTGCTCATTCTCCATATTCAACCTTTAAGCAATATGATTATAGACTGTACCCATGTTAAACCGATGCTTTATGGAGATTTATAGATGAGAATTCAAGAGCCTTTCTATGACCAAGCAGAAGCTCTTTACTCGCACACATACTCACCAGTATGATTATACACCACATCTGTGATACACAGCATGTTCCATTCTTTCTGTAGCTTCTCCACCAGCGCCCCCACGTCTTCCCAGCTGTAGCTCTGACCAGCGGGGCTGAACTCGGGGTTAAAGTTCAACTGGTCGGCCAAGGAGTAACAGGACCTGGATTCTCCCAGAGTCTGCAGAGGCGTGAAGTGGATCATGTTGTAGCCTGCGAGAGAAACCCACAGGCACACTTTTATTAAGCAAATACACGATACACCAATAATGTGTACCCTACTGCCTTCAGTCTCTAGTACGGTACCTGTACACACACGCACACACACACACACGCACACACAAGCACGCGCGCACACACACACACACACACACCACAAAGGGTGGTGATTGATCTGACTTCAAGGACGAAAATAACACACTGTAAAAAGAATCCTGGCTGTCAATATGATCCTGTGACCTCAGGCACTGACCCAAGGAAATAACACACACACACACACAGACACAGACACACACACACGCACACACACACCTACCCGACTCCTTGGCTACTCTGAGTCTATCCGGCCAGTCATCCAAGTGTCCCAGACACTTGGACAGGTAGGTCTGGATGGTGATGCAGTCCAACGGGAGGACGTGGTTGTCTGCACCCACATTAAGGACCGGGTCCACTACGATGTATCCTCCTCCTGACCGATCTGTGTCCCTGTGGGGGGAAGAATGGAAATACAAAATGATGACCTAAACATACAGACTAGAATGTTCTTTTGTCCTTAAACAGGTTTAATGATGCTGTGAAATCGGCCTGTTTAACATGGGGCTCAATGAGAAACTGCTCTATTGTGCAAACTGCTCCTAGTGGACACTCAGAGAACTGCAGTTTTGGGCACTTCCTGATTGGATCAACCAGGAAGTTGCTGTGGTGGTGGGGGCTTGGATGTACCTTATGTTTTCAATGAACCTGAGTTTTCTGTTTAAACAAATTATCGTATATTTATCTGCCACCACATTTATAACGTGCTTCATCATCTTAGGGCGCACTCACACTGTCCTTCCGCACCGTGCCCCGGGCTTTAGGGTACTTGTCCCCCCCTACCTCTCCCCCCGCGCCCCAGGCCGTTTGTACTCACACTACCTGGGCCTCGCGCAAATGCTTCTTGCTGCCTATACGTCATCACACGTCACACGCATTGATGACGTCATGGCAATGCGTGGCTTTGTTACCAGATCTTTCCGTAGACCTCGGAGTTTTTGTGCGTCTTGTCGACTGTTTTTGAATCTTTTCATCGACCAAATCTGCAGTAAACACTCCACCTCCGCATCACACCAACGTGAACCTTTCACCGCCATTGTTTGAAATGTCCGCGCATGGTCCCTCCTTCTTTTTTCTATGTCCCAACAGGCGCACAGGAAATGACCTCAGAACCGTCGTAGGCCTCGTGCTTGTACACATGTGCACGCTCGTGCTCGTACATGTGCAAACGTGCTTTACAAAAGCCCACCTCTCTCAGACGGGCCGTGGACGGCCAGCTGGCCACAGTTATGCGCGGAGCGATTGCACTCACACTGGTCAAACTCACTAGGGCGGAAGTAGGCTTTAGCCGAAAAAACCTGTTTTGGCCCGGTGCGGAAGGACAGTGTGAGTGCGCCCTTAGAGCCCCTCCCAGGACACTGACTGGCTGGCTCACTTTCAATCTGAACACAAATGTGTCACTAAGATGGACAGTTTTGAGTTTGGCAGCTGTGCAAGGTAAACACATTTACAGGCTTGGTGCTTATAAATGTGCCGTCTGATGACTGGAGGTAGCTCCCATGAGCTCTCGTCCAAACAGTACGTTTTCAAATGCCAAGATCAATAGCCATTATCCAGGAGAGGCCATTATCAGGAGTCTTACCCGTATCCAAAGAAGTACTCATAGGACCCGGCAACCTTGAGGTCCAGAGAGCAGTACTTATCAGAGTCATCCTCTCTTCCTGTCGGGTAGCTCCACGGCAGAACACGGAAGTTGTTCCTTTTGAACTGCTGTCCCTCCAGTGGATAGTTGGTGTGCACCATCACCCTCCTCCCCTGAAGGCTGGGACCCAGGCGGAACTGAAGCTCGAACCCTGAGGAGACAAAAACATTTGGACTAACTGCTTTATATAAAAACACAGAATTCATATGTTGAGATAGTTTTGGCTGTGCTCAGATTAACGTTGTGACTCGCCGGTGCAGGAGACCAGTAGATGACACAGATCCACCGGCCGAGCGTACTTTCAAACTAAGCTCATCCGCGCAGCCTCCGCATCGTCCTGTAGCCCGTCTCTTACAACTCATTTACCTCCATACCTCCATTTCTCATACGACTTTCTTTTTCTATATAAATTGTCCTCCTAACAGAGGGTTCTGGTTTGAAAGGTTGGCTTACAAATCTAACATACAGGGAGCAAGAGCGCTCCAGCAGACGGAGACAATCGTCCAGATATACGACGAGCAATGTCACAAATGATAGGCGTGACTTCTCCCTCTGCAAATGAGCACTGTCGAAGTTATTTATTCATAAGAAGAAGAAGAAGAATTCCTTTATTTGTCCCGCAATGGGAAAATTCAATTTTCACTCTATTATTATTATTCAGGTTACACACACAGGCCCGAGATAGATACACACACATGCACAGACAGGACCTATATACATGCAATTAATGGAGAGATGTTAGAGTGAGGGGGCTGCCAGTGACCGGCGCCCCGAGCAGTTGGGGGTTCGGTGCCTTGCTCAACAGCACCTTCGCTCCATTCATGGTCCACACAGGGACTCGAACCAGCGACCCTCCGGTTCCCAGCCAAGTCACCTATGGACTGAGCATAAGATGTACATCTTAAATGAATCTCTCTTCATTCTAATGGCTGCTGACTGGAAGATGTGTTTCTGATCATGGTTGGCATTCAGCCCATCTCTCATCTCATCTTCATCCGCTTATCCGGGGTCAGGTCGCGGGGGAAGCAGCTTTAGCAGGGGACCCCAAACTTCCCTTTCCCGGGCCACATTAACCAGCTCTAACTGGGGGATCCTGAGGCGTTCCCAGGCCAGTGTGGAGATCTAATCTCTCCACCTGGTCCTGGGTCTTCCCCGAGGCCTCCTCCCAGCTGGACGTGCCTGGAACACCTCCCTAGGGAGGCGCCCAGGGTTCATCCTTACCAGATGATCCTGAACCACCTCAACCGGCTCCTTTCAACACAAAGGAGCAGCGGCTCTAGCTGCAGGACAAAGAGGTGTGGGGATAGTTCACGAGTCCACTGCTACACGGAGCAGGTGAAACTTGCAAAAACACAGAGAGACAAATCTGCAGCTCTAAAATAAACAAAATGAATACTTTACATATACAGCCCCAAAAAAAGTCTTCCTGCTCCTCCAGAGTGTGGGCTCCATGAAGGGTTTGTCTAAATATAGTCCACTTTAACAGCCAGCCCATTAAATCCATATCAGGTTCAGAGTGCTGTAAATGTCAAGTGGTACACTTCTCCCTGTCCACGTTTGAGAAAGACACGTTTGAGGGCTCCGGTTTGATGCTGGTGTCCTTGGTTGTATGAACTTGTGTGAGTGACGGAGACAGCAACAGCCACCAGGTAACAACTGAACAGGTCTTTTAAAATGATCAGATGCTACATTTGAGACATATTTGCTCTGCTAGTGCTATAACCAAGACGTAAATGCATGACGACACACAAAACAGGAAGCACATGTATGGATTTGAAGGCCATTTTCTCTAATTCAGAAACAGTACTAGGAAATATCAAAAAATATCAAAGTGCTTTAGTTCGCTCAGCTCACGCGTGCTCAACACAGCGTCATTAGCAGGCTACCGTTTTGCATGACAGTCAAGTGTCCATCAGTGGTGAATCCCTCTTCCTCCTTTAGTTTTAGCTTCATTTTCGGCCGTGACATCAACACAGTATACACAGTCTACACACGCTGTACCAGCCAACAGATAGGCATACACACGCTACGCAAGACAGCTGGGCTCTGGCATCAGAGGCGGTGACGTGTGAAGTAAAGGAGTTGATTTTTTTGGTAGGTTTTTTTGTGCACAGGGGTCGACCTGAAATCCGAAGTTGCATTGTGCAGTGAAAGCAATACAGACTCTGTCGAATCTGAACCCCATAGAGAATCTCTGGAAAATCCTTGGTGACAAAGTAATGTCTAAGGGCGTACTCACACTGTCCTTCCGTACCGCGACCCGGACTTTAGGGTACTTGTCCCCCCTCCCTTACCCCCCCGCGCCCCAGCCCCGTTTGTACTCACACTACCTGGGCCTTGGCCAATGCTTCTTGCTGCCTATACGTCATCACGCCGTAACACGTCACACGCATTGATCGCGTGTGTGTGGCTTTGTTTCCAAATCTTTCCACAGACCTCGGAGTTTTTGGGCGTCTTGTCGACTGTTTTTGAATCTTTTCATCGACCAAATCTGCAGTAAACACTCCACCTCCGCATCACACCAACGTCAACCTTTCGACGCCATTGTTGTTGTTGTTAAATGTCCGCACATGGTCCGTCCTTCTATTTACATGTCCGAACAGGGGGACATAACGCTACTGCTATAGGGGTCGGGCTCGTGCTCGTACACGTGCGCACGCTCGTGCTCGTACATGTGCAAACGGCTCCGCTAAAGCCCACCTCTTTCAAGTGGGCCGTGGACGGCCCGCTGGCCGCAGTTATGCGCGGAGCGGGTGCACTCACACTGCTTAAAGGTACTAGGCTTTAGCTGAAAAACCTGTTTTGGCCTCGGCCAGAAGGACAGTGTGAGTACGCCCTAAGAAACCCACTCCAGGTAGTGAACTGTGGAAGAGACTGAGTCAGAATAGACGCAGATCAAAGCAGAGCAGTGTGAGAAACTAGTGACGTCCTGTGGGTGCAGATGTGCTGAAGTCATTCAAAGCTGTGGCCTCTACACTTCCTGTTCATGTTTGAATCCTAGAGAAGAAAACACTGTTGAAATCTTCTCTTCTGACACAATGAACACTGTTCTCTCATTTGATCACTGTGTTATTTATAAAATGGAGGTTTTTGTTGAAGTGCATGTTAGTACAGGCATTAATAAAAGTGAAAGTGAAACACCAGAGCGCAGCCGTTTAGAGGAAGCCTTACCTTGTTCAAGTCTGAACAGGGTTCTCTGCAGGTTTTCCTTATCGTTAAGCATCAGGACTCTGATTTGCTTCAGATGTTGAGGTAACATGCTGGGTAGATCTTCAAAGTTAGCTGATGCCTGGCCTCCTGTAAAGAGGAAAATACAAGTTACTAAATAGTTAGAACCATTTACCTGCCACAAAACACACTTTCACATTATTAAACCAAGTTTTTAAACTGTATGAAATAGCTCCCGAACGACACCACGTCCCTTAACCGTGAGGAAATGCTTCTTGTATGTTGGCGGTATCAGTTTATTAGTGTGTATGTGCACACTATAAGGTCTTACTGACAGGTGTGGAGGATTAAAACCCTCACTGATAAAGAGGCAGGAGATCCAAACCTCTGCTGATCACTTGTAATAAATACAATGGCAAAAGACGAGGCTGTTTAGGACCAGACATATACGAGAATACATACATGTTGACACCTATACAAGTACTTATGTCCACTGATGTATTGGTTTTCCCTGAGACAATGTGCAACAATAGAGCCGAACCAAGTTCAGCAGCCTCTGTGGTTATCATGGCAGAGGCGAGAAGACGGAAGAGTGTGTGGACGGAGGAAGCTAAGGAGAGAAATGGAGAGAGTGGTCGCAAGAGGCCGCTGGATGAGAGTTATCCTCAAAGTGGCCTTTTGTCCTTAGTGAGAGCCTTGCAAACTAAATGGCTGCAAGATAGACACCAATGTGCTCTTCTCACTGTCGGACTAGTAAGTAACATTAGCCGGCTTGCTATTTCGTGTTGTTGCACTTGCTTGATGTAGGGCTACGTTAGCGAAGTTGTCGTCTCGCTAGTTTTTGATCAACAATGTAATAATACCAAATTCATGTGTGCAGTTGTCCATACTTACGACAGTGGTGCAGGCCTAAGTGAATTTCACTTTGTTTGCTTTGGTCCAAATCAGTCCATGACTTTGTGAACTTAGAGCGCACTCACACTGTCCTTCCGCACCGCGCCCCGGGCTTTAGGGTACTTGTCCCCCCCCCCTCCCCCCTGCGCCTCAGGCCCGTTTGTACTCACACTACCTGGGCCTCGCGCAAATGCTTCTTGCGCGGAGCGGTTGCACTCACACTGGTCAAACGCACTAGGCTTGACCCTTAAAACCTGTTTTGGCGCGGTAGGACAGTGTGAGTGCGCCCTTAGAGCATTTTCCCCTTGGTTCAGTTTCTTTTTACACAGAGAAAAATGCAAGCAAACCAAAATGCATCACTTCAAACCACGTGGCAATGTGCACTCATTGTATTGGTCGCAGGTGTCTGGAGCGGAAGCAAGAGCGTAAATACAGGAAGAAGGTCCTGTGTGTGTTCTGGACGAGTGCAAATTTCTGCCAACATTCAAGCTAGCCATGTCTCATATCTCCGTGGTCAAACCAGCTCGTTTCACTGAAATCATTGCCAGACATTGCCTCGTCTGCTCTGCTAACTGAGACTTTAGCCGCAGCTGCTTAACCACGGAGATGCAGGATATTTCTGTGAGAAGACAATGCTGTGCGGGTCTCTGGCTAGCTGCTGCTACTCCTACGCAAGCTGCTACGGTGTGCATGCTCTGCCCATGGATGGATCTCTGCTGCACGGCAGATTGCAAAGCGGACAAGACTTCAGCAGCTGTTGAGTTCAAACTTACAGAGTACACCTGGTCGTTGGGTCGGATCACGTTCTCACCGTAAACAGAGCCTACCGAAGTGTACCAGAGTGCGATGCCTCGAGGTGGTCTTGGTCCGGTTGTTTTGCTCTACACCTGAGTGGGAGTGTTCACACCTGCCCAAACGAACCACAACAAGGGGGTAAATGCTCCGCGGTTCGATTCAACTGAACTAAACAAGGCAGGTGTGAAAACCCCCTGAAACAAAAACAAACCTCTTCCTCCCAGTTGGACTTAAGCATCTGTAGTTTCTTAAATGCATTTTTAACCTGTTTTTTAAACTAAAGTGTGTTAAACACGTGGCAAACTCCTTTAAGGATGTTTTGAGGCTGCTCCAAGTGTGATGCAACGAGAAGAGACTGTTGAGTGTGAACAACATGGAGGCTTCCACGGATGAGATGAGCAGCTATGGATCAAGCCGCTCACTAACTCTTTGTTCTCTGGATCCTTCTGTTGAATATGGACCGGGCTCCTAGAGGACACTTTAGCACACGTTTTGGCTCCTAGAGGGCACTTTAGCACACGTTTTGGCTCCTAGAGGACACTTTAGCACACGTTTTGGCTCCTAGAGGGCACTTTAGCACACGTTTTGGCTCCTAGAGGACACTTTAGCACACGTTTTGGCTCCTAGAGGACACTTTAACACACGTTTATGCTCCTAGAGGACACTTTAGCACACGTTTTGGCTCCTAGAGGACACTTAAGCACACGTTTTGGCTCCTAGAGGACACTTAAGCACACGTTTTGGCTCCTAGAGGACACTTTAGCACACGTTTTGGCTCCTGGTTTCGAGGCAGATTGAAGTGAAACAGAAGAGACTGTTGAGTGTAAACAACATGGAGGCTTCCAAGGATGAGATGAGCAGCTATGGAGCAAGCCGCTCACTAACTCTTTGTTCTCTGGATCCTTCTGTTGAGACTAGGAAGTCCCATTTTTGTTTCTTGTCTGTTTCAGGGCTCCAGACTGCGACCAAATACGCAAATCCCAATCAGCAGTTGATGAGATGGGCTTTGTGTGTCTGCAGCCTTATCACCTGGATATTCGACACATCAAAGGCCAGAATAACGTAGCTGCTGATGCTCTTCCCCGTGTTCCCATTGCCTTAGCAACCCGCGCTTGTTTTTTTTGGGTAACTGTTTGGTTGTGTAACTTAGGCTTCCACCCATGTAACGATTGTTGTCTTTCAGGTTATGCGGTGAACCCCGCGGTGAGTGGGGTGTGACAGCCCTCCGGCACCTCCTGATTGCCAGGCTCCCAGGAGGTGATCAGTGTAATGATTATCACCCATGCTCCCTCTCTCCGCCTTAACGTATGTTCGTTTGCTTTGAAGGTACACCACATTCTCCACTCATCCACACACAGCACTCACTACTGATGACTCACTCACATTCATTTCATTCATTCATCTTCAACTGCTTGTCCCTGTCGGGGTTGCGGGGCGCTGGAGCCGATCCCAGCTGACTACGGGCGTGAGGCGGGGTCCACCCTGGACAGGACGCCAGTCTATCACAGGACACATAGAGACGAACAGAGACAGACAACCATTCACACCTACGGGTGATTTAGAGTCATCAATGAACCGAACACCTGCACGTCTTTGGACTGTGGGAGGAAACCGGAGAACCCGGAGAAAACCCACGCAGACACGGGGACAACATGCAAACTCCACACAGAAGAGCCCCAGCTGGGATTTGAACCAGGGACCTCTCCTGTCCTCTGTCATTCCCTTGAGCTGGGCTGTGACATGAGCAACTACACGATTGCTAAGATAAACAATAACATTATGATAATTGGCCATACATCAGACTGAGGGCGCACTCACACTGTCCGTCCGTCCCGTGCCCCGTGCTTTAGGGTCCTTGTCCCCCCCTCCAGGCCCGTTTGTACTCACACTACCTGGGCCTCGGAGAATGCTTCTTGCTGCCTATACGTCACCGCGCCCTAACACGTCACACGCATTGATGACGTCATCGAGATGCATCGATTTGTTTACAAAAGCGTCTTTTGGCCACATAATGGAAAGTGCAGGTATACAACTTCTAGTTCAGTAAAGGATCTGGGTTCATCATTTGTCTGTAGCATATGTGTTTCATCACAGTGTGCAATGCAGAGTAACATAAACTAGTAACTCAACACGCTCTTGGAAGACGGGACATCACACTGATCAAAGAATCAAACACACTCAAATCAAGTCGAATCACGTACTGTAGGAAAAAACACGCTCAAGTACATTTGGCTAGGAACTTCCTGGAACTCCTTCATGGACATGGAGGTGCCATAGATAGTATTGAACAATAGCACAGGAATAGCCATGCACACGGTCCGGTGTGAAATTCACCCCCTCGCATTACAGGTGATGTTCTGGATCAGAAGGCTGTTGTTTCCACCTATAGGAGTAGTTTATACACAGGTAACCCACGGTAACGGTCACAACAATGGTTCCTTACAGTCTTTAAACTATTTTAAAGAGTTTAAAATCACAAACTCGGATAATAGCGAACACAAAACAACCCCTTTTTGTGTGTTCAGTGGAAATAAACTGCAGCCAGAATTAAATAAATGAGTTAAATGGATCTTTAGAGCAAGTTGAATGTGTTTGACTCAGCGTTTCCTAAATATAATCCCAGCTTTTCTTTAAATTCATAGGTTCAAACGTGTGTTTTTAATGTGGTTAGCTGTATTTAAACTGCTCCTATAGGTGGAAACAACAGCCTTCTGATCCAGAATGCTGGGATGTGAGAGCATGACTTTGGTTGTTAATGTTGGAAATGTAAGGACGGATGAGGCTGTGTATGTAAATGATGGACTGTGACATGAAACGGTGTTGTGCTGTATTCTGCACCCCTGCCGTGAAATGCACCCCCTCGCATTACAGGTGATGTTCTGGATCAGAAGGCTGTTGTTTCCACCTATAGGAGCAGCTCATACACAGGTAACCACATTAAAAACACACTTTTGAACCTGTGAATTTAAAGAAAAGCTGGGATTATATTTAGGAAACACTGAGTCAAACACATTCAACTTGCTCTAAAGATCCATTTAACTCATTTATTTAATTATGGCTGCAGTTTATTTCCACAGAACACACAAAAAGGTGTTGTTTTGTGTTCACTATTGTCCAAGTTTGTGATTTTAACTCTTTAAAATAGTTTAAAGACTGTAAGTAACCAATGTTCTGACTGTTGTGGGTTACTATAATAACTACTCCTATAGGTGGAAACAACAGCCTTCTGATCCAGCACCTGTAATGTGGGGGGGTGCATTGCACAGCAGGGGTGCAGAGTACGGCACAACACCGGATCGTGTCAATGCACCCAGCCCCTGGAGCCTCCGTCTGAGTCTGCGCAGTGCGTCCGTCCGACCAGAACAAGGTCAGGAATCCAGCCGTTTAATGTCACACTATTTATAAAACCCTCCCTCCGGACTGTGCAGCACGCCCGGCACATCGAGTTCATGTCCCGACACAGCGTGAGTGACACACGGACAGACAGACGTACAATGTCAAAGTGAAGGTAGAGAGCCACTCTCCACGACGGTGCAGGAGCCTGCGAGGCTAATGTCCCGTTTGAAGCTGGACGCCAAAGTCCATTCAAAAAAAGTGTGTATTTAAGGTTGCCTCGCTTATAAACACACCTTCATTCCCCATAACAACACAATACAACACTCTGATGTGATTGTTAGTATGCAATTTACAATTCGGCATAGGTATAATTTACCAAAGGCCCGTTATTCCCATAAAGCAACAGCAATAACCTGTGGTGCAGGCGCTACTTCGGTGCAGTCGGCCCCGACCGGAATGCACTGTAGTGGGCGGGGCCGTCAACTTGGAAATGCATTGAAGAAGGTAACGCAGGGTGGCTCATACATAAATGTACACATTAGGGTTCATGGTCGTGAACATGCGTCGTCTCCAAACAACCGGGAGAGTATTTCCCCATGTTCGGATGTAAAAAATGCAACTTTGAGGCGCAACGTGAAGAGCGTGAAGAGCGTTTACGCACAGCCGGGGATAGAACTGGTAGACGCGCACTAACGTGAGACAGAGACCCTTTCAACATGTCCCCACTCACCTGTCAGTTGTGTCTTGGTCAGTCACAGCCACAGGAGGACAGTCGGAGGGGTCGGGCAGACTGCTCTGTGGTTCCCGGTGGGCACTGGCTGAACCGAAGGGGGCGTAGTCTGCGCAGCCGGGGCCTCTACCGTAATAACCCCAGGAAAGCGCAGTGTTAAATGTTGTTACAGTGAATCATGCATTTGCTCCTTCCACACTGTGTTGACTTAACCCTCCTGTTCTCCTTGGGGTCAATTTGACCCAATTCAATGTTTAACATCTCTAAAAACATCTGTTTGTTTTTCTGCTTCATATTTAATGACTTTTCCTCATTTTATAAGGACAACTGGGAAAACCTTACAGTGACATGATGATATTTTTCCGTTGAATTGACCCTGTACACGCCACTGTCCTTGATATTGGACATTGCTTTCATTCCAAATATTATAAATAACAAAAAATAGTACTTACAAATGATATACTTACTTTAAAACACACAAACAAATATCCCTCGATAATTGATTTCTTTTAGGAGGTGCTAATCTGAGCGCTTTTTATCCTTCTTTACTGTTTTAATCTCTGTGTTTTAGCCTTCATGCTTTTATGTTTTAGTCCCTCCTGTTTTTAGCCTCCATATTTGAACCTTTTACTGTTTTAGACAACAGTTTTTAGTCTCCAGTGTTTCCTCAGGGGGCCTAAAGTATTGGGAGTTGTCTCTGGTCTGGCCCGGGCGACTAGAGGGCTCTGCACCTCGGTGCGGAGGCTCCTGTCTGCCCGGGTTGGGGGGGGTCTCTGTGGCGGTGTCATCTTGTATATTTACTGCAATAACTGATCGACTGTAACAGGATATTGCTGCCAATGCTCATTCTGTTGCATTATTTCTGTTGCGCAACTTCTAAGCTTTACCAGACACACACACACACACACACACACACACACACACACACACACACACACACACACAGGCACATCACACACAGGCACATCACGTACACAAACACGCACACACACAGGCACATCACGTACACAGGCACATCACGTACACACAGGCACACACACAGGCACGCACACACACACACACACACACACACACACACACACACACACACACACACACAGGCACATCACGCACACACACACACACACACACACACACACAGGGACAGAAGAGGGCGTTACGTAAGCTGGTGCTGCAGTGCAGTTGTTGGGCAGACAGAGAGCAGCACGTCCGCAGATCTGTTCTATGGAGCAGCGGATTGTACCATGATGCCAGGGTTACGTCATCCACAGACGTGAATAAAATAATATCAAATGAAATCTGAGATCTGGAAGGAATTACCTCAGAGTTGCTGTAATCAGATTATCGTAACTGTTATTCAGATTAAGATGATATTGCGACGTTTGTGCACTTCATTCAGCGTCGCATCACATTCAACCACCCAAGCCTCGGACCACCTTATTGGAGGTATGTGTCATGAACGGTTCAGGGATAACACACAAAAATGGCGGACCCGATGCAGACACGGACACAAAGTAAAAGTACAAAGCAAACGCAAAACACTACAGAGAGAAACAGATACTATAACTAACAAGAGGATCCGTCATGTGTGACGACGGAGGAGGGGACCCACATGCAGACACAGAACTCAGGAGACGGTATTAACAAATTTAATAAAACTTATTTACTAAAAGGTGCTTTAAACACAAAGGAAAAACACGAAGAGAACTGATAAAAACTGACACGATGAACGGACACAAGAGGAACAGGTACACAGGGAGACATCAGGGTATGTAGAGGGTATGATCGGGCACTGAGTAAGGGCGCACTCACACTGTCCTTCTGTACCGGGCCAAAACCGTTTTTTTCAGCTAAAGCCTAGTATGTTTAAGCAGTGTGAGTGCACCCGTTCCACGCATAACTGCGGACGGCCCGCTTGAAAGAGGTGGGCTTTTGTAGAGCCGTTTTCACATGCACGAGCACGAGGCCTACGGCGGTTCTGAGGTCATTTCCTGTGCGCCTGTTGGGACATAGAAAAAAGAAGGAGGGACCATGCGCGGACATTTCAAACAATGGCGGCGAACGGTTCACGTTGGTGTGATGTGGAGGTGGAGTGTTTACTGCAGATTTGGTCGATGAAAAGATTCAAAAACAGTCGACAAGACGCACAAAAACTCAGAGGTCTACGGAAAGATCTGGAAACAAAGCCACACACACGTGTGTGACGTGTTACGGCGTGATGATGTATGGACAGCAAGAAGCATTCATGCCGAGGCCCAGGCAGTGTGAGTACAAACGGGGCTGGGGCGCGGGGGGTGAGGGAGGGGGGGACAAGTACCCTAAAGCCCGGGTCGCGGTGCGGAAGGACAGTGTGAGTGCACCCTAAGGCTCAGGACCGGGTTGGTATACAGAGTGGCAGGTGATCAATGCTAACAAGGATCACCTGCCAGGAAAACCAACTCAAACCAGAGAACAGAAAGAAAGCACATACAGAAAGACATCGACAGAGGGAGACAGAAACAACGATTAAAGAGGAGAGGGAGAGACTCTCCAGAACCAATCACAACACGACCGGGGAAAACAACAGGAAGGAGGAGACGACGGACGGGAAACGGGAACACGGGAAACTACGGAGAAAACAGAAAACAAACACGATTCACGATTTAACCGCTGATCCATTGGCTGACTGACAGCCGACGGAGCTTGGACGGGAGCTCGACTCTGTGGCCTGCCTGAATTCACGCACTGCTCAATTGTCATTTCATTGTCTTTGTTCAAACGCTAACAAAGGAATGCATGATCATCTGTGTAGTAGTGATTCTCTCATGAACGGCTCAGGTATAACACAAAAAGTGGACCCGATGCAGACACAGACAAAAAGTAAAAGTACAAAACAAAGGAACAGGAAGACGACGGAAGATCAGGGAGACAGACGGGAAACGGGAACACGGGAAACTACGGAGAAACAAAGAACAACACGATTAGTAACCTTAATATGGGGAGCGTGAAAACCACAACCAGAAAGGGGACCCCAATCCGGGGGTGAATAGTTTTACCAGTAGTGGGTCGACAGTGGTCCGGCGCTGCGTGCCTGTCAGCTAAAGGTATATATGGTGGCACAGGTGATCAGCGTAACGGGCTGCAGCTTGGGGGGGAAACGCCTACCGGACCTGGACAAAGACAAGGGAAAGAACACATGCAGGGAAACACAGACAGAGGGAGACAAACTCACACACAAAGGAAGAGAGGAGGCTACTGACAGAACCAGAACCCCCACACCTCCACCTTAACAACCGCAACAGGAACCACCCTGAGAGTCAGACGGCATTAAAGGAGAAGCTGGGGTGGAGGCAGGTAGCAAAGCGAGTGGTGTTCAAATGGAGCAGCGATGGCAGGCAGGCGTTTAACAGTTGAACGCATGGAAAGGGAATCAGCTGATCCATGAGCTGAGCGAGCAGCTGGGTTTAACCGCTGATCCATTGGCTGACTGACAGCCGATGCAGCTGGGACGGGAGCTCGACTCTGTGGCCTGCCTGAACTCACGACCTGCTCAGTTGTCATTTCATTGTCTTTGTTCAAACGCTAACAAAGGAATGCATGATCATCTGTGTAGTAGTGGTGGTGTAGTGATTCCTCTTGAGGTTATTTTTGTGGAGGTGGAACAGTTTCAGTAAGCGTCCTTCTGACTCATCAAGACCATAGCTGTGATACATGACTGCCTTTAGATACACGACTGATTTACAAAGCATCATGTGAGTGCTATAATGTGCTCAGATTATACATCCCATCAGTTCATGTACGCATCTGACCACGCTGACGAGTCCCAGCCTCTGAGAAATGACTCTTTGTATTATTGTAATTTGAGTGTTTTTTCCAATAGCAATCAAAAAGTCCTATAAGCTGAGCCATTTGTGTGTAGAGAGAAGGGTTTCAGTGTTCCTCCTGCTCTGGGGGCCCAAGAGGACTGAGCCGGGAGCCACCGGGAACAGGATATCAGCTCAACGGGTATGAGAGGAGGCGGGATCTGTGCAGCCCTCTGTGCAGCCCTCCTCTCCTTCTTCGTCTCTGTGTGTTTGTCTCCCTCTGTCTGTGTCTCCCTGTATGTGCTCTCCTCTCTGTGTTTCCCTGTCACAGGTCGATCCAGGTGTTTCTCGTTGGCACTAATCTCCTGCCTCCCTGTAGATTAAGCCGGTCCTGAGTCTCATTCGGGGCCGGATCGTTATTGCAGATACTCCAGCAGGAGCAGCAGCAGCAGGAGCGGTAGCACGTAGCGTGTAGCAGGGCTGGCTTCATCCTTGTGTCGATGTTTTTCCTCTCACTCCTCCGTCGACCTATTTGTGACTGTTCCTAGTGTTTTGTTGCTCCAGTTGCCCGTTTCCCTGTCGACCTGTGACTGTTCCTTGTGTTTTGTTGCTCCAGTTGCCCGTTTCCCTGTCGACCTGTGACTGTTCCTTGTGTTTTGTTGACCGTTTCCCTGTCGACCTGTGACTGTTCCTGGTGTTTTGTTGCTCCAGTTGCCCGTTTCCCTGTCGACCTGTGACTGTTCCTAGTGTTTTGTTGCCCGTTTCCCTGTCGACCTGTGACTGTTCCTAGTGTTTTGTTGCCCCAGTTGCCCGTTTCCCTGTCGACCTGTGACTGTTCCTTGTGTTTCCCTGTCGACCTGTGACTGTTCCTTGTGTTTCCCTGTCGACCTGTGACTGTTCCTAGTGTTTTGTTGCTCCAGTTGCTCGTTTCCCTGTCGACCTGTGACTGTTCCTAGTGTTTTGTTGCTCCTGTTGACCGTTTCCCTGTCGACCTGTGACTGTTCCTAGTGTTTTGTTGCTCCTGTTGACCGTTTCCCTGTCGACCTGTGACTGTTCCTTGTGTTTTGTTGCTCCAGTTGCCCGTTTCCCTGTCGACCTGTGACTGTTCCTAGTGTTTTGTTGCTCCTGTTGACCGTTTCCCTGTCGACCTGTGACTGTTCCTTGTGTTTTGTTGCTCCAGTTGCCCGTTTCCCTGTCGACCTGTGACTGTTCCTTGTGTTTCCCTGTCGACCTGTGACTGTTCCTAGTGTTTTCGTGTCGACCTGTGACTGTTCCTTGTGTTTTGTTGCTCCAGTTGCCCGTTTCCCTGTCGACCTGTGACTGTTCCTTGTGTTTCCCTGTCGACCTGTGACTGTTCCTAGTGTTTTCGTGTCGACCTGTGACTGTTCCTTGTGTTTTGTTGCTCCAGTTGCCCGTTTCCCTGTCGACCTGTGACTGTTCCTAGTGTTTTGTTGCCCATTTCCCTGTCGACCTGTGACTGTTCCTAGTGTTTTGTTGCTCCAGTTGCCCGTTTCCCTGTTGACCTGTGACTGTTCCTAGTGTTTTGTTGCCCATTTCCCTGTCGACCTGTGACTGTTCCTAGTGTTTTGTTGCTCCAGTTGCCCGTTTCCCTGTTGACCTGTGACTGTTCCTAGTGTGTTGTTGCCCGTTGACCTGTGACTGTTCCTAGTGTTTTGTTGCCCGTTTCCCTGTTGACCTGTGACTGTTCCTGGTGTTTTGTTGCTCCAGTTGCCCGTTTCCCTGTCGACCTGTGACTGTTCCTGGTGTTTTGTTGCCCGTTTCCCTGTCGACCTGTGACTGTTCCTGGTGTTTTGTTGCCCGTTTCCCTGTCGACCTGTGACTGTTCCTAGTGTTTCCCTGTCGACCTGTGACTGTTCCTTGTGTTTCCCTGTCGACCTGTGACTGTTCCTGGTGTTTCCCTGTCGACCTGTGACTGTTCCTAGTGTTTCCCTGTCGACCTGTGACTGTTCCTGGTGTTTTGTTGCTCCAGTTGCCCGGAGTTGTGTAAATCAAGAAAAATAAGAAGAGAATGAAACATTTATTTCCCAGAGGAGATAAATAAAGTACATTATAATTATTATTATTATTATTATTATTATATAGCTGTAAATGAAATGTTGGCCACATGTGATAAGGTACTGAAACCTGCCCTGGAGTGAAAGTCCTATCAGGAAGTTTCCAATAGTTCATCCATCAGGTTGTAAAGCTGCTGCAATAACACACACACACACACACACACACACACACACACACACACACACACACACACACACACACACACACACACACACACACACACACACACACACACACACACACACACACACACACACACACACACACACAGGGGAAATGACATAGCACTTAGAATAGTCACGGCTTGAGCTTCTTCTGTCTTCTGGGGAAAGAGTGGTGAGTACAACAACCTCCTCCCTCTGGTTTAAGAGTTTGCTTCCAGGTTTCTTTGAGACTATTTCTTGATTTGATTTGTTTATGATTGTTTTTACAAGGGCTGGCCCTCGAGTGCCCGGGGTTTCTGGATTGCAGTGATTAGAACAGACTGAAAACATTTCTATTTAGTGTTTGAATGGATATTTGCATCTCTATGTGTCTTCTGTCTTTATGCTTAAAGATACTGTAGGTGCTGAAAAAGTGCTGAGGTGTGTTTTGATCCAGCTCAGAGAAGGGGACCGGAGAGAGAGAGAGAGTGTGCTTGTGCAGGGGGTGATCGGGGAGTGCTGGTTTAGTCACGCTGTCACCCTGAAATTAGAAATAACATCTTCGAATCTCTTGGGTTAGTCAGTGGGGAAGTAAAATGTATTTCTACGGCGCTTTCCACAGACAAGTCACAACAAGGGCATAAGGCAAAATACAGGATCAACACAGAAGAACCACAATAAAATCAGATCTTCAGAACTTCATCAAAATAAAAAGTCCGGGCTTATTTTACCTGTGCATTTACAAGAAATGTAAATGGCTCTCAGCAGGAAACCGGTGGATTGTTACTCCAGGTAGGGAATGAGTCCTGACCCCAAGGGAAGGAGTTCAAGTACCTCGGGATCTTGTTCACGAGTGAGGGGACGATGGAGCGTGAGTTTGGCCGGAGAATCGGAGCAGCGGGGGCGGAGCTGCAGTCGCTCTACCGCACCGTTGTGATGAAAAGAGAGCTGAGGAAGGCAAAGCTCTGGATCTACCGCTCAGTCCTGGTTCCTACCCTCACCTGTGGTCATGAAAGCTGGGTCAGGACCCAAAGAACCAGGTCGCGGGTCCAAGCGTGTGAAATGTGTTTCCTCAGGAGGGGGGCTGGAGTCTCCCTTAGAGAGAGGGGGAGAAGTTCAGCATCCGTGAGGAACTCGGAGTAGAGCCGCTGCTCCTTTGCGTTGAAAGGAGCCAGTTGAGGTGGTTCAGGATCATCTGGTAAGGATGAACCCTGGGCGCTTCCCTAGGGAGGTGTTCCAGGCACGTCCAGCTGGGAGGAGGCCTCGGGGAAGACCCAGGACCAGGTGGAGAGATTAGATCTCCACACTGGCCTGGGAACGCCTCAGGATCCCCCAGTTAGAGCTGGTTAATGTGGCCCGGGAAAGGGAAGTTTGGGGTCCCCTGCTAAAGCTGCTGCCCCCGCGACCCGACCCCGGATAAGAGGCTGAAGATGAGATGAGAGATTTACAAAAATGCAGAGCTCTTTTGAAATGTAGGCAGTGCACTTCCAGCCCAGTGGCATTCCACACCCGGTGTCCTGCGTCCCTTCTGTCTCAGGCTGCAGGCAGCGTCTGTCACCCACGGGGAAGTGCTGCAGATAGCACTTCTGATGTGGAGAAGTGCTCATTAAAAGACTGTGTTTAAAGCCTTACATCATCGAGGTCAGTGTTAATAGCACAGGAAAGGTGCTGTGAAAGGTGGTGTGAGTGTCACGCCCCGTCCTGGTGGTTAGTGCTGTTTTACGACATGTGTTCCCCAGCGTCTCAGTCTTTCCAAGGTCTCTCTCGTTCCAGGGCTCTCTCCAGTCTTCCTGCCCTGCTGTTTGTCACCTGTGTGGATCCCAGCCCCACCCCCGTGTGCTGCACCTGTGTCCCTCTGTCTCCCCTCCCCCGGAGTATTTAGTCTGTGTTCCCTCTCTTTGTTGCGAGGTCGTCTTGTCCCTTGCGTCAGCGTTCCAGCGATCCCTGGTGTTTTTCTCTTGTGAGTATTTGTAGTTTTTGAGCAGTTTTTGTATTTTGACCTCGCCTTCGCTGATTGGATATGTCTACTTTTGCCCGAGTGCACTGATAACCGTGTACAAACTGTGATTCCTGATTCTACCTCTGAGTGGCGTCTGTACTCCTAGGTCCTACCTGTGTTTGTTACGGTGAGCGGCACCAGAAACATTTAAAGATTCTGTAAAATTAAGAAACTCAGTAGCTACACAATTTGTAACATCATTTAAGTCCTTCAGATAAAAACTGACCTGCTGGACCAGGGGGCCGATGAAGTAATAATAATAAAATGTCTTTAGCCGACCGACTGGAGTCAGTTGTAGTTCGAATGTAGTGGAAGGTTCTGTGCTCACCAATCAGATCACAGCAAGACCACTATGGTGGCCTGGAGCTGACCAGGTGTGTGTATCAATGGAGGACTGTTATGGGGACTGATTTAGGGCGCACTCACACTGTCCATCCGTACTGTGCCCCAGTACGCTTCACGGCTAAAGTCTAGTTCGTTTGACCAGTGTGAGTGCAACCGTACCACGTCCTCTCCGTTTTGGAGAGGTGGGCTTTTGTAAAGCACATTTGCACGTGTACAAGCACGAGGCCTACGGCGGTTCTGAGGTCATTTCCTGTGCGCCTGTTGGGACGTAGAAAAAAGAAGGAGGGACCATGCGCGGACATTTCAAACAATGGCGGTGAAAGGTTCACGTTGGTGTGATGCGGAGGTGGAGTGTTTACTGCAGATTTGGTCGATGAAAAGATTAAAAAACAGTCGACAAGACGCACAAAAACTCCGAGGTCTACGGAAAGATCTGGAAACAAAGCCACGCATCGCCATGACATCATCAATGTGTGTGACGTGTTACGGCGTGATGATGTATAGGCAGCAAGAAGCATTCTCCGAGGCCCAGGTAGTGTGAGTACAAACGGGCCTGGAGGGGGGGAAAAGGACCCTAAAGCACGGGGCACGGGACGGAGGCACAGTGTGAGTGCGCCCTTAGTGAACCTAAGCCATCAGGGTGGAAGGAAGATGGACGTTTCCAGAGAATTAAAATGGCTGCACATGACGACTTCAGCCAGGTATGGAGACTCAGCATGCAGCTAAAGCCAGCTACGCCACGTTTGTGCTGATAAAAACATGTTTACCACCAGTGTGGCCACAAGGGAGTCGAGGAGTTTAGTCATGTTTGAACAGTTCAGAGGACTGGAGAGGAAGGTCGTTTCAGCAAACTCGGACGTAAACATCCTGGGCCAGTGGGTGTTTGGCCGGGACGCTGGGAAACCTTTCCAGGGTGTCAGCCGCCTTAGCACCTGAGCGGCAAAACAGCGCTTTAAAGTCCGAAGGCTTCGCAGGTTCATTCCTCACGACTGAGTCTCCAATTATGAGCGTGGTTGGAGGGAGAGCGGTCAGCGAGGAAGACTTCCCCGGTGGTGAAGCGGTGAATGAAGATGAGTGGACAGAGCGAGGAGCAGGAGCCCGCAGGTGGAAAGGGAGCGGCGCACCCTGAGGCGAGGTGCTACTGGTGGAGGGATCGGCGCCTACGGGGAGCTGTAGGGCTCACTGGATGAAGGGAAGGAGGGGAGTCGCGTATCAAATCTGTTCTGCAGCTGGATGTTGTGGTAATGAAGCACATCAGTGGATAATTCATCATTTCAACTGATGTTAATTGTTTTCCCGTGTCGTCCCACGTCACCCATGTTGTTTTTTTGTTGTTTTTTTTGCTACTGGCTGCACCGCAAATTGCCCTACGGGGACTTGATTTCAACATCATAATCAGCCGCTGCTCAAGCCCAGAGGCTAAAAAGGCTTTGGTTTAACGAGCAACCATGTTAACTGGCGACCTTCTGCTGAATGGGTCTGTGGTTGTCGTAGTGACCACAAAAGAATGCTACTGTGCGCTCCGCCCCCAAATGTCACCAAAACTGCATCTGTCTCATGATGTCAGGCCTAAAGGCGTGAGGCAGCAGCACTTGGAAGTAGAACTGGGTGTCGTCCAGGCAGTAAAACCACCTCACCAGTATTCCACTTTGGATGTAGAGTCGCTTCCACTAGCTCTAATATCTCTTAGGGCGCACTCACACTGTCCTTCTGCACCGTGCCCCGTGCTTTAGGGTCCTTGTCCCCCCCTCCAGGCCCGTTTGTACTCACACTACCTGGGCCTCGGAGAATGCTTCTTGCTGCCTATACGTCATCACGCCGTAACACGTCACACGCATTGATGACGTCATGGCGATGCGTGGCTTTGTTTCCAGATCTTTCCATAGACCTCGGAGTTTTTGTGCGTATTGTCGACTGTTTTTGAATCTTTTCATCGACCAAATCTGCAGTAAACACTCCACCTCCGCATCACACCAACGTGAACCTTTCACCGCCATTGTTTGAAATGTCCGCGCATGGTCCCTCCTTCTTTTTTCTATGTCCCAACAGGCGCACAGGAAATTACGTGAGAGCCGCCGTAGGCCTCGTGCTCGTACACGTGCGCACGCTCGTGCTCGTACACGTGCAAACGCGCTCTACAAAAGCCCACCTCTCTCAGACGGGCCATGGACGGCCAGCTGGCAGCAGCTATGCGCGGAGCGGTTGCACTCACACTGGTCAAACGCACTAGGCTTTAGCCGTAAAACCTGTTTGGGCCCGGTGCGGAGGGACAGTGTGAGTGCGCCCTAATGTACAGCTCTACAAACTTTAAGCTGCTATGACCAAATAGACTTAGCACTTCACTTAGGTTTTGAATGAACTGGTTCACAGCTGCTCTGTCTTGGAAACCATGTGTAGGGCATGGACACTATGGTCACGAGTTCTTCTGAGATACTGAAACGTGTTTTACTAAACCAGGGTACGTGGACGGTGCCCCGCATGGCTTATTCTCTGTTTTTCACTTATTTCTCCATGATAGTTCAACTTTGGATCCCATAAAAACAGTTCTTACATGTTTTTTTGTCATTATAAAAGTGCTGAATAGCTTTTAACACACACATTCACACATATGCACGTACACACACACACACACACACACGCACGCACGCACGCACGCACACACACACACACACACACACACACACACACACACACACACACACACACACAGGTCTACTGAGCCCTGATTGGCTGAATCTCTGGCCTCACGCGGAAGCCCTCAAAACACGTTGTTCCAGAAAGGATGACTGGAAAAGAGAGTTTCAGAAAGTTCAAAATCCAAAGGAAGCACACACACACACACACACACACACTCTCCCCTCACACACACACACACACACACTTAGAGCCTTTATCAGAGCTATTCTGAGGAAGAGCTCTGATCCCGTTCCTCGTGACTGACACAATCTAAACCCTAAAGACGGCTCAGGTAACGTTGTGTTTTCACTCTGCAATGAAAACCTAAACAAAAGCCTTCACGAGGACATTGTCTCCCTGTTTTCAGCAGCTGTAGTCACCTTAACAACTGCAGACGCACTCAGCTGAGAGTCGTCCGTTCACGCTCTCCGCTCGTTCAGAACCACCCTGACACACACACACACACACACACACACACACATCCTCAAACTGAGCCGTGAAGACTGATCAGGTAGGCCAGGTTCCTCTTTAATAACGGAGTGAACAACTAAACAGAGGCAAGGGTGTACTCGGGAACTTAAGGACGATTTAAAAACTGTGTTTTGTGATTTAAAACAACGTATAATAAGGTATTTAACAAGAGGCTTAAGACCCATCTTTTTAACCAGGCTTTGATCAGAGCACTTTTGATCCTTCTTTACTGTTTTAATCTCTGTGTTTGAGCCTTCATGCTTTTATGTTTTAGTCCCTCGTGCCTCCATATTTTAACCCTTTACTGTTTTAGGCAACAGTTTTTAATCTCCAGTGTTTCCTCAGGGGGCCTAAAGCACTGGGAGTTGTCTCTGGTCTGGCCGTGGGGGGTGCTGTCCCGTGGACGGCTCCGGCCCAGGCGACTAGAGGGCTCTGCACCTTGGTGCGGAGGCTCCTGTCTGCCCGGGTTGGGGGGTCTCTGTGGCGGTGGTCTCTGCGACCTTGGACTGGGATCTCTCCCGGTGTGGTTGGACCCCCAAAGGTAGCTTCCTCTAGACTCCTCTGTACCTCAGGTCTCTCTGCCCGGCCATGTCTCTGTAGTGACAGCTAGTGTTTGTGTAGGTGTGAGTGTGTGTGTGTCAGCGTGGCTGTGTGTGTGTGTATGAACGTATATATATGTGTGTGTGTATGTCTCTGTGCATGACTGTGGGAGGGTTGGGTTCTTTTAACTTTCTTCTCCTGATTTGATTTGATGTTTCTCTTCTTCTGTTCATCTCTTTGAGGCACTTTGCGGAACTTTTCTGTATGAAAAGCGCCGTATAAATAAAGGTTGATTTGATTTGATTTGATAACACTAGTATTGCATGATGCATTTCTTTTCCTGTCTCATGTGTGTGATGCAGAGATTGCAGACTGATGAAGTACAATGATGACAATAAGTCTATGAACATAAATCTATGCATTGCTATGTGAGGACAGGTGCAGATGTTGTGGCATAGAGTTTTGCAAACTGATGTTTTTATTTCCAAGAGAGCTCGGGCGTGCACGGGGCAGCAGCTCCCTTCTTCTCTCAGCTGCTCCTAGATCCTGTCTTCTCCTCCTCTTTTCTCTCCTCCTCTCCTCTGGTGCTTCTCTCTCCTCTGCGGTCGTCTCTTAAAAATACTTTTAAATTCACTAAAACACAAAAAACAGTTTCCCCCAGAGGCTCAAATGTCATCAGACATCAGACTAATGGGTTCAGAGATTGGGCACTGCCAAGATGGTGTCAGCCCGTTGGTTCTTCAGAAAGCTACGGGTGACGTCATGGAGAATACACCCATATGTTTTACAGTCTATGATGCTGGCTCACTGTCATGGTCTGCTCAGGGACCTGCAGTAAATGGAGCAGAGCCGTCGTCAATGTGTTTTTAGTTACACCTGCTGTGATAAGTCAAAATGTATCGATCAGTAAGAAACATCAGAAAGAGTGTACCAATGGCAGCAAGTCAGAAACTGTTTGTAAAGTCATTTTGAATTGATTCTCTGTGTGGTTTCCTTTTAATTTCAGGTTTTGTGGACACCGTGTAGCGGCTGATACCTGATCTTGTAGATGTCTCCTGTGGGCTCGTGTTGTCTTCTCTGTATCTCTGTCTTGGCGTGTCACTGGGTGCCAGCAGGCTGCTATGCCAACGGCAAGGTCACCAAAGCCTGTGGCAGCATGGAACCCAAGCATGGCGTCCCTGCTCAGACCACTCAGAGCCCCTACCGCCTAGACACCAACACCACCACCTTCAGTCCCGGAGATTGGATCAAAGGTAACTAAGGGCGCACTCACACTGTCCTTCCGCACCGGGCCAAAACAGGTTTTTCAGGTCAAGCCTAGTGCGTTTGACCAGTGTGAGTGCAACCGCTCCACGCATAACTGTGGCCAGCTGGCCGTCCACGGCCCGTCTGAGAGAGGTGGGCTTTTGTAGAGCACGTTTGCACATGTACGAGCACGAGCGTGTGCACGTGTACGAGCACGAGGCCTACGGCGGTTCTGACGTAATTTATGTGCGCCTGTTGGGACATGGGAAATAGAAGGAGGGACCATGCGCGGACATTTAACAACAACAATGGCGGTGAAAGGTTCACGTTGGTGTGATGCGGAGGTGGAGTGTTTACTGCAGATTTGGTCGATGAAAAGATTCAAAAACAGTCGACAAGACGCACAAAAACTCCGAGGTCTACGGAAAGATCTGGAAACAAAGCCACGCCATGACGTCATCAATGCGTGTGACGTGTTACGGCGCCGAGGCCCAGGTAGTGTGAGTACAAACGGGCCTGGAGGGGGGGACAAGGACCCTAAAGCCCGGGGCACGGTGCGGGAGGACAGTGTGAGTGCGCCCTAAAGAGCCAACACTGCAAATGCTAGCTTATTACTGATAACGCTCTAGTGTGAAAGATATAAGGCGCTCATTTTGATCCAGTCTTTCAGGAAGTGCACCCTGAAACAGTGTCCATACTGTCAAAGTTTCTTATACTAGCAAAAACAGTTTGCTACAAGCTTTTAAAGATAAAGATAGTCCTGCGATCTGGAGATGGTCAGAATACAGGTTTTAGTACTAGATTGGTAAATTGTTAGTTTAGAACCAAATGAATAGAAATGATTGACAATGTTGATGTAATTTTCCTTTGGATTTTGAACTTTCTGAAACTCTCTTTTCCAGTCATCCTTTCTGGAACAACCTATTTTGAGGGCTTTCTGCTTGAGGCCAGAGATTCAGCCAATCAGGGCTCAGTATCCACAGTCGGCACCTTCACCCTGACCAACCTGAAAAAGACCCAGCTGCTCACCTGTAATAAGCACCAGGTGGGCATACGCTTAGTGCACATGAAGACAGGTAGCTAGTACTACAAAGTTTAAAAACAAAATGTTTTTTGTGCGTGTGTGTGCGCACGTGTGTGTGTGTCCAGGGTGCAGCAGTGAGCCATACGAGTGATGCCAGACAGACGGAGGTTGTCGTCACCTGGCTTGCTCCTGCAGATGCTCCCTCACAGGTTCAGTTTTTGTGAGTTCCTTTCTTTCTTAATGCTCATTCAAAGCTTCTGTATGACACTTTTGTTGAACAGTGGCTTCTACGGAAAGTGCAGCTTAGCCAGGTACCTCTGGAACTGACACCTTGTCGTGTGGTGATGTGACGTGTTGGCTGGAGACATGACGGATCTGAAGCTGCGCTGCCATTTTCTGTCTGGACATAGAAACTGATCCGTGGGTTAAAACCCGTATAAAATATGGGCGGAGTCTCTGATGTCCCCGGTAAATTACTGAAGAGCCAAAATGAAGCAGGCGAGCGAAGGCTAACGAGCTTAGCAGACATGGAATTACTCAGCCGCAGTAGCAACTACAACTCAGGCATCGCCAACCCCCACTGGACCGGTGTTCATGTCCTGGCAGTGTCCCAGATGTACTAAGTCATCCGCAATCTCTACTCCGGGTCTCTGCAACTCATTCCTCCACTTTTTCACTGACAAAATCAACTTAATTTATCAATCATTATCCCCTCTATCTGACCCCCCAGCATCCCTATCTCTCTGGACCCCCTGACTCCAACCCCACACTCTCCCAGTTGGACCTGATGAACCTTCCTGAACTCATGAGCTCTTCTAAACCCACTACCTGCTCACTTGACTCTCCAACTCCCCTCCTGAAGTCCCACCTCTCTGTCACGAACGGTAACTGGGAAAACACAGAGGACTGGGACCCAAATGCAGACATGAACGCTAGAGTCAGTTTTAAAGGTTTTAATAAAAACAACTCCAACTTAAGTGCACAGTGGAGCCCTCTTCGAAGGTCCGTTCATCCACGTCTAATGGCGTCCTCTGCAGCTAACCCCAGTCGTGAGTGGGAAAGAATGGCCACGGGGAATGAGCACAGGTAGGTGGTTGGTAAACTGGGAGACAGGCTTGGGGGATGGGAGGCTGGGAGGCTAGGAGACAGGGAGACAGGCAGGCAGGTCGACAGGGAAACGGGCAACGCTCTTGCTGATGATACCATCTGGTCCTGAATGATTTCCAGGTCCGTCCTTATGTACAGAAAGGGAGGTAATTAGCGCCAACGACGTCCACCTGGAACAGCCTGCCCGGGGAAAACCACACCTCCAGCTAACAGTCGCTAACAGCCAAATGCGGCTAACAGTGATTAGCTCGGGGCAGCACGGGGAAGGCATTCAAAGGTCTTTTTTAACCACTAATGCTGCTGAAAATAACAGCAAACCTCTGCAGCAGCATGAGAAGAGTCCCTACACACACAACAAAGCACCAATGGGCTCCTTCCACTGTAATGGACTTTACTATGAGAGAAGCTGGTACAGGGGCCAGTAGGTAAGTCTTTAAAACACTCTTTTAATAAACTCTGGGTTCACTTACTACGCTGTTGATGCTTTGTTTTATGTGTAAGGATTCTTGTCATGCTGCTGTTGTATGTTGTATGTTTTTTATGCCTTATTTTAGGCGGTAAAACAAAAAAAGTGACTATTTCAAAAAGGTTTGATGACTTTTTATAAGCGCTGTAATCTTAATAACAGAATATACCCCAATGCATGTGTATCTATGGGTTTGTTTTCCAGCGTGACTGTAGTTACCCACTACCACACGTTCTGGGTGAAGCTGCCTGGACCAATCATCTATCAGCATGGCGTTACTCCCCACCCGACCCAGCCAGAGACTACACCCGCTCCTGTACAACCTACAACCACAGCCTCCGTCCTGCCCGGCCCTGTGAGTGAGACAACATTTGCACTTGTGGTTGTGACAGTGAGTCCCTGTCTGAACATGCGGTACTCATTAACCTCCATCTTACACCTTCAGTTTACCTCTGAGGGATGTGGCCAATCCAAATCCTGCCTGCAAGATCCTCCAGGCTGTGATCCAGCAGTGGACCCTCGCTGCTTCTTCCTGTCCATGACCACAGAGGGAGCAGACGAAAGGGTTTGACTCTTTACAGTTTCATTTACTGCTGCAATGAATACAGTTAAAGACATAGACATATAGGGCGCACTCACACTGTCCTTCCGCACCGCGCCCCGGGCTTTAGGGTGCTCTACTAAAGCCCACCTCTCTCAGACGGGCCGTGGACGGCCCGCTGGCCGCAGTTATGCGCGGAGCGGTTGCACTCACACTGGTCAAACGCACTAGGCTTGACCTGAAAAACCTGTTTTGGCCCGGTGCCGAAGGACAGTGTGAGTGCGCCCATAAACATAGACGTAGACATATAGACAAAGACGCCACATCGACTGCGGAGGGACGTGCCTAAAGCGCCGCAATCTTGGAACGGGGCTAGCAGAGGCTAACCTGACTCTTGGCCAGAGGAATTTGGTTCCTCCTTGCTTCACTCATCCATCTGGGATCGTTCGACTGGGAAGTGCTTTCAGGAGGCTGGGCCTTATCAAAAATCCTTGCATATGATTGGATAAACCACTTGTCCGTCCTACTTCAACCACTCACATAGAATCCAGCCCGTGACGCCGATGAGAGTGACGCAGGGAAACTCCAAACAGAACAGCCGACATGGTTTCCACCAACAAAAGCCTTCAGAGCCGTTCTCTGGTGTTCTCTAGATTGGACGACACAGATGAGATAGCAGCATCTATGTACGAGAGTCGCCACAGTCCTTTCTCTGCTACGTCACATCTATAAAACCCCGCCCGGTTGGTCCTGATTGGCTCGACCATTTTCTGCGGACCCTGAAATCACTTTCCTATGGAGCGAATCCAGATGGTCGAGTGGAGCTAGGCGGAGTCAAGACGGAAGCAAGGCGGACCGAGAGTCATCTGGCGAGAGTCAGGTTTAGCAGAGGCAGCCGTGCATCAACATACAAAGGAAAGAGGTGCTCCTCAAACTCCTCAAGGTGTGTGTTTGTGTGTGGGGGGGGGGGGGCAGCAGGCAATGCTGCATCTATGTACTGTATATATGTCTATGGATGCACTGTAGGAGCCATTGGCCCTGTTCCAAGATGGCCGCCCTGTAGGCATGCAGCTCTAGTGTGTGGGGGGGGGGACAGCAGGCGATGCGGCGTCTATATACTGTATATATGTCTATGGACGCACTGTAGAAGCCAGTGGCCCTGTTCCAAGATGGCCGCCCTGTAGGCACGTAGTTCTAGTGTGTGTGGGGGGGGGGCAGCAGGCGATGCGGCGTCTATGTACTGTATACATGTCTATGGTGCAAGGTGCTACATCTGCCAGGTAATCTGCACAACATGAGAACTGTGTCATGTTGCCGGTCACAGTCTGTTCCCGTTTTCACCCTTGTTTTGTCTTTTCTGGTTTCACTCAAATCTCTGTCATTCTCAGGCACATCCACTCCACAGGCAGTCATTCAAATGAGGAATACTGTGAACTGTGTGTATGTTTGTGTGACGCTGCATTGCTACAGCTAGAATCTGTCTATAAACGCAAGGGCCGCTGTCTGTACGTCAGTGAGTCACTGTGTGTGTGTTCCTCAAATATCTCTGCAGATCAGGTTCAGACTGACCTCACATTTTCCACTTGGCTTCCCCACGGCACAATGGCGTGGACTAAATATAATGTCCTAAGTCTTCTTCCCTTCCCCGCTACTTCTCCTCTCGTCGTCCGTCCCCCAGACAGAGTCTCAGATGAGCAGCAGAACGTTGTATTCTGTAGAGAAAACCGCAAACAGGTGTGAACCCCCCGTGTCCTAACAGCACGCGAGCATCAGACCATCGCTTCACATCGCTGCTCTCTCTCCACACCCCTGAAAAACTGGTACATGTCCTGTGACCCAGCCACACACACACACACACACACACACACACACACACACACACACATGTCCTCCCAGCCTCCTCTGACTCACTCACTCATTCACTTCGAGTTCCCCAAACCCTGCAGAGCTCTCACGGCTGTTAACGCCTCATTTGCTGTGAACCGGCTTCTATCTTCCTTCTTCCATGTCAACACTGATACGTGCAGTAGTTTATTTTTGGTGCTTATAATGAAGTTCTAAACGTGAGGTTTTTCACATCCGTTGCGCGGTCACACTTTGCTTTTGCGTGCACACGCGTCCCAACACGACAGATCTTCCCTTCCAGCACGGTGCAGGTGTAGGTGTGTCTATAGAGAGACGCGCCTACATCTGCGATGAAAGCAGTGGGAGTAGAGAAAAGGAAAGGGGGGGGGGGGGGGGGGGGAGACTATGGGGGAATTAAACTAGCAGATGGCAGCTCTCTCCACACCCCGGTGGTGAGTCGGTGGTGTGGTGTGGTGTGGATGAGGAGGGCTAGGAGCAATGTTGCTTTTCCAAAATGTATTTTCAGACTTCACGACTAAACAGAAACGATTGTAATGGTGGAAAATAAATATATATATATATATATATATATAATCCTCACAGCGAGAAGGTTCCTGGTTTGAATCCCGGCTGGGGCCCTTCTGTGTGGAGTTTGCATGTTGTCCCTGTGTCTGCGTGGGTTTTCTCCGGGTTCTCCGGTTTCCTCCCACAGTCCAAAGACGTGCAGGTGTTCGGTTCATTGATGACTCTAAATCACCCGTAGGTGTGAATGGTTGTCTGTCTCTGTTCGTCTCTATGTGTCCTGTGATAGACTGGTGTCCTGTCCAGGGTGGACCCCGCCATGTCTGCGAGTGACAACATGTGCACCTCCGTGTGTGTCCCCCTTGAGCATGTGTAGGCTCACTGGGCTACCACTTTTCCATAGGAACACTTGCATTCTTACGGCAATGCACTAGTGATATATGAACGTCACCCACTGAATCTCTTTTCTCTGCAGTCTGTGGAATTTGAGCTCAGTGGTCCAGCGGAGGGATACGTTGCCTTCGCACTGTCCTGGGACACATGGATGGTAAGCTAGTCCCTCAGTATGACACAACATCCAACACTGATCTTCAGCATAATCAGAAAAATAGCTGCAGACTTGAGCAAGAATCACAACATGCTGCACCTATA